>NC_092246.1:14250073-14365812 GCF_036320965.1 Panulirus ornatus
ATATATATATATATATATATATATATATATATATATATATATATCTTTTTTCTTTTCTTCTTTTTTATAAGTCGCTATTTTTCGCGTTAGCGAGGCAGAGCAAGTAAACAGACGAAAGAATGGCCCAACCCATACACATACACATGCATGTACATACACAGACATTTACATATATACAAGTGTACATATTCATACTTGCTGCCTTCATGTATTTCCGTCGCCACCCCACCACCCCACCACACATGAATCAGCACCCATCTCCCCCTACGTGCATGCGAGGTAGCGCTAGAAAAAGACAACAAAGTCTACATTCGTTTACACTCAGGGTTTAGCTGTCATGTTTAATGCACCGAAACCACAGCTCCCTTTCCACATCCAGGCCCCTACAAAACTTTTCACTGTTCACCCCAGACGCTTCACGTGCCCTGTTTCAATCCGCTGACAGCACGTCGACCCCGGTACATGACATCATTCTTTGTACTCTTCTCCTTTCACCCCCTTGTATGTTCAGGCCCCGATCGCTCAAAATCTTTTTCACTCCATCCTTCCAACTCCAATTTGGTCTTCCACTTCTCCTTACCTCCACCTGTGACACATATATCCTCTCTGTAAATCTTTCTTCACTCATTCCCTCCATGTGACCAAACCATTTCAATACACCCTCTTCTGGCCTCTCAACCACACTCTTTTTATTACCACACATCTCTCTTACCCTTTCATTACTTACTCGATCAAACCACTTCACACCACATATTGTCCTCAAACATTTCATTTCCAACATATCCACCCCGCTCCGAACAACTCTATCTTTATAGCCCATGCCTCGCAACTATATAACATTGTTGGAAGCACTGTTCCTTCAAACATACCCACTTCTGCTCTTCGAGATAACGTTCTCGCCTTCCACACATTCTTCAATTTTCCCAGAATTTTCGCCCCCACCACTAATCTGTGACTCACTTCCGCTTCCATGGTTCCATCCGATGCTAAATCCACTCTCAATTATTAAAGACACTTCACTTCCTACAGTTGTTTTCCATTCAAGCATACCTCCCAATTTTCTTGTCTCTCAACCCTACTGAACCTAATAACTTCGTCATATTCACATCTACTCTAACCTTTCTTCATTCACACACTCTATCAAACTCAGTCACCAACTTCTGCAGTTTCTCACCCAAATCTGCCACCAGCGATGTATCATCAGCGAACAACAACTGACACTTCCGAAGCTCTCTCGCCCACAACAGACTGCATACTTGCACCCTCTCCAAAACTCTTGCATTCACCTCCCTAACAAATCCATCTATAAACAAATTAGACAACCCTGGAGACATCATGCACCCGTGCCGCAAACCAACATTCACCGGGAACCAATCACTTTCCTCTCTTCCTACTCATGCATTGCCTTACATCCTATGTAAAAACTTTGCACTGAGTCCAGAAACTTACGTCCCACACAATATACTCATAATACCTTCCACAAGGCATCTCTGTCAACTCTGTCATATGCGTTCTCTGTTTCTGCAAGTATTTCTCACACACATCCTTCAGAGCTAACACCTGATCTGCACATCCTCTACCACTTCTGAAACCACGCTGCTCTTCCCCAATCTGATGCTCTGTACATGCCTCTTCTTTCTCAATCAATACCCTCCCATATAATTTCCCATGAATACTCAACAAACTTATACTTCTGTAATTTGAACACTCACCTTTATCCCCTTTGTCTTTGTACAATGGCACTATGCATGCATTCCGCCAATCCTCAGGCACTTCACCATGAGCCATACATACATTGAATATCATTAAGAACTAGTCAACAGCAAAATCACCGCCGTTTGTACTAAAGTGTACTGCAATACCATTCAAACCCGCCGCCTTGCCGGCTTTCATTTCCCGTAATGCTTTCACTACCTCTTCTCTGTTCATCAAACAATTCCCTTACCCTCTCACTTCGCTCACCACCTCGACCAAAACACCCTATATCTGCCACTCTATCATCAAACACATTTAACAAACCTTCAAAATACTCCATCTCTTTCTCACTTCACCACTACTTGTTATTACCTCCCCATTAGCCCGTTCCACCGATGTTCCCATTTTCTATCTTGTCTTACGCACTTTATTTACCTCCTTCCAAAACATTTTTTTATTCTTCCTAAAATTTAATGACACTCTCTCGCCACAAATCTCATTTGTCCTCTTTTTCACCTCTTGCACCATTCTCTTGACCTCCTGCCTCTTTCTGTTATACATCTCCCAGTCATTTGCACTACTTCCCTGCAATAATCGTCCTAACGCCTCTTTCTTCTCTTTCACTGACAATCTT
Source organism: Panulirus ornatus (assembly GCF_036320965.1). NCBI lineage: Eukaryota > Metazoa > Arthropoda > Malacostraca > Decapoda > Palinuridae > Panulirus > Panulirus ornatus. The sequence continues at coordinate 14,252,403 of NC_092246.1, forward strand.
AACTGTTCATCCCACCACTCACTACCGTTTCTAATCTGCCCACCTCCCACTTTTCTCAAGTCACAAGCATTTTTTGCGCAAGCCATCACTGCTTCCCTAAATACAGCCCATTCTTCGCCCACTCCTCTTACGTCATTTGCTCTCACCTTTTTTCCATTCCTGGCTCAATTTCTCCCGGTACTTCATCACACAAGTCTCCTTTCCAAGCTTTCTTACTCACCAATCTCTTCACCCTAACATTCTATCTTCTTTTCTGAAAACCTCTACAAATATTCACCTTTGCCTACACATGATAATGATCAGACATCCTTCCAGATGCCCCTTCAGTACATTAACTTCCAAGTCTCTCTTTCACGCGCCTATTGATTAATACGTAATCCAATAACGTTCTCTGATCATCTCTCCTACTTTCATACGTATACTAATTGATATCTCTCTTTTTAAATCATGTATACCTAATCACCAGTCACTGTTATACAGCGACAGGAGATCAAGAAAAAGTGCAAGAGCTAAAACAGAGGGCAAAAACAAAATAGTATAGTTATATTTTGTATATAAGATAATATAGTTATATTTTATATGCAACGATGACAGTTAACGTATATCTATCGATAGAAGAATCGTATAATTTGCCGATAAGAGTTCGAGTGGGAGAGTAATACTGAATTTTAGGGAAAATGAAAAGATATTTTGGAAGGAGGTAAATTACGAGCGTAAGACAAGAGAACAAATGGGAACATCGGGGAAGGGGGCAAGTGGGGATGTAATACCAGATAGTGATGAACTGAGGAGGAGATGGAGTGAGTATTTTGAAGGTTTGTTGAATGTGTTTGATGATAAAGTGGCAGATATAGGGTGTTTTGATCGGAGTGGTGTGCGATGTGAGAGGGGTCGGGGAGAATTGTTTGGTAAAGATGGAAGAGATAGTGGAAGCTCTGCGGAAGATGAAATCCTGCAAGGCAGCAGGTTTGGATGGTATTGCAGAAGAACTAATTAAAGAAGGTGGTGACTGTGTTATCGATTGGTTGGTAAGGATACTCAATTTATGTATGGACCACTGTAAACTGCCTGAGGATTCGCAGAATGTATTCATAGTGCCATTGTACAAAGCCAAAGATGATAAAGGTGAGTTTTCAAATTACAGAGGCATAAGTTTGTTAAGTATTCCTGGGAAATTATATGTAAGGGTATTGATTGAGAGGGTGAAGACATGTACAGAAAATTAGATTGGGGAAGAGCTGTGTGGTTTCAGAATTGGTAGAGGATTTGTTTGCTTTGAAGAATGTATGTGAGAAATACTTAGAAAAACTGATGGATGTCTATGTAGTATTTTTGGATCTGGATAAGGCATATCTTATGGATGACAGAGATGCTATGTGGAAGATTTTAAGAGTGTACGGTGTGGGGGGTAAGTTGCTAGAAGCAGTGAAAGTTTTTACCAAGGAGTAATTAGTTCCCAGTGAATATCGGTTTGCGTTAGAGGTGTGTGATGTCCCCATGGTTGTTTAATTTTTTTCATGGATGTTGTGGTTACGGAGGTAAATGCAAGTGTTGGAGACAGGGTAGAGTGTGCAGTCTGTTGTGAATGAGAGGGCCTGGGAAGTGAGTCAGTGGTTGTTCTCCAATGATACAACTTTGGTGGCTAATTTGAATGAGAACTGCAGAAGTTGGTGACTGAGTTTGGAGAAGTGTGTGAAAGGAGAAAGTTAAGAGTAAATGTGAATAAAAGCAGTGGGATTGAGGGACAAGTCAATTGATACGTAAGTTTGAACAGAGAAAATTGGAGGAAGTGAAATGTTTTAGATATCTGAGAGTGGGGGTAGAGGGATGCCAGTTCATGTGTGGCAGGGTGGCGACAGAAATGGATGAAGGCAGCAAGTATAGTTGTATACACGTGTATGAAAGTACATATATATATATATATATATGTATATATATATATATATATATATATATATATATATATATATATATATATATATATATATATATATATATATATATATATATTTTTTTTTTTTTTTCATACTCTTCCCCTTTTCCCGCGTTAGGGAGGTAGCGTTAAGAACAGAGGACTGAGCCTTTGAGGGAATATCCTCACTTTGCCCCGTTCTCTGTTCCTTCTTTTGGAAAATTAAAAACGAGAGGGGAGGATTTCCAGCTCCCCGCTCCCTTCCCTTTTAGTCGCCTTCTACGACACGCAGGAAATACGTGGGAAGTATTCTTTCTCCCCTGTCCCCATACATATATACATATATAAGCATACGAACAAAGTGCAAATGAACACGCACCTTCATAGAACATACAAACCTCCAACGGCAGGATCGATCCCGGGACCCCTATGCAACAGGCTACCGCTAATCTGTGATCGCCCCTAATAGGGAAATGACTATTCGAATACTCTGTACTCGAATGCCCTTCGTCTCACGTTCGTGAGCAATGGGGTCGGCACCGGTCATTTCCCACCAGGCTCACACAGCCAGCAGATAGCATATTGTATATCTAACGATAGAAGATTCAATGATATTTCTCTTGGTACAGGAGTTAGAGTTAATGATTTATATGGCATTACTCCAGTCAATATAATAGTTTTTGATGTGATTAAACAAGGCATTTGAGTCTTGTCCTGTTCTCATACTACATTAATTTTCCTTATGTCTAACAGAAAGATCCATACCACTCTGCCCAACATTTAGGGAGAATAAAAAAAGATGTTTTGGAAGATGATAAAGTGTGTAAGACAAGAGATAAATGGGAACATCGGTGAAGGGGCCAAATGGGGAGGTAACAACTAGTAGTGGTGATGTGAGAAGGAGGTGGAGTGAGTATTTTGAAGGCTTGTTGAATGTGTTAGATGATAGAGTGGCAGATATAGGGTGTTTTGTTCGAAGTGGTGTGCGAAATGAGAGGGGTCAGGGAGAATAATTTGGTAAACAGAGATGAGGTAGTGAAAGCTTTGCGGAAGATGAAAGCCGGCGAGGCGGCGGGTTTTGATGGTATTGCAATGGAATTTATCAAAAAAGGGGGTGACTGTATTGTTGACTGGTTGGTAAGGATATTCAATGTATGTATGGCTCATGGTGAAGTGCCTATGGATTGGCGGAATGCATGCATAGTGCCATTGTACAAAGGCAAATGGGATAATGGCAATTGTTCAAATTGCAGAGGTATAAGTTTGTTGAGTATTCCTGGTAAATTATATGGGAGGGTATTGATTGAGATGGTGAGGGCATGTACAGAACATCAGATTGGGGAAGAGCAGTGTGGTTTCAGATGTGGTAGAGGATGTGTGGATCAGGTGTTTGCTTTGAAGAATGTATGTGAGAAATTCTTAGAAAAACAAATGGATTTGCATGTAACATTGATGGATCTGGAGAAGGCATATGATAGAGTTGATAGAGATGCTCTCTGGAAGGTATTAAGAGTATATGGTGCTGGAGGCAAGTTGCTGGAAGCAGTGAAAAGTTTTTATCGAGGATGTTAGGCATATATACGAGTAGGAAGGGAAGAAAGTGATTGGTTCCCAGTGAATGTCGGTTTGCGGCAGGGTGCGTGATGTCTCCATGGTTGTTTAATTTGTTTATGGATGGGGTTGATGGAGAGGTGAATGCAAGAGTTTTGGAGAAAGGGGCAAGTATGCAGCCTGTTGTGGATGAGAGGGCTTGGGAAGTGAGTCAGTGATGGCTTGTGCGAGAGATGCATATGGCGTGCGAAAGTTGAACCGTGAGTAAATTTGAAAGAGTAGTGATGAAGGAGTAATGTTGCTAATGAAAGAGATAAGAGAGGCGTTTGGCCAGGACTTACAGGGAAGGAATGCAAAAGATTAAGGAATATATAAGAAAATGTGTCAGGAGATCAAGAGGAATGTGCAGGGTCTGGAAAAGACGGCAAATTAGAATTGGGATGATCGGTTATCAGTAAATCTTAAGGAGAATAAGATGTTCTGGAAGAGGTTAGTAACTGCAAGAAAAAAGAGAACAAATAGAAATATCGGTAAATAAGCCAAAATGGGAAGTGGTAGAACGGAAATGGAGTGAGTATTTAGAGGAACTGATGTTTGATGATAGGATGGTTCAAGCAGTGTATTTTGGTCGCGGTGGTATGGGAAGTGACAGAGTCAAGGAGGGTGGTTCACGGAAGAGAGAAGAGGTGGAGAAAGCCTTACGTAAGATCAAATATGGCTGAGGTAGATGGTACTGACCTTGAATATATCAAGAATAGGGGTGCATTTGTTGTTGATTGGTTAGTTAGGATTTTGAGTGTAAATATAGATCATAATGAAGTGCCTGAGGTTAAGCTGAAAGCAAGTATAGTGTAAATGCCTACAGGCAAATATATAAAGGCGAGCGTTCAAACTAAAAAGGTATAAGTTTGCTGAGTGTACCTCTTAAGTTATATGAAAGAGTAGCGATTGAAAGGGGTGAGAGCATGTACAGTGCATGAGACTGGAAAAGAACAGTGAGGTTTCGGGAAGTGATAGGAGATGTGTAGATCAGGTGTTTGCTTTAAAGAATATGTAAGGAATGCTTAGAGAAATAGAAGGATTTGTAAGTGGCATCCATGGATCAAGTGAAGGCATATGATAGGATTGATAAAGCTGCCTTGAGGAAAGATTGAAGAATTTATATTGTGGGAGAAAAGCTGCTTGAATCAGTGAAAAGTTTTTTATCAAGAGTATAAGGCAAGTATAAGACCAGGAAGAGAGGAGAGTAGGTTGTTCCAAGTGACGGTTGGTCTGTTTATGGATGGGATTTTGAGAGAGGTAAACGCTTGGGCCGTTTTGATAACTGTTTGTTTTCCAACACCTCGAAACTTGAGATTTTTTACTCCATGTCTTTCACAACAATGAAAATCTGGCACATTTTATGATAGAGGTTTTGTTGTGCTTCTTTCAATTTTGTAAATAATTTCCCTAGTCTCCTCTTTTCCTCCCCTGTTAGTATCTCTCTTTATCTCAGTTAGTCTGGTTTTGATGTGGACTTTTGTCCCTGACTGGAGCCTACAACGTAAAAAGAAACAGGAAGAGTCTTGGAGAAATGAACAAGGATGTAGTCTGTAGGGAATGCAGGGGCCTGGGACGTGAGTCAATTTTTGTTTGCTAATGACACAGTAATGGTGGTTGATTCGAGTGAAAAATTGCATAAGTTGGTAACAGATTGGAAGAGTGTGTGAAAGGAGAAAATTAAGAATGAATGTGGATAAAAGCAAGGTTTTAGGTTTAGCAAGGTAGAGGGACGGTTAGATGGGATGTGATATGAATGGAGAAAAACTGAAGAAATTAAGTGATTTAGATATATGGGAGTGGACACAGCGGCAAGTGAATCATATGAAGCGGAAGTGAGTCATAGGGTGGGTGAATGAGGAGAAAGCTCAAGGAAAATTGAAAAATGTGTGGAATGAGAGGTTATCTGTGAGGGCGAAAATGTGTGCAGATGAAGGTATATTTGCTCTAATGGATGCGAGGTATGAGCTATTGTTGAGAATGCACAGAGGAAGTTGGATGACTTGGAAATTAGATGTATGAGGACAATATGAGGTGTAAGGTTGTTTGGTGGAGTAAGTGATAAAAGGATGAGAGAGAAGTGTGATAATTAAAAAAAATTGAGAGAGCTGAGGAGGATGTGTTGAAATGGTTTGGTCATATAGAGAGAATAGGTGAGGAAAGGTTGACAAAGAGAATATATCAGACGTGGAAGGAACAAGGAGAAGAGTGAGACCAAATTCGGGATTGATGGAGTGAAATAGGTTTTGATCTATCTGGATTTAGATATGCGGGAAGTTGAAAGGCGTTCACGAGAGAGTGAATTGAAAAGATGTACTATACAGGGTCGCCGTGCAGTCAGTGAACCGAACTAGGGGATGTGAAACTGCCGAGGGAGACTGTGGAAAGGTCTGAGGGATCTGGTTATAGACAGGGAGCTGTAATTTCGGTATGTTACTCATGATACCTAGACAATGGATGTGAGGGAATGTATGCTTTCGACAACTGTTCCTGGCGCTACCCCGCATATGGCACCTATGGATTTCAGAGGCAATATTATACTTAGTCTTCCATGCCCGTCGTCCCAGTAGGATATTACCTCCGAATGTAAGCCGGGAACCATTCCTTCCAGGACTTCCTAGGTATAGATGATGATATACACCACTAGTCTGCGCTCCAGGGAGTATAGACTTAGTGATTTCGATCGTTCCTAGTAATTTGGCTCCTTTACCTCATTAATAATGGTTGTGGGAGATAATTGAACACTTTCAACATATGTTTTTTACCTACCTTCTATGGTGATGTGACAATATTCAGATCGTAAAAGAATTTGTGCCTTGAATAATGTCATCATTTGCTTTTGTTCCCTTGTCTTAAAAGTCAGCATGATCCAGCCCGCCATTTCCTGCATGGGATAACCGTTGTTATGTTGTGTCACTCCAAGGCGCTTCATATTATTCATCTGGTTGATGATAGCGTCTGTATCCGTCCGGTATTCTTCATTTTTCACCCATACTGGAGTTGATATTTACCTCTATTGACTTTGTTTATGTGTCCATTTGTAAGCTTTCGGCGCCATCTATTGATGTGATTTTCATATTCATTCTTGTATCATCTTCAGAGGATGACACGAAACTGTAGCTTGCGTTTACGTCAATGTCAGATATGATATTGAGGAACAGGAGGGGTACAAGTACAGTTCCTTGGGGGCATGAGCTTTTCAATATGGAGGCACTGCAGATGGTAAATTTTACTGCTATGTGTCGTCATCTGTTAGAAGGATATACATCCAGCTCTCAATTTTTCCGATTATTCTCCTTTTAAACATTTTATGTGCTATGAAACCATGGTTACATTTGTCAAATGCTCTGGCAAAGTGTGTGTAAATCACGCCAACATTTTCTTTGTTTTCCAGAGCTTCAACAATCCTAGCATAATGGTCAAGCAACCGAGTGAGACAAGACCTCCCCGCCCTGAAATTAAGTCGTCCAGAGACATGTTGCTTTATAGCCTCCACAAATTCAGTTAGCTTGACGTTTAGTACGTCTTCGATATATCTTAATGATATGCGATGTTAATAATAACGATGAATATTTTTTTGGGAATGCTTTACCTCACCTTTTTTGGAGTGGGGCAACGTGGGTCAGTACCAGACTCTCAAAACCTTTGCCAAAAATAGACTTTTTCCCTGAGGATATTTAGTACACGTACTAGAAGTGTCTTGATTGCTTTACGAAGACTAAGGTTCATGAATCCGTGCCTGAGGCTGAGAGCGTGGGTGCATATGCTGTCAATGGCCCGTTTCGAAATCTTGTGCTGAGAAGGAGATTTATGCTGAGTGTACACATAGGGATGATTCTTTAGGAGGGATTCTGTTGCGTTATTCATTTTTGATATTGGTTTTGTCGCGTTGCATAGCGCTTCATATTGGCAGTCGTCTGTAAAGTTACCTGCTTTTGTTTTAATCAGAGCAATGGAATTTATTGCTCTAAATATGCGTTTTGCATATGAGTAAGAGTATTTTGGGTTATGCTATTTCATTTATGGGTTTTTCTTCTTTTTTCTATGATGCATATTACATTTCTGTATTTATGGCCTATGTCCAATAATTCATTAGACAGATTTTCTCTCTTTTGCTAAGTGAGCTGTGGCTACTTCAGAGCTGGCATTCTTTTTCGCCTCCTGGAAAGTGTTCATCTTTCTCTTTCCAATCTAGACCTATTGTACTTCCTTCTCACGAATACATTGCATGTTGCACGTTTGAATACCTCAGTGGTCATGTCATTTACACATTCCTCTTCTGTTTTGGTACCCAACGGGGTTTCTCATTGTGTCGCAAACATCTCACTGATCACATATTCCCAGTTTATCCGTTTACTATTAAAACTGAAATTACTGACAACACTATTGTTTCGTGTGTTCTGACGAGGCAGTTTAGCGTCCAAGCGTTTTTACTTCAAACAGGTCGTGATCAGAGTATAGGGTGTTCGAGATAGTAATATTACATATGAGATCCACAATATTTATGAAGATTAAGTTCAGAATTTCATTTCCTGTCGTTGATTTTGCTATCTGCTAGCTGAGAGAGAACCTTTTACATAGTGTGAATAACCCTATTTTGCTGATATTTCCCCGTTTGTCTCCATTTAACGTGTGGTTTGCAGAAGTCTCCAAAGACGATTATATTTGGCACTGGATTTCCGAGGAGATCGAGAAATGATTCTGCTTCAATTTTTTCTCTTAAATTCATGAGGCGTCGCATCTGATACTCTATAGATCAATGCAATTACCAGGTTTGAGTTATCAGTCTTGACAATAAGTTCTTCTACCACACCATCTGATGTTGTGACTTGGAACTGACACCTCACTGTCCAGATGATCTTTTGTGTGTGTTAAAGTGAAGGACGCAAGTACTGCACTTGACTCGTTTAGCAAACCGTTTGTAATTGGAATTCTATTTGCTTTATGTGCTTTAAGTCCCTGTATGTTGACATATATGCCTGACGTTTCATGGCTTATCCCTGTGTTAGTTTTCGGGTGTTAAAATGCTCTATTCTGCTGAATTTGGCAGAGGACCCCTGCATTTATCTCCCTAACTTCCCTAACGATATACAAATGAAACCCTGATCCTCCTCTCTACTTATTCGCACGCACCCCTTACAATCTTGATGAAAGAGATCCACAGCTTCTTTAAGCCTTATTCCATACGGCGCCTATATCAACCCATCACATGTTTCCTCCAAAGACATAAATGCCATATGATCCATCTGATTTTCTAAGTATTTCTCACGCTAACTCTTTAAAACAAACACCTGATCACCACATCCCCCACCACTCCTGACACCTTTATCGTGCCTTTATCCCCTCAACCACCACTCTCATATGCTCCTTACCGGATATACTCAACAAACTTATACTTCTCTAATTTGGATATTCACCTTGCTTTTACATAATAGCACTGTATTGCGCCAATTTTCAGGCACATTACCGTGATCCATACATGTACTAAATGTCGTTACAAAGCAATCAGCAACTCAGTCAACCCTATCCTTCAGAAATTCAGCTGCAATCCCATCTTCATAGCCACATTTAATCTCACAGAAGGCTCTTACCAACCATTCTTTCCTCACTAAACCACTTTCCATGACTCATACTTCGCAAATCTCCCCGACCCAAACACCCTATATCTGTCATCCTACCAAAAGACACATTCAGCAATCCTTCAAAATATTCACTTCATCTACTCTTAACCTCATTACGAATTGCAATCATTTCCCAATTTCTTATGTACACGTATTTTCCTTTACCTTCTCAGGTCACGAGACGAGACGGGGGAATCTCTTGGACCATTGGTTGGTATGAGATGGAAGGTTTTTATCAGCATCCTCAGGATATATCATTTTCATCTTTCTTTGTGTGTGTTTCAATACATTGTGCAAGATGTAGGTTTTACCGTGGTGCTTGAGATTCATGTGGGTTCCATTAACACTAAGAATGAAAGAAAATTAGTTTTACAAAATCGAATGTTAATCAGTTGAACGTTAACGGGAATAAAATAAGAATCATGCACTTCTAAAGTAGTCTGGCACACTAGAGATTTTATAGTGAATAATGCTCATGATGTTTTAGATACGAATGGGCAACTGGCTTTGTGAAATCAGTAATTGTATAGTCAAAAAAAAGAAAGAAATAAAGCCAAGTTTCAAATTCCCTTTGCCTCATATTATGACACTGAGACTGCGAAAGAAAGCCACTAAAAGCAATGCTTAAAAGTTGCATTGATTCATCTAATTACCGAAGGATCCCTTTCTGAGAGGGTTCATCTTTCTTTGAGAGGGTTCAAGTGTTACCTCAGAGCCCCTCTCTTAGAGGGTCCTGCTGTTAACTAGGGCTCCTTTACGGGGAAACTGGTGTTACCCTACGAACAGCTTTTGAGAGAGTACTTGTGTTACCTCAGCACCCCTTTACCAGGGGCACTTGCAGCTCCAAGGCTGCATTACAGTCAGTAAGAGGGACAAGATGTACCCCTTTAAAGCGAGAAGTATTTTGAATAGAATGCACTCTGCTCGTGAGCTGAATGGGACTTTTGAGTCAAACAGTAACTTCAAGCTGACGAAGTCTGGTAAATCCCTTCAAAGTTATGAGAAAACAATAAACTTGTGGCGTCTGGTACCACAGCTAAGCGAAGTAATGTTAGAATACTGAGTAAGAAATAATTTTCATCCTATACTGTCTGATAGCCTAGATCAATTCATGACGGAATTTAGACACTGAGCGAATAGTTTGGTTGCCTTATCTAATATCTACGTAGCTCTTGTAATTATAAATAAGAACTTACAAGACAAAGAAAAAGAGGTTATTGAAAAATTTATATCTTTTTCATTCCCCTGTTCCCAGAATAACACAATGTGGAGTCGCTCCAGGTCTCAGCCTACGTCTTTAAATACTAGAGCCAGGTTTGTGTGTCTATGGCTTGGTGGCAAGTCTTACCGAAACATTGCTCGGACCACTGGGGCCAGCGTGTCCACCGTGTGCCGATGGATACACCGTTGGCAAAGAGAAGTCAACGCCAATCCAGCTCACTGGAGAAACAGAGCTAAGAAAGGAGTATTATATACACTGCAACTTCCTGCGATGGGCAACATCTATAACTCAGAAACTGGTTATATTACAAATATCAAACACCATCCACCTCTGGAGAGGGAACTGGTTCAGAGTTTAACAGAATATTCTGATTGCTTAAAGTTATTTGCTAAAGTATACAGAGTTCAACATCCATTACAATTTCCTTATAGTAACACAACACATGTCTCTGCAGAGTCTCATCCAACCCTCATAAACAGTGTTGTCAATGGTCATGTCCCGCATTGTTACATCATGCCATAACAAAGTGGCAGAGATGAGAAAATACTAGTAAATGAAAAGCATTTATGTCAGTGTGGTATTGTGTGGGAGAGCAGTAGGATCTTTTACAGCGAACATACAGCAATTCATTTTCAAAAAGAAATAACAATCATTAGAATGAAACACAAAAAATGATAGAAACATTATGAGACATCAAATTTTGTACATCTGTTCCAATGCTACCATTTGAATTGGATTAAAAAGAGCAAATACAAAAAAAACTACACACACACACACACACACACACACACACACACACAAATACACGTACACAAACACAACAATATATATATATATATATATATATATATATATATATATATATATATATATATATATATATATAGTGGTTCCAACAATGTTGTATGGTTACGAGGCGTGGGCTATGGATAGAGTTGTGCGCAGGAGGATGGATGTGCTGGAAATGAGATGTTTGAGGACAATGTGTGGTGTGAGGTGGTTTGATCGAGTAAGTAACGTAAGGGTAAGAGAGATGTGTGGAAATAAAAAGAGCGTGGTTGAGAGAGCAGAAGAGGGTATTTTGAAATGGTTTGGGCACATGGAGAGAATGAGTGAGGAAAGATTGACCAAGAGGATATATGTGTCGGAGGTGGAGGGAACGAGGAGAAGAGGGAGACCAAATTGGAGGTGGAAAGATGGAGTGAAAAAGATTTTGTGTGATCGGGGCCTGAACATGCAGGAGGGTGAAAGGAGGGCAAGGAATAGAGTGAATTGGAGCGATGTGGTACACCGGGGTTGACGTGCTGTCAGTGGATTGAATCAAGGCATGTGAAGCGTCTGGGGTAAACCATGGAAAGCTGTGTATGTATGTATATTTGCGTGTGTGGACGTATGTATATACATGTGTATGGGGGGGGGGGCCATTTCTTTCGTCTGTTTCATTGCGCTACCTCGCAAACGCGGGAGACAGCAACAAAGCACAAAAATATATATATATATATATATATATATATATATATATATATATATATATATATATATATATATATATATATATATATATATGTATATTTTTGTATTTTTTTTAACTTTCTAAAATGGAAAACAGAAGAAGGAGTCTCGCGGGGAGTGCTCATCCTCCTCGAAGGCTCAGATTGGGGTGCCTAAATGTGTGTGGATGTAACCAAGATGTGAAAAAAGGAGAGATAGGTAGTATGTTTGAGGAAAGGAACCTGGATGTTTTGGCTCTGAGTGAAACGAAGCTCAAGGGTAAAGGGGAAGAGTGGTTTGGGAATGTCTGGGGAGTAAAGTCAGGGGTTAGTGAGAGGACAAGAGCAAGGGAAGGAGTAGCAGTACTCCTGAAACAGGAGTTGTGGGAGTATGTGATAGAATGTAAGAAAGTAAATTCTCGATTAATATGGGTAAAACTGAAAGTTGATGGAGAGAGATGGGTGATTATTGGTGCATATGCACCTGGGCATGAGAAGAAAGATCATGAGAGGCAAGTGTTTTGGGAGCAGCTGAATGAGTGTGTTAGTGGTTTTGATGTACGAGACCGGGTTATAGTGATGGGTGATTTGAATGCAAAGGTGAGTAATGTGGCAGTTGAGGGAATAATTGGTATACATGGGGTGTTCAGTGTTGTAAATGGAAATGGTGAAGAGCTTGTAGATTTATGTGCTGAAAAAGGACTGATGATTGGGAATACCTAGTTTAAAAAGCGAGATATACATAAGTATACTTATGTAAGTAGGAGAGATGGCCAGAGAGCGTTATTGGATTACGTGTTAATTGACAGGCGCGCGAAAGAGAGACTTTTGGATGTTAATGTGCTGAGAGGTGCAACTGGAGGGATGTCTGATCATTATCTTGTGGAGGCTAAGGTGAAGATTTGTATGGGTTTTCAGAAAAAAAGAGTGAATGTTGGGGTGAAGAGGGTGGTGAGAGTAAGTGAGCTTGGGAAGGAGACTTGTGTGAGGAAGTACCAGGAGAGACTGAGTGCAGAATGGAAAAAGGTGAGAACAATGGAAGTAAGGGGAGTGGGGGAGGAATGGGATGTATTAAGGGAATCAATGGTGGATTGCGCAAAAGATGCTTGTGGCATGAGAAGAGTGGGAGGTGGGTTGATTAGAAAGGGTAGTGAGTGGTGGGTTGAAGAAGTAAGAGTATTAGTGAAAGAGAAGAGAGAGGCATTTGGACGATTTTTGCAGAGAAAAAATGCAATTGAGTGAGAGATGTATAAAAGAAAGAGACAGGAGGTCAAGAGAAAGGTGCAAGAGGTGAAAAAAAGGGCAAATGAGAGTTGGGGTGAGAGAGTATCATTAAATTTTAGGGAGAATAAAAAGATGTTCTGGAAGGAGGTAAATAAAGTGCGTAAGACAAGGGAGCAAATGAGAACTTCAGTGAAGGGCGCAAATGGGGAGGTGATAACAAGTAGTGGTGATGTGAGAAGGAGATGGAGTGAGTATTTTGCAGGTTTGTTGATTGTGTTTGATGATAGAGTGGCAGATATAGGGTGTTTTGGTCGAGATGGTGTGCAAAGTGAGAGGGTTAGGGAAAATGATTTGGTAAACAGAGAAGAGGTAGTAAAAACTTTGCGGAAGATGAAAGCCGGCAAGGCAGCAGGTTTGGATGGTATTGCAGTGAAATTTATTAGAAAAGGGGGTGACTGTATTGTTGACTGGTTGGTAAGGTTATTTGATGTATGTATGACTCATGGTGAGGAGCCTGAAGATTGGCGGAATGCGTGCATAGTGCCATTGTACAAAGGCAAAGGGGATAAGAGTGAGTGCTCAAATTACAGAGGTATAAGTTTGTTGAGTATTCCTGGTAAATTATATGGGAGGGTATTGATTGAGAGGGTGAAGGCATGTACAGAGCATCAGATTGGGGAAGAGCAGTGTGGTTTCAGAAGTGGTAGAGGATGTGTGGATCAGGTGTTTGCTTTGAAGAATGTATGTGAGAAATACTTAGAAAAGCAAATGGATTTGTATGTAGCATTTATGGATCTGGAGAAGGCATATGATAGAGTTGATAGAGATGCTCTGTGGAAGGTATTAAGAATATATGGTGTGGGATGCAAGTTGTTAGAAGCAGTGAAAAGTTTTTATCGAGGATGTAAGGCATGTGTACGTGTAGGAAGAGAGGAAAGTGATTGGTTCTCAGTGAATGTAGGTTTGCGGCAGGGGTGTGTGATGTCTCCATGGTTGTTTAATTTGTTTATGGATGGGGTTGTTAGGGAGGTGAATGCAAGAGTTTTGGAAAGAGGGGCAAGTATGAAGTCTGTTGGGGATGAGAGAGCTTGGGAAGTGAGTCAGTTGTTGTTCGCTGATGATACAGCGCTGGTGGCTGATTCATGTGAGAAACTGCGGAAACTGGTGACTGAGTTTGGTAAAGTGTGTGGAAGAAGAAAGTTAAGAGTAAATGTGAATAAGAACAAGGTTATTAGGTACAGTAGGGTTGAGGGTCAAGTCAATTGGGAGGTGAGTTTGAATGGAGAAAAACTGGAGGAAGTGAAGTGTTTTAGATATCTGGGAGTGGATCTGGCAGCGGATGTAACCTTGGAAGCGGAAGTGGATCATATGGTGGGGGAAGGAGCGAAAATTCTGGGAGCCTTGAAGAATGTGTGGAAGTCGAGAACATTATCTCGGAAAGCAAAAATGGGTATGTTTGAAGGAATAATGGTTCCAACAATATTGTATGGTTGCGAGGCGTGGGCTATGGATAGAGTTGTGCGCAGGAGGATGGATGTGCAGGAAATGAAATGTTTGAGGACAATATGTGGTGTGAGGTGGTTTGATCGAGTAAGTAACGTAAGGGTAAGAGAGATGTGTGGAAATAAAAAGAGCGTGGTTGAGAGAGCAGAAGAGGGTGTTTTGAAATGGTTTGGGCACATGGAGAGAATGAGTGAGGAAAGATTGACCAAGAGGATATATGTGTCGGAGGTGGAGGGAACGAGGAGAAGAGGGAGACCAAATTGGAGGTGGAAAGATGGAGTGAAAAAGATTTTGTGTGATCGGGGCCTGAACATGCAGGAGGGTGAAAGGAGGGCAAGGAATAGAGTGAATTGGAGCGATATGGTATACCGGGGTTGACGTGCTGTTAGTGGCTTGAATCAAGGCATGTGAAGCGTCTGGGGTAAACCATGTAAAGCTGTGTAGGTATGTATATTTGCGTGTGTGGACGTATGTATATACATGTGTATGGGGGTGGGTTGGGCCATGTCTTTCGTCTGTTTCCTTGCGCTACCTCGCAAACGCGGGAGACAGCGACAAAGCAAAAAAAAAAAAAAAAATATATATATATATATATATATATATATATATATATATATATATATATATATAAATATATGTACATATATATATATATATATATATATATATATATATATATATATATATATATATATATATATATATATATATATATATATATATGCATATATATATATATATATATATATATATATATATATATATCTTTTCTTTTCTTTCTTTCGAACTATTCGCCATTTCCCGCATTAGCGAGGTAGCGTTAAGAACAGAGGACTGGGCCTTTGAGGGAATACCCTCACCTGGCCCAATTCTCTGTTCCTTCTTTTGGAAAATTAAAGAAAAAAAAAGAAAACGAGAGGGGAGGATTTCCAGCCCCCCGCTCCCTCCCCTTTTAGTCGCCTTCTACGACACGCAGGGAATACGTGGGAAGTACTCTTAATCCCCTATCCCCAGGGATAATATATATTTTTTCACCTCTTGCACCTTTCTCTTGACCTCCTGTCTCTTTCTTTTATACTTCTCCCACTCAATTGCATTTTTTCCCTGCAAAAATCGTCCAAATGCCTCTCTCTTCTCTTTCACTAATACTCTTACTTCTTCATCCCACCACTCACTACCCTTTCTAAACAGCCCACCTCCCACTCTTCTCATGCCACAAGCATCTTTTGCGCAATCCATCACTGATTCCCTAAATACATCCCATTCCTCCCCCACTCCCCTTACTTCCATTGTTCTCACCTTTTTCCATTCACACACTCAAATATGCATACCTACACAGCTTTCCATGGTTTACCCCAGACGCTTCACATGCCCTGATTCAATCCATTGACAGCACGTCAACCCCGGTATACCACATCGATCTAATTCACTCTATTCCTTGCCCTCCTTTCACCCTCCTGCATGTTTCGGCCCCGATCACACAAAATCTTTTTCACTCCATCTTTCCACCTCCAATTTGGTCTCCCTCTTCTCCTCGTTCCCTCCACCTCCGACACATATATCCTCTTGGTCAATCTTTCCTCACTCATTCTCTCCATGTGCCCAAACCATGTCAAAACACCCTCTTCTGCTCTCTCAACCACGCTCTTTTTATTTCCACACATCTCTCTTACCCTTACGTTACTTACTCGATCAAACCACCTTACACCACACATTGTCCTCAAACATCTCATTTCCAGCACATCCATCCTCCTGCGCACAACTCTATCCATAGCCCACGCCTCGCATCCATACAACATTGTTGGAACCGCTATTCCTTCAAACAAACCCATTTTTGCTTTCCGAGATAATGTTCTCGACTTCCACACATTCTTCAAGGCTCCCAGGATTTTCGCCCTCTCCACCATCCAATGATCCACTTCCGCTTCCATGGTTCCATCCGCTGCCAGATCCACTCCCAGATATCTAAAACACTTTACTTCCTCCAGTTTTTCTCCATTCAAACTTATCTCCCAATTGACTTGAACATCAACCCTACTGTACCTAATTACCTTGCTCTTATTTACATTTACTCTTAACTTTCTTCTTTCACACATTTTACCAAACTCAGTCACCAGCTTCTGCAGTCTCTCACATGAATCAGCCACCAGCGCTGTATCATCAGCGAACAACAACTGACTCACTTCCCAAGCTCTCTCATCCCCAACAGACTTCATACTTGCCCCTCTTTCCAAAACTCTTGCATTCACCTCCCTAACAACCCCATCCATAAACAAATTAAACAACCCTGGAGACATCACACAACCTTGCCGCAAACCTACATTCACTGAGAACCAATCACTTTCCTCTCTTCCTACACGTACACATGCCTTACATACTCGATAAAAACTTTTCACTGCTTCTAACAACTTTCCTCCCACACCAAATATTCTTGATACCTTCCACAGAGCATCTCTATCAACTCTATCATATGCTTTCTCCAGATCCATAAATGCTACATCTAAATCCATTTGCTTTTCTAAGTATTTCTCACATACATTCTTCAAAGCAAACACCTGATCCACACATCCTCTAGCACTTCTGAAACCACACTGCTCTTCTCCAGTCTGATGCTCTGTACATGCCTTTACCCTCTCAATAAATACCCTCCCATATAATTTACCAGGAATACTCAACAAACTTATACCTCTGTAATTTGAGCACTCACTCTTATCCCCTTTGCCTTTGTTCAATGGCACTATGCACGAATTCCGCCAATCCTCAGGCACCTCACCATGAGTCATACATACATTAAATAACCTTACCAATCAGTCAATAATACAGTAACCCCTTTTTTTTTTGATAAATTCCACTGCAATACCATCCAAACCTGCTGCCTTGCCGGCTTTCATCTTCCGCAAAGCTTTTACTACCTCTTCCCGGTTTACCAAATCATTTTCCCTAACCCTCTCACTTGCACACCGCCTCGACCAAAACACCCTATATCTGCCACTCTATCATCAAACACATTCAACAAACCTTCAAAATATTCACTGTATCTCCTTCTGACATCACCACTACTTGTTATCACCTCCCCATTTGCGCCCTTCACTGAGGTTCCCATTTGCTCTCTTGTCTTACGCACTTTATTTACCTCCTTCCAGAACATCTTTTTATTCTCCCTAAAATATATATATATATATATATGTATATATATATATATATATATATATATATATATATATATATATATATATATATATATATATATATGTATATATATATATACATATATATATATATATATATATATATATATATATATATATATATATATATATATATATATATATATATATATATATATATATATATATATATATATATATATATATATATATGTATATATATATATACATATATATATATATATATATATATATATATATATATATATATATATATATATATATATATATATATATATATAGCGGGAGGCTGGAAGACCTCGTCTCTCATTTCTTTTTTTAATTTTGCAAAAGAACGAACAGAGAAGGGAGCCAGGTGAGGATATTCTCTCAAAGGCCCAGTCCTCATCCTCTGTTCTTAATGCTACCACGCTATTACGGGAGATATCGATTAGTATGAATATATATATATATATATATATATATATATATATATATATATATATATATATATATATATATATATATGTATATATATATATATATATATATATATATATATATATATATATATATATATATATATATATATATATATATATATATATATATATATATATATATATATATATATATATATATATAT
The DNA here is from genome assembly GCF_036320965.1 of Panulirus ornatus. NCBI lineage: Eukaryota > Metazoa > Arthropoda > Malacostraca > Decapoda > Palinuridae > Panulirus > Panulirus ornatus. The sequence goes on from NC_092246.1 coordinate 14,270,778, forward strand.
ATATATATATATATATATATATATATATATATATATATATATATATATATACATATATATATATATATATATATATATATATATATATATATATATATATATATATAAATATATGTATATATATATATATATATATATATATATATATATATATATATATATATATATATATATATATATATATATATATATATATATATATATATATATATATATATATATATATATATATATATATATATATATATATATGTATGACTCATGGTGAGGTGCCTGAGGATTGGCGGAATGCGTGCATAGTGCCATTGTACAAAGGCAAAGGGGATAAGAGTGAGTGCTCAAATTACAGAGGTATAAGTTTGTTGAGTATTCCTGGTAAATTATATGGGAGGGTATTGATTGAGAGGGTGAAGGCATGTACAGAGCATCAGATTGGGGAAGAGCAGTGTGGTTTCAGAAGTGGTAGAGGATGTGTGGATCAGGTGTTTGCTTTGAAGAATGTATGTGAGAAATACTTAGAAAAGCAAATGGATTTGTATGTAGCATTTATGGATCTGGAGAAGGCATATGATAGAGTTGATAGAGATGCTCTGTGGAAGGTATTAAGAATATATGGTGTGGGAGGCAAGTTGTTAGAAGCAGTGAAAAGTTTTTATCGAGGATGTAAGGCATGTGTACGTGTAGGAAGAGAGGAAAGTGATTGGTTCTCAGTGAATGTAGGTTTGCGGCAGGGGTGTGTGATGTCTCCATGGTTGTTTAATTTGTTTATGGATGGGGTTGTTAGGGAGGTAAATGCAAGAGTCTTGGAAAGAGGGGCAAGTATGAAGTCTGTTGGGGATGAGAGAGCTTGGGAAGTGAGTCAGTTGTTGTTCGCTGATGATACAGCGCTGGTGGCGGATTCATGTGAGAAACTGCAGAAGCTGGTGACGGAGTTTGGTAAAGTGTGTGGAAGAAGAAAGTTAAGAGTAAATGTGAATAAGAGCAAGGTTATTAGGTACAGTAGGGTTGAGGGTCAAGTCAATTGGGAGGTGAGTTTGAATGGAGAAAAACTGGAGGAAGTGAAGTGTTTTAGATATCTGGGAGTGGATCTGTCAGCGGATGGAACCATGGAAGCCGAAGTGGATCATAGGGTGGGGGAGGGGGCGAAAATTTTGGGAGCCTTGAAAAATGTGTGGAAGTCGAGAACATTATCCCGGAAAGCAAAAATGGGTATGTTTGAAGGAATAGTAGTTCCAACAATGTTGTATGGTTGCGAGGCGTGGGCTATGGATAGAGTTGTGCGCAGGAGGATGGATGTGCTGGAAATGAGATGTTTGAGGACAATGTGTGGTGTGAGGTGGTTTGATCGAGTAAGTAACGTAAGGGTAAGAGAGATGTGTGGAAATAAAAAGAGCGTGGTTGAGAGAGCAGAAGAGGGTGTTTTGAAATGGTTTGGGCACATGGAGAGAATGAGTGAGGAAAGATTGACCAAGAGGATATATGTGTCGAAGGTGGAGGGAACGAGGAGAAGAGGGAGACCAAATTGGAGGTGGAAAGATGGAGTGAAAAGGATTTTGTGTGATCGGGGCCTGAACATGCAGGAGGGTGAAAGGAGGGCAAGGAATAGAGTGAATTGGAGCGATGTGGTATACAGGGGTTGACGTGCTGTCAGTGGATTGAATCAAGGCATGTGAAGCGTCCGGGGTAAACCAAGGAATGCTGTGTAGGTATGTATATTTGCGTGTGTGGACGTGTGTAAGTACATGTGTATGGGGGGGGTTGGGCCATTTCTTTCGTCTGTTTCCTTGCGCTACCTCGCAAACGCGGGAGACAGCGACAAAGTATAAAAAAAAAAAAAAAAATATATATATATATATATATATATATATATATATATATATATATATATATATATATATATATATATATATATATATATATATATATATGGTTGTTTAATTTGTTTATGGATGGGGTTGTTAGGGAGGTGAATGCAAGAGTTTTGGAAAGAGGGGCAAGTATGAAGTCGGTTTTGGATGAGAAAGCTTGGGAAGTGAGTCAGTTGTTGTTCGCTGATGATACAGCGCTGGTGGCTGATTCATGTGAGAAACTGCAGAAGCTGGTGACTGAGTTTGGTAAAGTGTGTGAAAGAAGAAAGTTAAGAGTAAATATGAATAAGAGCAAGGTTATTAGGTACAGTAGGGTTGAGGATCAAGTCAATTGGGAGGTAGGTTTGAATGGAGAAAAACTGGAGGAAATAAAGTGTTTTAGATATATGGGAGTGTATCTGGCAGGGGATGGAACCATGGAAGCAGAAGTGGATCATAGGGTGGGGGAGGGGGCGAAAATCCTGGGAGCCTTGAAGAATGTGTGGAAGTCGAGAACATTATCTCGGAAAGCAAAAATGGGTATGTTTGAAGGAATAGTGGTTCCAACAATGTTGTATGGATGCGAGGCGTGGGCTATGGATAGAGTTGTGCGCAGAAGGATGGATGTGCTGGAAATGAGATGCTTGAGGACAATGTGTGGTGTGAGGTGGTTTGATCGAGTAAGTAACGTAAGGGTAAGAGAGATGTGTGGAAATAAAAAGAGCGTGGTTGAGAGTGCAGAAGAGGGAGTTTTGAAATGGTTTGGGCACATGGAGAGAATGAGTGAGGAAAGATTGACCAAGAGCATATATGTGCCGGAGGTGGAGGGAACGAGGAGAAGTGGGAGACCAAATTGGAGGTGGAAAGATGGAGTGAAAAAGATTTTGTGTGATCGGGGCCTGAACATGCAGGAGGGGGAAAGGAGGGCAAGGAATAGAGTGAATTGGAGCGATGTGGTATACCGGGGTTGACGTGCTGTCAGTGGCTTGAATCAAGGCATGTGAAGCGTCTGGGTAAACCATGGAAAGCTGTGTAGGTATGTATATTTGCGTGTGTGGACGTATGTATATATATGTGTATGGGGGTGGGTTGGGCCATGTCTTTCATCTGTTTCCTTGCGCTACCTCGCAAACGCGGGAGACAGCGACAAAGCAAAAAAAAGAAATATATATATATATATATATATATATATATATATATATATATATATATATATATATATATATATATATATATATATATATTACATTGTCGCTGTCTCCCGCGTTAGCGAGGCAGCGCAAGGAAACAGAGGAAAGAATGGCCCAACCCACCCATATACACATGTATATACATACACGTCCACACACGCAAATATACATACCTATGCATCTCAATGTACACATATATATACACACACAGACATATACATATATACACATGTAGATAATTCATGCTGTCTACCTTTATTTATTCCCATCGCCACCTTGCCACACATGGAAATAACAACCACCTCCCCCCTTATGTGTGCAAGATAGCGCTAGGTAAAGCGTTTAGATATCTGGGAGTGGACCTGGCAGCCGATGGAACCATGGAAGCAGAAGTGAATCGTAGGGTGTGGGAGGGGGCGAAAATTCTGGGAGCCTTGAAGAATGTTTGGAAGTCGAGAACATTATCTCGGAAAGCAAAAATGGCTATGTTTGAAGGAATAGAGGTTCCAACAATGTTGTATGGTTGCGAGGCGTGGGCTATGGATACATTTGTGCGGAGGAGGGTGGATGTGCTGGAAATGAGATGTTTGAGGACAATATGTGGTGTGAGGTGGTTTGATCGAGAGATGTGTGGAAATAAAAAGAGTATGGTTGAGAGAGCAGAAGAGGGTGTTTTGAAATGGTTTGGTCACATGGAGAGAATGAGTGAGGAAAGATTGACCAAGAGGATATATGTGTCAGAGGTGGATAGAACGAGGAGAAGTGGGAGACTAAATTGGAGGTGGAAAGATGTAGGGAAAAAGATTTTGAGTGATCGCGGCCTGAACATGCAGGGGTGTGAAAGGCGTGCAAGGAATAGAGTCAATTGGAAGGATGTGGTTTACCTTGGTCGATGTGCTGTCAATGGACTGAACCAGGGCATGTAAAGCGTCTGGAGTAAACCATGGAAAGTTCTGTGGGGTCTGGATGTGGAAAGGGAGCTGAGGTTTCGGTGAATTATTACATGACAGCTAGAGACTGAGTGTGAACGAATGGGGCTACCTGCCCGGGGAACTTCAGTGAAGGGGGCTAATGGGAAGTTGATAACAAGTAGTAGTGATGTGAGAAGGAGATGGAGTGAGCATTTTGAAGGTTTATTGAATGTGTTTGATGATAGAGTGGCAGATATAGGGTGTTTTGGTCGATGTGGTGTGTAAAGTGAAAGGGTTTGGGAGGATTATCTGGTAAACAAAGAAGAGGTATTAAAAGCTTTCCGGAAGATGAAAGCTGGCAAGGCAGCGGGTTTGGATGGTATTGCAACGGAATCTATTAAAAAAAGGGGGTGACTGTATTGTTGTCTAGTTGGTAAGGTTATTCAATGTATGGATGTTTCAGGGTGTGGTGCCTGAGGATTGGCGGATTGCTTGCATAGTGCCATTGTACAAAGGCAAAGGGGAGAAAGGTCAGTGCTCAAATTACAGAGGTATAAGTTTGTTGAGTATTCCTGGGAAATTATATGGGAGGGTATTGATTGAGAGGGTTAAGGATGTACAGAGCATCAGATTGGGGAAGAGCAGTGTGGTTTCAGAAGTGGTAGAGGGTGGATCAGGTGTTTGCTTTGAAGAATATATGTGAGAAATACTTAGAAAAGCAAATGGATTTCTATGTAGCGTTTATGGATCTGGAGAAGGCATATGCTAGAGTTGATAGAGATGCTCTATGGAAGGTATTAAGAATACATGGTATGGGAGGAAAGTTGTTAGAAGCAGTGAAAAGTTTTTATCGAGGATGTAAGACATGTGTACGTGTAGGAAGAGAAGAAAGTGATTGGTTCTCCGTGAAAGTAGGTTTGCGGCAGGGGTTGTGAATGTCCCCATGGTGAAAGCAAGGATTTTGGAAAGAGGGGACAAGTATGCAGTCTGTTGTGGATGAGAGAGCTTGGGAAGTGAGTCAGTTGTTGTTCGCTGATGATACAGCGCTTGTGGTTGATTCATATGAGAAATTGCAGAACCTGGCGACTGAGTTGGGTAAAGTGTGTGAAAGAAGAAAGTTGAGAGTAAATGTGAATAAGAGCAAGGTTATTAGGTACAGTAGGGTTGAGGGTCAAGTCAATTGGGAGGTAAGTTTGAATGGAGAAAAACTGGAGGAAGTAAAGTGTTTTAGATATCTGGGAGTGGATTTGGCAGCGGATGGAACCATGGAAGCGGAAGTGAATCATAGGGTGGGGAGGGGGCGAAAATCCTGGGAGCATTGAAGAATGTGTGGAAGTCGAGAACATTATCTCGGAAAGCAAAAATGGGTATGTTTAAAGGAATAGTGGTGCCAACAATGTTGTATGGTTGCGAGGCGTGGGCTATGGATAGAGTTGTGCGCAGGAGGGTGGATGTGCTGGAAATGAGATGTTTGAGGACAAAATGTGGTCTGAGGTGGTTTGATCGAGTAGGTAATGTAAGGGTAAGAGAGATGTGTCGTAATAAAAAGAGTGTTGTTGAGAGAGCAGAAGAGGGTGTTTTGAAATGGTTTGGTCACATTGAGAGAATGAGTGAGGAAAGATTGACCAAGAGGATATATGTGTCAGAGGTGGAGGGAACGAAGAGAAGTGGGGGAGAAAATTGGAGGTGGAAAGATGGAGTGAAAAAGATTTTGAGTGATCGGGCCCTGAACATGCAGGAGGGTGAAAGGCAGGCAAGGAATAGAGTGAATTGGAACGATGTGGTATACCGGGGCCGACGTGCTGTCAATGGATTGAACCAGGGTATGTGAAGCGTCTGGGGTAAACCATGGAAAGTTCTCTGGGGCCTGGATATGGAAAGGGAGCTGTGGTTTCAGTGCATTATTATATGACAGCTAGAGACTGAGTGTGAACGAATGGGGTCTTTGTTGTCTTCTAGCGCCACCCCGCACACATGAGGGGGGAGGGTGTTTTTATTCCATGTGTGTCGGGGTGGTGATGGGAATGAATAAAGGCAGACAGTATGAATTATGAACATGTGTATATATGTATATGTCTGTGTGGGTATATATGTGTATACATTGAGATGTTTAGGTATGTATATTTGAGTGTGTGGACGTGTATGTATATGCATGTGTATGTCGGTGGGTTGGGCCATTCTTTAGTCTGTTTCCTTGCTCTACCTCGCTAACGCGGGAGACAGCGACAACGCAAAATAACAAAATTTATATATATATATATATATATATATATATATATATATATATATATATATATATATATATATATATATATACATATATATATATATATATATATATATACATATATATATATATATATATATATATATATATATATATATATATATATATATATATATATATATATATATATATATATATATATATATATTTTGCTTTGTCGCTGTCTCCCGCGCCTGCGAGGTAGCGAAAGGAAACAGACGACAGGAATGGCCCCGCCCCCACAAACATGCACACATACACGTCCATACACGCAAACATACACAAGCACACATCCCAACGTACACACATATATACGCACACAGACACACATATATACACACATGCACACAATTCACACTGTCTGCCCCTACTTACTCCCATCACCACCCCGCCATACACGGAATAACATCCCCCTCCCCCCTCATGCGCGCGAGGCAGCGCTAGGAAAAGATAACAAAGGCCCCATTCGCCCACACTCAGTCTCCAGCTGTCATGCAATAATGCCCGAAACCACAGCTCCCTTTCCACATCCAGGCCCCACAGGACTTTCCATGGTTTACCCCAGACGCTTCACATGCCCTGATTCAATCCATTGACAGCACATCGACCCCGGAATACCACATCGATCCAATTCACTCTATTCGTTGCCCGCCTTTCACCCTCCTGCATGTTAAGGCCCCGATCACTCAAAATCTTTTCACTCCATCTTTCCACCTTCCAATTTGGTCTCCCACTTCTCGTTCCCTCCACCTCCGACACATATATCCTCTTGGTCAATCTTTCCTCACTCTTTCTCTCCATGTGACCAAACCATTTCAAAACACCCTCTTCTGCTCTCTCAACAACGATCTTTTTATTTCCACACATCTCTCTTACCCTTACATTACCTACTCGATCAAACCACCTCACACCACATATTGTCCTCAAACATCTCATTTCCAGCACATCCACCCTCCTGCGCACAACTCTATCCATAGCACACGCCTCGCAACCATACAATATTACTGGAACCACTATTCCTTCAAACATAGCCATTTCTGCTTTCGGAGATAATGTTCTCGACTTCCACACATTCTTCAAGGCTCCCAGGATTTTCGCCCCTTCCCCCACCCTATGATTTACTTCTGATTCCATGGTTCTATCCGCTGCCAGATGCACTCCCAGATATCTAAAACACTTTACTTCCTCCAGTTTTTCTCCATTCAAACTTACCTCCCAATTGACTTGACCCTCAACCCTACTGTACCTAATAACATTGCTCTTATTCACATTTACTCTTAAATTTCTTCTTTCACACACTTTACCAAACTCAGTCACCAGCTTCTGCAATTTCACACATGAATCAGCCACCAGCGCTGTATCTTCTCTGTTTACCAAATCATTTTCCTAACCCTCTCACGTTGCACACCACCTCGACCAAAACACCCTATATCTGCCACTCTATCATCAAACACATTCAACAAACCTTCAAAATACTCACTCCATCTCCTACTTACATCACCACTACTTGTTATCATCTCCCCATTAGCCCCTTCACTGAAGTTCCCAGAAAAAGAGGGCAAATGAGAGTTGGGGTGAGAGAGTATCATTAAATTTTAGGGAGAATAAAAAGATTTTCTGGAAGGAGGTAAATAAAGTGCGTAAGACAAGGGAGCAAATGGGAACTTCAGTGAAGGGCGCAAATGGGGAGGTGATAACAAGTAGTGGTGATGTGAGGTGATGGAGTGAGTATTTTGAAGGTTTGTTGAATGTGTTTGATGATAGAGTGGCAGATATAGGGTGTTTTGATCGAGGTGGTGTGCAAAGTGAGAGGGTTAGGGAAAATGATTTGGTAAACAGAGAAGAGGTAGTAAAAGCTTTGCGGAAGATGAAAGCCGGCAAGGCAGCAGGTTTGGATGGTATTGCAGTGGAATTTATTAAAAAAGGGGGTGACTGTATTATTGACTGGTTGGTAAGGTTATTTAATGTATGTATGAGTCATGGTGAGGTGCCTGAGGATTGGCGGAATGCGTGCATAGTGCCACTGTACAAAGGCAAAGGGGATAAGAGTGAGTGCTCAAATTACAGAGGTATAAGTTTGTTGAGTATTCCTGGTAAATTATATGGGAGGGTATTGATTAAGAGGGTGAAGGCATGTACAGAGCATCAGTTTGGGGAAGAGCAGTGTGGTTTCAGAAGTGTAGAAGTGGTAGAGGATGTGTGGATCAGGTGTTTGCTTTGAAGAATGTATGTGAGAAATACTTAGAAAAGCAAATGGATTTGTATGTAGCATTTATGGATCTGGAGAAGGCATATGATAGAGTTGACAGAGATGCTCTGTGGAAGGTATTAAGAATATATGGTGTGTAAGGGAAGTTGTTAGAAGCAGTGAAAAGTTTTTATCGAGGATGTAAGGCATGTGTACGTGTAGGAAGAGAGGAAAGTGATTGGTTCTCAGTGAATGTAGGTTTGCGGCAGGGGTGTGTGATGTCTCCATGGTTGTTTAATTTGTTTATGGATGGGGTTGTTAGGGAGGTGAATGCAAGAGTTTTGGAAAGAGGGGCAAGTATGAAGTCTGTTGGGGATGAGAGAGCTTGGAAAGTGATTCAGTTGTTCGCTGATGATACAGCGCTGGTGGCTGATTCATGTGAGAAGCTGAAGAAGCTGGTGACTGAGTTTGGAAAAGTGTGTGAAAGAAGAAAGTTAAGAGTAAATGTGAATAAGAACAAGGTTATTAGGTACAGTAGGGTTGAGGGTCAAGTCAATTGGGAGGTAAGTTTGAATGGAGCAAAACTAGAGGAAGTAAAGTGTTTTAGATATCTGGGAGTGGATCTGGCAGCGGATGGAACCATGGAAGCGGAAGTGGATCATAGGGTGGGGGATGGGGCGAAAATCCTGGGAGCCTTGAAGAATGTGTGGAAGTCGATAACAATATCTCGGGAAGCAAAAATGGGTATGTTTGAAGGAATAGTGGTTCCAACAATGTTGTATGGTTGCGAGGCGTGGGCTATGGATAGAGTTGTGCGCATGGAGGATGGATAGAGTTGTGCGCAGGAGGATGGATGTGCTGGAAATGAGATGTTTGAGGACAATGTGTGGTGTGAGGTGGTTTGATCGAGTAAGTAACGTAAGGGTAAGAGAGATGTGTGGAAATAAAAAGAGCGTGGTTGAGAGAGCAGAAGAGGGTGTATATATATACATATATATACATATATATATACATATGTATATATATACATATATATATGTATATATATATATATATACATATATATATATATATATATATATATATATATATATATATATATATATATATATATATATATATATATATATATATATATATATATATATATATATATATATATATATATACATATATATATATATATATATATATATATATATATATATATATATATATATATATATATATATATATATATATATATATGTATGTATGTATGTGTGTGTATGTTTGTGTGTGCGTGTGTGTGTGTGTGTGTGTGTGTGTGTGTGTGTGTGTGTGTGTGTGTGTGTATATATATATATGTATATTATCCCTGGGGATAAGGGTGAAAGAATACTTCTCACGTATTCCTCGCGTGTCGTAGAAAGCGACTAGAGGGGACGGGAGCGGGGGGCCGGAAATCCTCCCCTCCTTGTATTAACTTTCTAAAATGGGAAACAGAAGAAGGAGTCACGCGGGGAGTGCTCATCCTCCTCGAAGGCTCAGAGTGGGGTGCCTAAATGTGTGTGGATGTAACCAAGATGTGAAAAAAGGAGAGATAGGTAGTATGTTTGAGGAAAGGAACCTGGATGTTTTGGCTCTGAGTGAAACGAAGCTCAAGGGTAAAGGGGAAGAGTGGTTTGGAAATGTCTGGGGAGTGAAGTCAGGGGTTAGTGAAAGGACAAGAGCAAGGGAAGGAGTAGCAATACTCCTGAAACAGGAGTTGTGGGAGTATGTGATAGAATGTAAGAAAGTAAATTCTCGATTAATATGGATAAAATTGAAAGTTGATGGAGAGAGGTGGGTGATTATTGGTGCATATGCACCTGGGCATGAGAAGAAAGATCATGAGAGGCAAGTGTTTTGGGAGCAGCTAAATGAGTGTGTTAGCGGTTTTGATGCACGAGACCGGGTTATAGTGATGGGTGATTTGAATGCAAAGGTGAGTAATGTGGCAGTTGAGGGAATAATTGGTATGCATGGGGTGTCCAGTGTTGTAAATGGAAATGGTGAAGAGCTTGTAGATTTATGTGCTGAAAAAGGACTGATGATTGGGAATACCTGGTTTAAAAAGCGAGATATACATAAGTATACTTATGTAAGTAGGAGAGATGGCCAGAGAGCGTTATTGGATTACGTGTTAATTGACAGGCGTGCGAAAGAGAGACTTTTGGATGTCAATGTGCTGAAAGGTGCAACTGGAGGGATGTCTGATCACTATCTTGTGGAGGCTAAGGTGAAGATTAGTATGGGTTTTCAGAAAAGAAGAGTGAATGTTGGGGTGAAGAAGGTGGTGAGAGTAAGTGAGCTTGGGAAGGAGACCTGTGTGAAGAAGTACCAGGAGAGACTGTGTACAGAATGGAAAAAGGTGAGAACAATGAAAGTAAGGGGAGTGGGGGAGGAATGGGATGTATTTAGGGAATCAGTGATGGATTGCGCAAAAGATGCTTGTGGCATGAGAAGAGTGTGAGGTGGGCTGTTTAGAAAGGGTAGTGAGTGGTGGGATGAAGAAGTAAGAGTATTAGTGAAAGAGAAGAGAGAGGCATTTGGACGATTTTTGCAGGGAAAAAATGCAATTGAGTGAGAGAAGTATAAAAGAAAGAGACAGGAGGTCAAGAGAAAGGTGCAAGAGGTGAAAAAAAGGGCAAATGAGAGTTGGGGTGAGAGACTATCAGTAAATTTTAGGGAGAATAAAAAGATGTTCTGGAAGGAGGTAAATAGGGTGCGTAAGACAAGGGAGCAAATGGGAACTTCAGTGAAGGGCGTAAATGGGGAGGTGATAACAAGTAGTGGTGATGTGAGAAGGAGATGGAATGAGTATTTTGAAGGTTTGTTGAATGTGTCTGATGACAGAGTGGCAGATATAGGGTGTTTGGGTCGAGGTGGTGTGCAAAGTGAGAGGGTTAGGGAAAATGATTTGGTAAACAGAGAAGAGGTAGTAAAAGCTTTGCGGAAGATGAAAGCCGGCAAGGCAGCAGGTTTGGATGGTATTGCAGTGGAATTTATTAAAAAAGGGGGTGACTGTATTGTTGACTGGTTGGTAAGGTTATTTAATGTATGTATGACTCATGGTGAGGTGCCTGAGGATTGGCGGAATGCGTGCATAGTGCCATTGTACAAAGGCAAAGGGGATAAGAGTGAGTGCTCAAATTACAGAGGTATAAGTTTGTTGAGTATTCCTGGTAAATTATATGGGAGGGTATTGATTGAGAGGGTGAAGGCATGTACAGAGCATCAGATTGGGGAAGAGCAGTGTGGTTTCAGAAGTGGTAGAGGATGTTTGGATCAGGTGTTTGCTTTGAAGAATGTATGTGAGAAATACTTAGAAAAGCAAATGGATTTGTATGTAGCATTTATGGATCTGGAGAAGGCATATGATAGAGTTGATAGAGATACTCTGTGGAAGGTATTAAGAATATATGGTGTGGGAGGAAAGTTGTTAGAAGCAGTGAAAAGTTTTTATCGAGGATGTAAGGCATGTGTACGTGTAGGAAGAGAGGAAAGTGATTGGTTCTTAGTGAATGTAGGTTTGCGGCAGGGGTGTGTGATGTCTCCATGGTTGTTTAATTTGTTTATGGATGGGGTTGTTAGGGAGGTAAATGCAAGAGTCTTGGAAAGAGGGGCAAGTATGAAGTCTGTTGGGGATGAGAGAGCTTGGGAAGTGAGTCAGTTGTTGTTCCCTGATGATACAGCGCTGGTGGCGGATTCATGTGAGAAACTGCAGAAGCTGGTGACGGAGTTTGGTAAAGTGTGTGGAAGAAGAAAGTTAAGAGGAAATGTGAATAAGAGCAAGGTTATTAGGTACAGTAGGGTTGAGGGTCAAGTCAATTGGGAGGTGAGTTTGAATGGAGAAAAACTGGAGGAAGTGAAGTGTTTTAGATATCTGGGAGTGGATCTGTCAGCGGATGGAACCATGGAAGCCGAAGTGGATCATAGGGTGGGGGAGGGGGCGAAAATTTTGGGAGCCTTGAAAAATGTGTGGAAGTCGAGAACATTATCCCGGAAAGCAAAAATGGGTATGTTTGAAGGAATAGTGGTTCCAACAATGTTGTATGGTTGCGAGGCGTGGGCTATGGATAGAGTTGTGCGCAGGAGGATGGATGTGCTGGAAATGAGATGTTTGAGGACAATGTGTGGTGTGAGGTGGTTTGATCGAGTAAGTAACGTAAGGGTAAGAGAGATGTGTGGAAATAAAAAGAGCGTGGTTGAGAGAGCAGAAGAGGGTGTTTTGAAGTGGTTTGGGCACATGGAGAGAATGAGTGAGGAAAGATTGACCAAGAGGATATATGTGTCGTAGGTGGAGGGAACGAGGAGAAGAGGGAGACCAAATTGGAGGTGGAAAGATGGAGTGAAAAGGATTTTGTGTGATCGGGGCCTGAACATGCAGGAGGGTGAAAGGAGGGCAAGGAATAGAGTGAATTGGAGCGATGTGGTATACATGTGTTGACGTGCTGTCAGTGGATTGAATCAGGGTATGTGAAGCGTCCGGGGTAAACCATGGAAAGCTGTGTAGGTATGTATATTTGCGTGTGTGGACGTGTGTATGTACATGTGTATGGGGGGGGTTGGGCTATTTCTTTCGTCTGTTTCCTTGCGCTACCTCGCAAACGCGGGAGACAGCGACAAAGTATAAAAAAAAAAAAAAAAAAATATATACATAAAATGTGATTTATAGAAAATGGTTGTGTCTTTTTTTCGATATGTTGGTCAGGATTTTCAGTGCATGAATGAATCATGGTGAAGTGCCAGAGTATTTCTGAATGCATGCATAGTGCCATTGTAGAAAGGTAAAGGGTATAAACGTGAGTGTTTAAATTACAGAGGTATAAGTTTGTTGAGTATTTCTTTGAAATTATATGTGTGAGTATTGATTGAGAGGGTGAAGACATGTGCATAGTGTCAGATTAGGGAGCATCATTGTGGTTTTAGAAGTGGTAGAGGATGTGTGTATCAGGTGTTTGCTTTGACGAATGTATGTGGAGAATTACTTAGAAAAATAGATGGATATGTATGCAGCATTTTTGGATGTGGGGGAGGCATATGATAGGGTGGCATATAATATGTTGAAAAGTATCATATTGTAAGAATAACGTAGGGAATTGGTGCATAAAATTACCCGTGGCATGTCTCATGAGTATAGCTGTAGGTTGATTATAGAAACTGAATTGTACGGAACATGTCCATACAGCAGAGTCCATGTATTTTTACGGTATGTGCAAAATCTTATCATTTACGGTGCTCAGTTTAGTATACACAGTGATATGGTTTCCTTTAGGGTCACCACGAAAAAGTATCGTGAAGAAAAGTGACAAAGTGAAGTAGAAAATTGACAAAGTGACACAGCGAAGTAATTAGCGAAGGTAACTGAAATGATCGTCTTGGCAACCCAGAGTGATTTCAAGTCACGCAGTAAGCAGACGAGACGCAGTTATGGGTCAGTTCAGTACCCTACCTCACTGGGGAGAGTTAAACACCCTACTCCCTTGGAGACCTACCCAGCCCATGAGGCATAGCATTCAAAATCCACTAAGAAATCCCGGACACCGTACGAGAGGCATGGAGAGCAGCTTGTGTATTCCTTGCACCATGTGTGATTATTGAGTTCGTGCTTCTGGCATGATTGACTCAACGCTGTTGTAGGAAACACGAGCACGGACGGACGGACCTGACGTGGAGGACGTGGGACCATTGCTTGGCCAGACACACATACGCTCATAGACCTGGCTGCCGTCTAGCTACTAAAAATCCAGCTTAGACCACGTGTTACACACTCAAGTGAACTTCCAGCACCAGAGAACAAGGAGCCCCGTGCAATTGAGAATTAGGATGTTTATTTACTATAAGCATTTGTGTTAGGATTCATGCCACATTATTTCTGATACTTTGAGTAGTCTAGATATTCAATATCAATAGACGTTCGCGGATCCATGCATTATGATTACGTTAAGAGTGTTGCAACCAGTTAGATATTAAGGTTACAATCACTGCGTACTTACGCACATTTAATTGTAAAGTTATGTACCCGTGTCATTCTATCTAGGTACTAAATGTAAAAAGGTTATTGGTTTTTCATTAGCCCACAAGAAAGTAAGTAAAGTATGTTTGGCAGTCCATTGGCCGATTTGGGTCATTAATGTCTGAATTAAGGGATTTTACTTAAACCATGGCTCTGGGCCCCCGTGGTAATCTCACTTAAACATCAACTATCAAGTAATGATAGTAAGCGCTATTAGCAAAAATGAATCGACAGATTTCTTGTATTCTCTATCTGTCTTATATCTATTATATTCTATTTTTTTTCCAACCCTTACAATTAAGTATATACAGTGATCCAGCTTTAAATGCGGTCACCACGAAAATGTATATAATAAAAAAGTGAATAAGTGAAGTGGAAAATGAAGAAACTGACATAGCGAAGTAATTAACCGGGGAAAATGAAATGATCACCTTGGCAACACAACGTGATTTTCAAGTCAAGTGGTAAGCAGACGAGACGCAGTTATGGGTCAGTTCAGTACCCTACCTCATTGGAGAGAGTTAAGTACCCTACCCCCTTTGAGACTTACCCAGCCCGGGGTGCATAGCATTCAACATCCACTGAGAAATTCCATGCACCGGGCATGGAGAGCAGTATGTGTGTCCTATGCAGCATGTGTGAATATTGAGGACGTGCTCACGCCCATAGACCTGGCTGCTATATACATATACAGTTATTACTTATAGTTACTTTGTCACTGACTCCCGCGTTAGCGAGGTAGCACAAGGAAACAGACAAAAGAATGGCCCAACCCACCTACATACACATGTATATACATACACGTCCACACACGCACACATTCATGTATATACACAGACAGACACATACATATATACATATGTACGTAATTCATCCTTCCTGCCTTTATTCATTCCCGTCGCCACCCCGCCACACATGAAATGACACCCCCCCTCCCCAGAAACGCGCGCGAGGTAGCGCTAGGAATAAACAATAAAGGCCACATTTGTTCACACTCAGCTTCTCGCTGTCATGTATAATGCACCGAAACCACACCTCCCTTTCCACATCCAGGCCCCACAAAACATTCCATTGTCTACACCAGACGCTTCACATACCAAGGTTCAATCCAATGACAGCAATTCGACCCAGGTATACCACATCGTTCCAGTTCACTCTATTCCTTGCCCGCCTTTCACCCTCCTACATGTTCAGGCCCCGATCGCTAAAAATCCTTTTCACTCCAACCTTCCACCTCCAATTTGGTCTCCCACTTCACCTCGTTCCTTCCACCTCTGACACATATATCCTCTTTGTCAATCTTTCCTCACTCATTCTCTATATG
Organism: Panulirus ornatus; assembly: GCF_036320965.1. Lineage (NCBI taxonomy): Eukaryota > Metazoa > Arthropoda > Malacostraca > Decapoda > Palinuridae > Panulirus > Panulirus ornatus. The sequence continues at coordinate 14,286,544 of NC_092246.1, forward strand.
TGACCAAACCATTTCAATACACGCTCTTCTGCTCTCCCAACCACACTCTTTTTATTGCCATACATCTCTCTTACCCTTTCATTACTTACTCGATCAAACCACCTCACACCACATATTGTCCTCAAACATCTCATTTCCAACACATCCATCCTCCTCCGCACAGCTCTATCTATAGCCCACGCCTCGCAATCAAATAACATTGCTGGAACCACTATTACTTCAAACATCTCATTTTCTGCTTTCTGAGATAATGTTCTCGCTTTCCACACATTGTTCAACGTTGCCAGAACCTTTGCCCCCATCCCTACACTGTGACTCACTTCCGCTTCCATGGTTCCATCCGCTGCTAAATCCACTCCCCGATATCTAAAACACTTTACTTCCTCCAGTTTTTCTCCATTTAAACTTACCTTCCAATTGACTTGTTCCTCAGTCCTGCTGTACCTAATAACGTTGCTCTTGTTCACATTTACTCTCAGCTTTCTTCTTTTGCACACTTTACCAAACTCAGTCACCAGCTTCTGTAGTTTCTCACCCGAATCAGCCACCGATGCTGTATCAAAAGCGAACAACAACTGACTCACTTCCCAAGCCCTCTCATCCATAACAGACTGCATACTTGTCCCTATCTGCAAAACTCTTACATTCACCTCCCTAACAATTCGATCCATAAACAAATTAAACAACCATAGAGACATCACGCACTCCTGCCGCAAACTGACATTCACTGGGAACAAATTACTTTCCTCTCTTCCTACTCGCACACATGCCTTACATCCTCGATAAATACTTTTTACTGCTTTTAGCAGCTTGCCTCCCACACCAAATACTCTATTACCTTCTGTAGGGAATCTCTATCAACTCTATCATATGCCTTCTCCAGATCCATATATACTACATACGAACCCATATGTTTTCTAAATATTTCTCACATACATTCTTCAAAGCAAACACCTGATCCACACATCCTCTGCCACTTCTGAAACCACACTGCTGTTCCCCAATATAATGCTCTGTACATGCCTTCACCCTCTCAATCAACACCCTCCCATATAATTTCCCAAGAATACTCAACAATCTTATACCTCTGTAATTTGAACATTCACCTTTATCCCATTTGTCTTTGTACAATGGCACTATGCATGCATTCCGCCAATCCTCGGGTACTTCTCCATGAGCCATATATACACTGAATATCCTCACCAACCAGTCAACAACACAGTCACCCCCTTTTTTGATAAATTCCACTGCAATACCATCCAGACCCGCTGCCTTGCCGGCTTTCATCGTCCGCAAAGCTTTCACTATCTCTTCTCTGTTTACCAAACCATTCTCCCTGACCCTCTCACTTTGCACATCACCTCGGCCAAAACACTCTATATCTGCCACTCTATCGTCTAACCCGTTCAACAAACCTTTAAAATACTCACTGTATCTTCTTCTCACATCCCCACTACTTGTTATTACCTTCCCATTACCCCACTTCACCGATGTTTCCCTTTGTTCCCTTTTCTTACGCACTTTATTTACCGCCTTCGAAAACATCTTATTCTCCCTAAAATATAATGATGCTCTCACCCCAACTCTCATTGCCCTCCTTTTTACCTCTTGCACCTTTCTCTTGACCTTCTGCCTCTTTCTTTCATACATCTCCCAGTCATTTCCATTATTTCCCTGCAAAACTCGTCCAAATGCTTCTCTCTTTTCTTTCACTGATAATATTACTTCTTCATCCCACCACTCACTACCTTTTCTAATCTGCCCAACTCCCATGCTTGTCACGCCACAAGCATCTTTTGCGCAAGCCATCACTGCTTCCCTGAATACATCCCATTCCTCCCCTCCTCCCCTTACGTCCTTTGCTCTCACCTTTTTCTATTCTGCACTCAATCTCCTTCCCAAGCTCACTTACTCTTACCACTTTCCTCACCCCAACATTTTCTCTTCTTTTCTGAAAACGTCTACAAATCTTCACCTTTGCCTCAACAAGATAATTATCAGATATCCCTCCAGTTGCACCTCTCAGCACATTACCATCCAAAAGTCTCTCTTTCACGCGCCTATCAATTAATTCGTAATCCAATAACACTCTCTGGCCATCTCTCGTCATATACGTACGCTTATGTATATCTCTCTTTTTAGACCAGGTATTCCCAATCACCAGTCCTTTTTCAGCACATAAATCTACAAGCCTTCACCATTTCCATTTATTACACTGAACACCCCATATCCATCAAAATTTCCCTCAACTGCCACATTACTCACCTTTGCATTCTAATCACCTATCACTATAACCTGGTCTCGTGCATCAAAACTTACTCAGCTGCTTCGAAAACTCTTGCCTCTCATGATCTTTCTTCTCATGCCCAGGTGCGTAGACACCTATGATCACCCATCTCTCTCCATCCAAATTCAGTTTTATCCATATCAATCTAGAGATTACTTTCTTACACTCTATCACATATTCCCACCACTCCTGTTTCAGGTGTAGTGCTATTCCTTCCTTTGCTTTTGTCCTCTCACCAACCCCTAACTTTACTCCCTAAAGATTCCCAAACCACTCTTCCCCTTTACCTTTGAGCTTCGTTTCACTCAGAGCCAAATCATCCAGGTTCCTTTCCTATCTCCTTCCTTCTCATCTTGGTTACATGCACAGACATTTAGACACCCCAATCTAAACCTTCGTGGAGGATGAGCACTTCCCCGCGTGACTCCTTCTGTTTCCCCATTTAGAAAGTTAAAATACATGGTGGGAGGGTATCAATCCCCCCGCTCAAGTCCCCTTTAGTCGCCTTATAAGACACGCGGGGAATGCGTATACATATATATGTAGGGAAACCAGCTGTGTTGGTGTCACAGAGTCTTTTTGCAATTTAGAGAAGCACAGTAAATAATCTAATGATGAAATTAATATGTGTCAGGGTTTAGTGTATGCTAGGTTGTCAAAACCAGTGGATCCTATTTGCCCTAGAAGAGTTATAGGAGCTATTTGCGCTTTAAAGAAAAAGACAATGATATACATATCACTAAAGCAGATGAGGCTAACCCTGTTGTGAAGTAATTATTCATCTAGAATGAGTGATCTTTTTATTGATGACACAACATATTTCAAACTCAGTAAGAATTCCTAAAAAGCATTTAATTCCCATATCACTAAAGAACTGAGGTTGTTGGAGAAAGGTAATAGTTCTTTCAATAAAAGTTTGTCATCTTTGTCCCCTTCATTGCCAAAACAGACATAATTTTCCTGCAAGACTTATAATGAGTTCAGTAGGCTCAATCACATGTAAATTGTCAAAGTGGTTAGTTTCTTTATTAAGCCCTTTAGTGGGTAAGGTATCAAATTCTAATGTCATGAACACTAAAGATTTAGTTAACTAGCTTAATATCATCAATGTTAATCTTGATTTCAGACTTGTTAGCTTTGATGCTTCCTCAATTTTTACAAAAGTTTCAGTTGATGACCTTTCAGAATTTTATTTGATGTTTTGGATGCTATTCATTTACTTGTTTCAAAGTCTGTCTTCATTGAACTGATAAAACTGTGTACAAAAGGCTGTATATTTCAATTCAATGGAGAATATTTTGCTAAAAAATTTCGGTATGGCAATAAGTAACCCTTTTTCACCTGTATTAAGTGATCTTTGTATGGAATTCTTTGAAATAAAATTACTAAAAGATATCTCATCTTCTAAGGCAACTTGGTTAAGGTATGTAGATGATGTTTCTTGTGTTTGGGCAACAAATGAAAATTTACAAACATTTCTCCCCTTACTTAACAATTTAGTAACTTCCATCAAATTTACTGTGGAAAATGAAAATAATGGTATGTCTACATCTTTAGACTACATGATCCAGAGGCAAGGAAACAATTTAAAGTTTAGCATATACAGAAAAACTACCAATGTATTTTCATTTATACATTATTACTCAACTCAATATGATAAAGTTAGATTATCATCATTTCAGAATATGTTCCTCAGGGTATTACGCATTTGCAGTCAAGAGTTTATTAATGATGAGTTTGAGAAGATATATTCTATTGGATCTAAGTTAAAGTACCCTAGATCTTTCATTGGTAAATCCCTTAAATTAGCAGAGAAATTATTTTATAGAGTTGAACCCAAACCCTCATTGACACCAAGAATCTTTTAGTTTTCCCTTTCAATACTAATTTTACTTTACCTCCAATGTTGCTTATTCCTTAAATGTAAACGATGCCTTCAGCAACAATAATTCTATATAGAATATCTTAATCAGGAATTCACCAGAAAATTCTCCTGGATGCATCTGTGAAGTATCATGTAGAGATTATGATAAGTTTTATGTTGGGCAGACTGGTAAGGATCTTTCTGTTATACATAAGCAATATAGATTTAGTATATGAACAGGATAATAATCAATTGCCTTGTTTAATCACGCTAAAAATTGCGATCATTGGATTGACTGGTGTACTGCCATGTCAGTTTTTAACTCTAACTCCAGTTCCACAAAATATAATTGAATCTTCTAATTCTAGATACACAGAATATTATATCCTTGATATTAGTGAAGGTCTATGCAAATTGGATATTTTGTTGCTGATAAAATTTGTAAAAAATTCTACATTTTGTCCATATAATAAGTTTATGATACGCTCATTGGTACGATACAAGGCGTTAAGAACAGAGGACTGTGCCTTAGAGGGAATATTCGCACTTGGACCCTTCTCTTCCATTTTTGGAAAAATTAAAGAAAAGGGAGGAGAGGATTTCCAGCCCCCGCTCCCATATATATATATATATATATATATATATATATATATATATATATATATATATATATATATATATATATATATTCTTTTATTTTTTCCAAAAGAAGGAACAGAGAAGGGGGCCAGGTGAGGATTTCCCTCAAAGGCCCAGTCCTCTGTTCTTAACGCTACCTCGCTAACGTGGGAAATGGCGAATAGTATGAATATATATATATATATATATATATATATATATATATATATATTATCCCTGGGGATAATAGGGAAGGGAGCGGGGGGCTGGAAATCCTCCCCTCTCATTTTTTTATTTTAATTTTCCAAAAGAGGGAACAGAGAAGGGGGCCAGGTGAGGGTATTCCCTCAAAGGCCCAGTCCTCTGTTCTTAACGCTACCTCGCTATCGCGGGAAATGGCGAATAGTATGAGAAAAAAAAAAAAAATATATATATATATATATATATATATATATATATATATATATATATATATATATATATATATATATATATATATATATATAATATATATATTTCTTTGCTTTGTCGCTGTCTCCCGCGTTAGCGAGGTAGCGCAAGGAAACAGACGAAAGAATGGCCCAACCCGCCCACATACACATGTATATACCTACATGTCCACCCATGCACAATATACATACCTATACATCTCAATGTACACATATATATACACACACAGACATATACATATATGCACATGTACATAATTCATACTGTCTGCCTTTATTTGTTCCCATCGCCACCTCGCTACACATGGAATAACAACCCCCTCCCCCCTCATGTGTGCGAGGTAGGGCAAGGAAAAACACCAAAGGCCCCATTCCTTCACACTCAGTCTCTACCTGTCGTGTAATAATGCACCGAAACCACAGCTCCCTTTCCACATCCAGGCCCCACACACTTTGCATGGTTTACCCCAGACGCTTCACATGCCCTGGTTCAATCCATTGACAGCACGTCGACCCCGGTATACCACATCGTTCCAATTCACTCTATTCCTTTCACGCCTTTCACCCTCCTGCATGTTAAGGCCCCGATCGCTAAAAATCTTTTTCACTCCATCTTTCCACCTAAAATTTGGTCTCCCACTTCTCCTCGTTCACTCCACCTCTGACACATATATCCTCTTGGTCAATCTTTCCCCACTCATTCTCTCCATGTGACCAAACCATTTCAAAACACCCTCTTCTGCTCTCTCAACCGCACTCTTTTTATTTCCACACATCTCTCTCACCCTTACATTACTTACTCGATCAAACCACCTCACACCACATATTGTCCTCAAACATCTCATTTTCAGCACATCCACCCTCCTGCGCACAACTCTATCCATAGCCCATGCCTCGCAACCATACAACATTGTTGGAACCACTATTCCTTCAAACATACCCATTTTTGCTTTCCATATATATATATATATATATATATGTATATATATATATATATATATTTATATATATATATATATATATATATATATATATATATATATATATATATATATATATATATATATATATATATATATATATATATATATATATATATAAATCATGTATAATGCACCGAAACCACACCTCCCTTTCCACATCCAGGCCCCACAGAACTTTCCAGGGTTTACCCCACACTCTTCACATGCCCTGGTTCAATCCATTAACAGCACGTCCACCCCGGTATATCATATTGTTCCAATTCACTCTATTCCTTGCACGCCTTTCACCCTCCTGCTTGTTCAGGCCCCGATCACTCAAAATCTTTTTCACTCCATCTTTCCACCTCCAATTTGGTCTCCCACTTCTCCTCGTTCCCTCCACCTCTGACACACATATCCTCTTTGTTAATCTTTCCTTACTCATTCTCTCCATGTGATCAAACCATTTCAAAAAACCCTCTTCTGCACTCTCAACCACACTATTTTTATTAACACACATCTCTCTTACCTTTTCATTACTTACTCGATTAAACTACATCACACCACATATTGTCCTCAAACATCTCATTTCCAGCACATCCACCCTCCTCCGCACAACTCTATCTATAGCCCACGCCTCGTAACCATATTGGAACCATGTTGGAACCACTATTCCTTCAAACATATCAATTCTTGCTTTCCAGGATAACGTTCCCGAATTCCAAAAATTCTTCAGCGCTCCTAGAACTTTCGCCCCCTCCCCCACCCCATGATTCACTTCCGCTTCCATGGTTCCATCCGCTGCCAAATCCACTCCCAGATATCTAAAACACTTCACTTCCTCCAGGTTTTCTCCATTTAAACTTACCTCCCAAATAACATGTCCCTCAACCTTACTCTACTTAATTACCTTGCTATTATTCACAGTTACCGTCAGCTTTTTTCTTTCACACACACTTTAACAAACTCAGTCACGAGCTTTTGCAGTTTCTCACCCAAAGCAGCCACCAGCGCTGTGTCATCGGCGAACAGCAACTTACTCACTTCCTCGATAAAAACTTTTCACTGCTTCTAACAACTTGCCTCCCACACCATATATTCTTATTACCTTCCACAGAGCATATCTATCAACTCTGTCATATGCCTTCTCCAGATCCATAAATGCTACATACAAATCCATTTCCTTTTCCAAGTATTTCTCACAAACATACTTCAAAGCAAACACCTTATCCACTTCTACCTCTACCACTTCTGAAACCACACTACTCTTCCCCAATCTGATGCTCTGTACATGCCTTCACCCTCTCAATCAATACCGTGCTATATAATTTCCCAGGAATACTCAGCAAACTTATACCTCGGTAATTTGAGCACTCAGTCTTATCCCCTTTGCCTTTGTACAATGGCACTAAGCAAGCATTCCGCCAGTCCTCAGGCGCCTCACCATGAGTCGTACATACATTAACTAATCTTACCAACCAGTCAACAATACAGTCACCCTCTTTTAATAAATTCCACTGCAATACCATCCAAACCCGCTGCCTTGCTGGCCTTCATCTTCTGCAAAGCTTTTACTGCCACTTCTCTGTTTACTACATCATTCTCCCTAACCTTCTCACTTTGCACACCACCTCGACCAAAACACCCTATATCTGCCACTCTATCATCAAACACATTCAACAAACCTTCAAAATACTCACTTCATCTCCTTCTCACATCACCACTAATTGTTATCACCTCCCCATTTGCCCCCGTCACTGATGTTCCCATTTGTTCCCTTGTCTTACGGAGTTTATTTACCTCCTTCAAAACATCTCTTTATCTTCCCTAAGATTTAATGATACTCTCTCACCCCAACTCTCGTTTGCCCTCTTTTTCGCCTCTTGCACCTTTCTCTTGACCTCCTGCCTCTTTCTTTTATACATCTCCCACTCATTTGCATTATTTCCCTGCAAAACTCGTCCAAATGCCTCTCTCTTCTCTTTCACTAATAATCTTACTTCATCCCACCAACAACTACCCTTTCTATTCGGCCCACCTCCCACGCTTCTCACGCCAAAAGCATCTTTTGCGCAAGCCATCACTGCTTCCCTAAATATATCCCATTCCTCCCCCACTCCCCTTGCGTCCTTTGTTCTTACCTATTTCCATTCTGCACTTAGTCTCTCCTGGTACTTCCTCACACAAGTCTCATTCCTAAGCTCACTTACTCTCACCACTCTCTCCACCCCAATATTTTCTCTTCTTTTCTGAAAACCTCTACAAATATTCACCTTCAGCTCCACAAGATAATGATCAGACTTCCTTCCGGTTGCACCTCTCAGCGCATTAACATCCAAAAGTGAAGCGACTGGGATATATATATAAATATATATATATATATATATAAATATATATATATATATAAATATATATATATATATATATATATATATATATATATATATATATATATATATATATATATATATATATATATATATATATATATATATATATATATTCTTTCTTTCATACTATTCGCCATTTCCCGCGATAGCGAGGTAGCGTCAAGAACAGAGGACCGGGCCCCTGAGGGAACACCCTCACCTGACCCACCTCCCTGTTACTTCTTTTGGAAAAAAAGAAAAAGAAAAATGAGAGGGGAGGATTTCCAGCCCCCCGCTCCCTTCCCTTTTAGTCGCCTTCTCCGACACGCAGGGAATACGTGGGAAGTATTCTTTCTCCCCTATCCCCAGGGATAATATATATATATATATATATATATATATATATATATATATATATATATATATATATATATATATATATATATATATATATATATATATCTATATATATATATAGATATATATATATATATATATATATATATATATATATATATATATATATATATATATATATATATATATATATATATATATATATATATATATATATATATATATTTATATATATATATATCCCTGGGGATAGGGGAGAAAGAATACTTCCCACGTATTCCCTGCGTGTCGTAGAAGGCGATTAAAGGGGAGGGAGCGGGGGGTTGGAAACCCTCCCCTCTCAATTTTTTTTAATTTTCCAAAAGAAGGAAAAGAGAAGGGGGCCAGGTGAGGATATTCCCTCAATGGCCCAGTCCTCTGTTCTTAACGCTACCTCGCTAACGCGGGAAATGGCGAATAGTTTGAAAAAAAAAAAAAAAATATATATATATATATATATATATATATATATATATGTATATATATATATATATATATATATATATATATATATATATATATATATATATATATATATATATATATATATATATATATATATATATATACATATATATATATATACATATATATATATATATATATATATATATATATATATATATATATATATATATATCTCACATGAATCAGCCACCAGGGCTGTATCATCAGCGAACAACAACTGACTCACTTCCCAAGCTCTCTCATCCCTAACAGACTTCATACTTGCCCCTCTTTCCAAAACTCTTGCATTTACCTCCCTAACAACCCCATCCATAAATAAATTAAACAACCATATAGACATCACACACCCCTGCCGCAAACCTACATTCACTGAGAACCAATTACTTTCCTCTCTTCCTACACGTACACATGCCTTACATCCTCGATAAAAACTTTTCACTGCTTCTAACAACTTGCCTCCCACACCATGTATTCTTAATACCTTCCACAGAGCATCTCTATCAACTCTATCATATGCCTTCTCCAGACCCATAAATGCTACATACAAATCCATTTGCTTTTCTAAGTATTTCTCACATACATTCTTCAGAGCAAACACCTGATCCACACATCCTCTACCACTTCTTAAACCACACTGCTCTTCCCCAATCTGATGCTCTGTACATGCCTTCACCCTCTCAATCAATACCCTCCCATATAATTTACCAGGAATACTCAACAAACTTATACCTCTGTAATTTGAGCACTCACTCTTATCCCCTTTGCCTTTGTACAATGGCACTATGCACGCATTCCACCAATCCTCAGGCACCTTACTATGAGTCATACATACATTAGATAACCTTACCAACCAGTCAATAATACAGTCACCCCCTTTTTTAATAAGTTCCATTGCAATACCATCCAAACCTGCTGCCTAGCCGGCTTTCATATTCCGCAAAGCTTTTACTACCTCTTCTCTGTTTACCAAATCATTTTCCCTAACCCTCTCACTTTGCACACCACCTCGACCAAAACACCCTACATCTGCCACTCTATCATCAAACACATTTAACAAACCTTCAAAATACTCACTCCATCTCCTTCTCACATCACCACTACTTGTTATCACCTCCCCATTTGCGCCCTTCACTGAAGTTCCCATTTGCTCCCTTGTCTTACGCACTTTATTTACCTCATTCCAGAACATCTTTTTATTCTCCCTAAAATTTAATGATACTCTCTTACCCCAACTCTCATTTGCCCTCTTTTTCACCTCTTGCACCTTTCTCTTGACCTCCTGTCTCTTTCTTTTATACATCTCCCACTCAATTGCATTTTTTCCCTGCAAAAATCGTCCAGATGCCACTCTCTTCTTTTTCACTAGTAATCTTACTTCTTCATCCCACCACTCACTACCCTTTCTTATCAACCCACCTCCCACTCTTCTCATGCCACAAGAATCTTTTGCGCAATCCATCACTGATTCCCTAAATACATCCCATTCCTCCCCCACTCCCCTTACTTCCATTGTTCTCACCTTTTTCCATTCTGTACTCAGCCTCTCCTGCTACTTCCTCACACAAGTCTCCTTCCCAAGCTCACTTACTCTCACCACCCTCTTCACCCCAACATTCACTCTTCTTTTCTGCAGAAGCTGGTGACTGAGTTTGGTAAAGTGTGTGAAAGAAGAAAGCTAAGAGTAAATGTGAATAAGAGCAAGGTGATTAGGTACAGTAGGGTTGAGGGTCAAGTCAATTGGGAGGTAAGTTTGAATGGAGCAAAACTGGAGGAAGTAAAGTGTTTTAGATATCTGGGAGTGGATCTGGCAGCGGATGGAACCATGGAAGCGGAAGTGAATCATAGGGTGGGGGAGGGGGTGAAAATCCTGGAAGCCTTGAAGAATGTGTGGAAGTCGAGGACATTATCTCGGAAAGCAAAAATGGGTATGTTTGAAGGAATAGTTGTTCCAACAATTTTGTATGGTTGCAAGGCGTGGGCTATGGATAGAGTTGTGCGCAGGAGGATGGATGTGCTGGAAATGAGATGTTTGAGGACAATGTGTGGTGTGAGGTGGTTTGATCGAGTAAGTAACAGAAGGGTAAGAGAGATGTGTGGAAATAAAAAGAGCGTGGTTGAGAGAGCAGAAGAGGGTGTTTTGAAATGGTTTGGGCACATGGAGAGAATGAGTGAGGAAAGATTGACCAAGAGGATATATGTGTTGGAGTTGGAGGGAACGAGGAAAAGTGGGAGACCAAATTGGAGGTGGAAAGATGGAGTGAAAAAGACTTTGTGTGATCGGGGCCTGAACATGCAGGAGGGTGAAAGGAGGGCAAGGAATAGAGTGAATTGGATCGATATGGTATACCGGGGTTGACGTGCTGTCAGTGTAATGAATCAAGGCATATCAGGCGTCTGGGGTAAACCATGGAAAGCTGTGTAGGTATGTATATTTGCGTGTGTGGACGTATGCATATACATGCGTATGGGGGTGGGTTGGGCCATTTCTTTCGTCTGTTTCCTTGCGCTACCTAGCAAACGCGGGAGACAGCGACAAAGAAAAAAAAAAAGGAAAATATATATATATACATATATATATATATATATATATATATATATATATATATGTATATATATATATATATATATATATATATGTATATATATATATATATATATATATATATATATATGTATATATATATATATATATATATATATATATATACATATATATATATATATATATATATATATATATATATATATATATATATATATATATATATATATATATATATATATATATATTTATTTATTTATTTTTCTTTGCCACTGTCTCCTGCGTTTGCGAGGTAGCGCAAGGAAACAGACGAAAGGGATGGCCCAACCCACCCCCATAATCATGTATATACATACACGTCCACACAATTAAATATACATACCTATACATCTCAATATACACATATATATACACACACAGACCCATACCTATATACCCATGCACACAATTCACACTCTGATTTTATTCATTCCCATCGCCACCTCGCCACACATGGAATACCATCCCCCTCCCCCCTCATGTGTGCGAGGTAGCGCTAGGAAGAGACAACAAAGGCTCCATTCGTTCACACTCAGTCTCTAGCTGTAATGCAATAATGCCCGAAACCACAGCTCCCTTTCCACATCCAGGCCCCACACAACTTTACATGGTTTACCCCAGACACTTCATATGCCCTGATTCAATTCACTGACAGGATGTCAACCCCGGTATACCACATCGATCCAATTCACTCTATTCCTTGCACGCCTTTCACCCTCCTGCATGTTTAGGCCCCGATCACTCAAAATCTTTTTCACTCCATCTTTCAACCTCCAATCTGGTCTCCCACTTCTCCTCGTTCCCTCCACCTCCGACACATATATCCTCTTGGTCAATCTTTCCTCACTCATGCTTTCCATGTGCCCAAACCATTTAAGAACACCCTCTTCTGCTCTCTCAACCACTCTCTTTTTATTTCCACATATCTCTTTTACCCTTACATTACTTACTCGATCAAACCACCTCACACCACACATTGTCCTCAAACATCTCATTTCCAGCACATCCACCCTCCTGCGCACAACTCTATCCATAGCCCACGCCTCGCAACCATACAACATTGTTGGAACCTCTATTCCTTCAAACATACCCATTTTTGCTTTCCGAGATAATGTTCTCGACTTCCACACATTCTTCAAGGCTCACAGGATTTTCACCCCCTCCCCCACCCTATGATTCACTTCCGCTTCCATGGTTCCATCCGTTGCCAGATCCACTCACAGATATCTAAAACACTTTACTTCCTCCAGTTTCTATAAATTCAAACTTGCCTCCCAATTGACTTGACCCTCAACCCTACTGTACCTAATAGCCTTGCTCTTATTCACATTTACTCTTAACTTTCTTCTTTCACACACTTTACCAAACTCAGTCACCAGCTTCTGCAGTTTCTCACATGAATCAGCCACCAGCGCTGTATCATCAGCGAAACACTACTGACTCACTTCCCAAGCTCTCTCATACACAAAAGACTTCATACTTGCCCCTCTTTCCAAAACTCTTGCATTCACCCCCCTAACAACCCCATCCATAAACAAATCAAACAACCATGGAGACATCACACACCCCTGCCGCAAACCTATATTCACTGAGAACCAATCACTTTCCTCTCTTCCTACACGTACACATGCCTTACATCCTCGACAAAAACTTTTCACTGCTTCTAACAACTTGCCTCCCACACCATATATTCTTAATACCTTCCACAGAGCATCTCTATCAACTCTATCATATGCCTTCTCCAGATCCATAAATGCTACATACAAATCCATTTGCTTTTCTAAGTATTTCTCCCATACATTATTCAAAGCAAACACCTGATCCACAAATCCTCTACCACTTCTGAAACCATACTGCTCTTCCCCAATCTGATGCTCTGTACATGCCCTCACCCTCTCAATCAATACCCTCTCATATGATTTACCAGGAATACTCAACAAACTTATACCATCTGTAATTTGAGCACTCACTCCTATCCCCTTTGCCTTTGGACAATTGCACTATGCAAGCATTCCGCCAATCCTCAGGCAACTAACCATAAGACATACATACATTAACGAACCTTACCAACCAGTTAACAAATACATTTACCCTCTTTTTCAATAAATTCCACTGCAATACCATCAAACCCGCTGCCTTGCCGACTTTCATCTTCCGCAAAGCTTTTACTACCTCTTCTCTGTTTACCCAATCATTTTATATATATATATATATATATATATATATATATATATATATATATATATATATATATATATATATATATATATATATATATATATATATATAAATATATATATATATATACACACATATATATATATATATATATATATTTTTTTTTTTTTAATTTTCCAAAAGAAGGAACAGAGAATTGGGCCAGGTGAGGGTATTCCCTGAAAGGCCCAGTCCTCTCTTCTTAATGCTACCTCGCTAACGCGGGAAATGGCGAATAGTTTAAAAGAAAAAAAAAAGAAAAGAATATATATATATATATATATATATATATATATATATATATATATATATATATATATATATATATATATATATATATATATATATATATATATATATATATATACATCCCTGGGGATAGGGGAGAAAGAATACTTCCCACGTATTCCCTGCGTGTCGTAGAAGGCGACTAAAAGGGGAGGGAGCGGCGGGCTGGAAATCCTCCCCTCTCGTTTTTTTTTTTTTTTTTTAATTTTCCAAAAGAGGGAATAAAGAAGGGGGCCAGGTGAGGATATTCCCTCAGAAGCCCAGTCCTCTGTTCCTAACGGTACCTCGCTAACGCGGGAAATGGCGAATAGTTTGAAAGAAAGAAAAAAAAATATATATATATATATATATATATATATATATATATATATATATATATATATATATATATATATATATATACATATATATATATTCATATATATATATATATATATATATATATATATATACATAGATATATATATATATAAATATATATATATATATATATATATATATATATATATATATATATATATATATATATATATATATATATATATATATATATATATATATATATATATATATATATATATATATATATATATATATATATATATATATATATATATATATATGAAGATTTGTATGGGTTTTCAGAAAAGAAGAGTGAATGTTGGGGTGAAGAGGGTGGTGAGAGTAAGTGAGCTTGGGAAGGAGACCTGTGTGAGGGAGTACCAGGAGTGACTGAGTACAGAATGGAAAAAGGTGAGAACAATGGAAGTAAGGGGAGTGGGGGAGGAATGGGATGTATTTAGGGAATCAGTGATGGATTGCGCAAAAGATGCTTGTGGCATGAGAAGAGTGGGAGGTGGGTTGATTAGAAAGGGTAGTGAGTGGTGGGATGAAGAAGTAAGAGTATTAATGAAAGAGAAGAGAGAGGCATTTGGACGATTTTTGCAGGGAAAAAATGCAATTGAGTGGGAGATGTATAAAAGAAAGAGACAGGAGGTCAAGAGAAAGGTGCAAGAGGTGAAAAAAAGGGCAAATGAGAGTTGGGGTGAGAGAGTATCATTAAATTTTAGGGAGAATAAAAAGATGTTCTGGAAGGAGGTAAATAAAGTGCGTAAGACAAGGGAGCAAATGGGAACTTCAGTGAAGGGCGCAAATGGGGAGGTGATAACAAGTAGTGGTGATGTGAGAAGGAGATGGAGTGGGTATTTTGAAGGTTTGTTGAATGTGTTTGATGATAGAGTGGCAGATATAAGGTGTTTTGGTGGAGTTGGTGTGCAAAGTGAGAGGGTTAGGGAAAATGATTTGGTAAACAGAGAAGAGGTAGTGAAAGCTTTGCGGAAGATGAAAGCCGGCAAGGCAGCAGGTTTGGATGGCATTGCAGTGGAATTTATTAAAAAAGGGGGTGACTGTATTGTGGACTGGATGGTAAGGTTATTTAATGTATGTATGACTCATGGTGAGGTGCCTGATGATTGGCGGAATGCGTGCATAGTGCCATTGTACAAAGGCAAAGGGGATAAGAGTGAGTGCTCAAATTACAGAGGTATAAGTTTGTTGAGTATTCCTGGTAAATTATATGGGAGGGTATTGATTGAGAGGGTGAAGGCATGTACAGAGCATCAGATTGGGGAAGAGCAGTGTGGTTTCAGAAGTGGTAGAGGATGTGTGGATCAGGTGTTCGCTTTGAAGAATGTATGTGAGAAATACTTAGAAAAGCAAATGGATTTGTATGTAGCATTTATGGATCTGGAGAAGGCATATGATAGAGTTGATAGAGATGCTCTGTGGAAGGTATTAAGAATATATGGTGTGGGAGGAAAGTTGTTAGAAGCAGTGAAAAGTTTTTATCGAGGATGTAAGGCATGTGTACGTGTAGGAAGAGAGGAAAGTGATTGGTTCTCAGTGAATGTAATTTTGCGGCAGGGGTGTGTGATGTCTCCATGGTTGTTTAATTTGTTTATGGATGGTGTTGTTAGGGAGGTAAATGCAAGAGTTTTGGAAAGAGGGGCAAGTATGAAGTCTGTTGGGGATGAGAGAGCTTGGGAAGTGAGTCAGTTGTTGTTCGCTGATGATACAGCGCTGGTGGCTGATTCATGTGAGAAACTGCAGAAACTGGTGACTGAGTTTGGTAAAGTGTGTGGAAGAAGAAAGTTAAGAATAAATGTGAATCAGAGCAAGGTGATTAGGTACAGTAGGGTTGAGGGTCAAGTCAATTGGGAGGTGAGTTTGAATGGAGATAAACTGGAGGAAGTGAAGTGTTTTAGATATCTGGGAGTGGATCTGGCAGCGGATGGAACCATAGAAGCGGAAGTGGATCATAGGGTGGGGGAGGGGGCGAAAATTCTGGGGGCCTTGAAGAATGTGTGGAAGTCGAGAACTCTATCTCGGAAAGCAAAAATGGTTATGTTTGAAGGAATAGTGGTTCCAACAATGTTGTATGGTTGCGAGGCGTGGGCTATGGATAGAGTTGTGCACAGGAGGATGGATGTGCTGGAAATGAGATGTTTGAGGACAATATGTGGTGTGAGGTGGTTTGATCGAGTGAGTAACGTAAGGGTAAGAGAGATGTGTGGAAATAAAAAGAGCGTGGTTGAGAGAGAAGAAGAGGGTGTTTTGAAGTGGTTTGGGCACATGGAGAGAATGAGTGAGGAAAGATTGACCAAGAGGATATATGTGTCGAAGGTGGAGGGAACGAGGAGAAGAGGGAGACCAAATTGGAGATGGAAAGATGGAGTGAAAAAGATTTTGTGTGATCGGGGCCTGAACATGCAGGAGGGTGAAAGAGGGGCAAGGAATATAGTGAATTGGAGCGATGTGGTAAACCGGGGTTGACGTGCTGTCAGTGGATTGAATCAAGGCATGTGAAGCGTCTGGGGTAAACCATGGAAAGCTGTGTAGGTATGTATATTTGCGTGTGTGAACGTATGTATTTACATGTGTATGGGGGGGGGGTTGGGCCATTTCTTTCGTCTGTTTCCTTGCGCTACCTCGCAAACGCGGGAGACAGCGACAAAGTATAAAAAAAAAATATATATATATATATATATATATATATATATATATATATAAATATATATATATATATATATATATATATATATATATATATATATATATATATATATATATATATATATATATATATATATATATATACAGTACTGAGTACAGAATGGAAAAAGGTGAGAACAAAGGAGGTAAGGGGAGTGGGGGAGGAATGGGATGTATTTAGGGAATCAGTGATGGATTGCGCAAAAGATGCTTGTGGCATGAGAAGAGTGGGAGGTGGGTTGATTAGAAAGTGTAGTGAGTGGTGGGATGAAGAAGTAAGATTGTTAGTGAAAGAGAAGGGAGAGGCATTTGGACGATTTTTATAGGGAAAAAATGCATTTGAGTGGGAGATGTATAAAAGAAAGAGACAGGAGGTCAAGAGAAAGGTGCAAGAGGTGAAAAAGAGGGCAAATGAGAGTTGGGGTGAGAGAGTATCATAAAATTTTAGTGAGAATAAAAAGATGTTTTGGATGGAGGTAAATAAAGTGCGTGAGACAAGGGAGCAAATGGGAACTTCAGTGAAGGGCGCAAATGGGGAGGTGATAACAAGTAGTGGTGATGTGAGAAGGAGATGGAGTTAGTATTTTGAAGGTTTGTTGAATGTGTTTGATGATAGAGTGGCAGATATAGGGTGTTTTGGTGGAGGTGGTGTGCAAAGTGAGAGGGTTAGGGAAAATGATTTGTTAAACAGAGAAGAGGCAGTAAAATCTTTTCGGAAGATGAAAGCCGGCAAGACAGAAGGTTTGGATGGTATTGCAGTGGAATTTATTAAAAAAGGGTGTGACTGTATTATCGACTGGTTGGTAAGGTTATTTAATGTATGTATGTCTCATGTTGAGGTGCCTGAGGATTGGCGGAATGCGTGCATAGTGCCATTGTACAAAGGCAAAGGGGATAAGAGTGAGTGCTCAAATTACAGAGGTATAAGTTTCTTGATTATTCCTGGTAAATTATATGGGAGGGTATTGATTGAGAGGGTGAAGGCATGTACAGAGCATCAGATTGGGGAATAGCAGTGTGGTTTCAGAAGTGGTAGAGGATGTGTGGATCAGGTGTTTGCTTTGAAGAATGTTTGTGAGAAATACTTAGAAAAGCAAATGGATTTGTATGTAGCATTTATGGATCTGGAGAAGGCATATGATAGAGTTGATAGAGATGCTCTGTGGAAGGTATTACGAATATATGGTGTGGGAGGCAAGTTGTTAGAAGCAGTTAAAAGTTTTCATCAAGGATATAAGGCATGTGTACGTGTAGGAAGAGAGGAAAGTGATTGGTTCTCAGTGAATGTAGGTTTGCGGCAGGGGTGTGTAATGTCTCCATGGTTGTTTGATTTGTTTATGGATGGGGTTGTTAGGGAGGTGAATGCAAGAGTTTTGGAAAGAGGGGCAAGTATGAAGTCTGTTGGGGATGAGAGAGTTTGGGAAGTGAGTCAGTTGTTGTTCGCTGATGATACAGCGGTGGTGGCTGATTCATGTGAGAAACTGCAGATGCTGGTGACTGAGTTTGGTAAAGTGTGTGAAAGAAGAAAGTTAAGAGTAAATGTGAATAAGAGCAAGGTTATTAGGTACAGTGGGGTTGAGGGTTAAGTCAATTGGGAGGTAAATTTGAATGGAGAAAAACTGAAGGAAGTAAAGTGTTTTAGATATCTGTGAGTGGAGCTGGCAGCGGATGGAACCATGGAAGCGGAAGTGGATCATAGGGTGGTGGAGGGGGCGAAAATCCTGGGAGCCTTAAAGAATGTGTTGAAGTCGAGGACATTATCTCGGAAAGCAAAAATGGGTTTTTTTGAAGGAATAGTGGTTCCAACAATGTTGTATGGTTGCGAGGCGTGGGCTATGGATAGAGTTGTGCACAGGAGGATGGATATGCTGGAAATGAGATGTTTGAGGACAATGTGTGGTGTGAGGTGGTTTGATCGAGTGAGTAACGTAAGGGTAAGAGATATGTGTGGAAATAAAAAGAGCGTGGTTGAGAGAGAAGAAGAGGGTGTTTTGAAGTGGTTTGGGCACATGGAGAGAATGAGTGAGGAAAGATTGACCAAGAGGATATATGTGTCGAAGGTGGAGGGAACGAGGAGAAGAGGGAGACCAAATTGGAGATGGAAAGATGGAGTGAAAAAGATTTTGTGTGTTCGGGGCCTGAACATGCAGGAGGGTGAAAGAGGGGCAAGGAATATAGTGAATTGGAGCGATGTGGTATACCGGGGTTGACGTGCTGTCAGTGGATTGAATCAAGGCATGTGAAGCGTCTGGGGTAAACCATGGAAAGCTGTGTAGGTATGTATATTTGCGTGTGTGAACGTATGTATTTACATGTGTATGGGGGGGGGGGGTTGGGCCATTTCTTTCGTCTGTTTCCTTGCGCTACCTCGCAAACGCGGGAGACAGCGACAAAGTATAAAAAATATATATATATATATATATATATACATATATATATATATATATATATATATATATATATATATATATATATATATATATATATATATATATATATATATATATTTTTTTTTTTTTTTTTTTTTTTTTTTTTATACTTTGTCGCTGTGTCCCGCGTTTGCGAGGTAGCGCAAGGAAACAGACGAAAGAAATGGCCCAACCCCCCCCATACACATGTACATACACACGTCCACACACGCAAATATACATACCCACAGAGCTCTCCACGGCCCACCCCGGACGCTCCACATGCCCTGATTCAATCCACTGACAGCACGTTAACCCCTGTATACCACATCGCTCCAATTCACTCTATTCCTTGCCCTCCTTTCACCCTCCTGCATCTTCAGGCCCCGATCACACAAAATCCTTTTCACTCCATCTTTCCACCTCCAATTTGGTCTCCCTCTTCTCCTCGTTCCCTTCACCTCCGACACATATATCCTCTTGGTCAATCTTTCCTCACTCACTCTCTCCATGTGCCCAAACCATTTCAAAACACCCTCTTCTGCTCTCTCAACCACGCTCTTTTTATTTCCACACATCTCTCTTACCCTTACGTTACTTACTCGATCAAACCACCTCACACCACACATTGTCCTCAAACATCTCATTTCCAGTACATCCATCCTCCTGCGCACAACTCTATCCATAGCCCACGCCTCGCAACCATACAACATTGTTGGAACTACTATTCCTTCAAACATACCCATTTTTGCTTTCCGGGATAATGTTCTCGACTTCCACACATTTTTCAAGGCTCCCAAAATTTTCGCCCCCTCCCCCACCCTATGATCCACTTCCGCTTCCATGGTTCCATCCGCTGACAGATCCACTCCCAGATATCTAAAACACTTCACTTCCTCCAGTTTTTCTCCATTCAAACTCACCTCCCAATTGACTTGACCCTCAACCCTACTGTACCTAATAACCTTGCTCTTATTCACATTTACTCTTAACTTTCTTCTTCCACACACTTTACCAAACTCAGTCACCAGCTTCTGCAGTTTCTCACATGAATCCGCCACCAGCGCTGTATCATCAGCGAACAACAACTGACTCACTTCCCAAGCTCTCTCATCCCCAACAGACTTCATACTTGCCCCTCTTTCCAAGACTCTTGCATTTACCTCCCTAACAACCCCATCCATAAACAAATTAAACAACCATGGAGACATCACACACCCCTGCCGCAAACCTACATTCACTGAGAACCAATCACTTTCCTCTCTTCCTACACGTACACACGCCTTACATCCTCGATAAAAACTTTTCACTGCTTCTAACAACTTGCCTCCCACACCATATATTCTTAATACCTTCCACAGAGCATCTCTATCAACTCTATATATATATATATATATATATATATATATATATATATATATATATATATATATATATATATATATATATATATATATATATATATACAGTACTGAGTACAGAATGGAAAAAGGTGAGAACAAAGGAGGTAAGGGGAGTAGGGGAGGAATGGGATGTATTTAGGGAATCAGTGATGGATTGCGCAAAAGATGCTTGTGGCATGAGAAGAGTGGGAGGTGGGTTGATTAGAAAGTGTAGTGAGTGGTGGGATGAAGAAGTAAGAGTATTAGTGAAAGAGAAGAGAGAGGCATTTGGACGATTTTTATAGGGAAAAAATGCATTTGAGTGGGAGATGTATAAAAGAAAGAGACAGGAGGTCAAGAGAAAGGTGCAAGAGGTGAAAAAGAGGGCAAATGAGAGTTGGGGTGAGAGAGTATCATAAAATTTTAGTGAGAATAAAAAGATGTTCTGGAAGGAGGTAAATAAAGTGCGTGAGACAAGGGAGCAAATGGGAACTTCAGTGAAGGGCGCAAATGGGGAGGTGATAACAAGTAGTGGTGATGTGAGAAGGAGATGGAGTTAGTATTTTGAAGGTTTGTTGAATGTGTTTGATGATAGAGTGGCAGATATAGGGTGTTTTGGTGGAGGTGGTGTGCAAAGTGAGAGGGTTAGGGAAAATGATTTGTTAAACAGAGAAGAGGCAGTAAAATCTTTTCGGAAGATGAAAGGCGGCAAGACAGAAGGTTTGGATGGTATTGCAGTGGAATTTATTAAAAAAGGGTGTGACTGTATTATTGACTGGTTGGTAAGGTTATATAATGTATGTATGTCTCATGTTGAGGTGCCTGAGGATTGGCGGAATGCGTGCATAGTGCCATTGTACAAAGGCAAAGGGGATAAGAGTGAGTGCTCAAATTACAGAGGTATAAGTTTCTTGATTATTCCTGGTAAATTATATGGGAGGGTATTGATTGAGAGGGTGAAGGCATGTACAGAGCATCAGATTGGGGAATAGCAGTGTGGTTTCAGAAGTGGTAGAGGATGTGTGGATCAGGTGTTTGCTTTGAAGAATGTTTGTGAGAAATACTTAGAAAAGCAAATGGATTTGTATGTAGCATTTATGGATCTGGAGAAGGCATATGATAGAGTTGATAGAGATGCTCTGTGGAAGGTATTACGAATATATGGTGTGGGAGGCAAGTTTTTAGAAGCAGTTAAAAGTTTTCATCAAGGATGTAAGGCATGTGTACATGTAGGAAGAGAGGAAAGTGATTGGTTCTCAGTGAATGTAGGTTTGCGGCAGGGGTGTGTGATGTCTCCATGGTTGTTTGATTTGTTTATGGATGGGGTTGTTAGGGAGGTGAATGCAAGAGTTTTGGAAAGAGGGGCAAGTATGAAGTCTGTTGGGGATGAGAGAGTTTGGGAAGTGAGTCAGTTGTTGTTCGCTGATGATACAGCGGTGGTGGCTGATTCATGTGAGAAACTGCAGAAGCTGGTGACTGAGTTTGGTAAAGTGTGTGAAAGAAGAAAGTTAAGAGTAAATGTGAATAAGAGCAAGGTTATTAGGTACAGTGGGGTTGAGGGTTAAGTCAATTGGGAGGTAAATTTGAATGGAGAAAAACTGGAGGAAGTAAAGTGTTTTAGATATCTGTGAGTGGATCTGGCAGCGGATGGAACCATGGAAGCGGAAGTGGATCATAGGATGGTGGAGGGGGCGAAAATCCTGGGAGCCTTAAAGAATGTGTGGAAGTCGAGCACATTATCTCGGAAAGCAAAAATGGGTTTTTTTGAAGGAATAGTGGTTCCAACAATGTTGTATGGTTGCGAGGCGTGGGCTATGGATAGTGTTGTGCGCAGGAGGATGGATGTGCTGGAAATGAGATGTTTGAGGACAATGTGTGGTGTGAGGTGGTTTGATCGAGTAAGTAACGGAAGGGTAAGAGAGATGTGTGGAAATAAAAAGAGCGTGGTTGAGAGAGCAGAGGAGGGTGTTTTGAAATGGTTTGGGCACATGGAGAGAATGAGTGAGGAAAGATTGACCAAGAGGATATATGTGTCGGAGTTAGAGGGAACGAGAAGTGGGAGACCAAATTTTAGGTGGAAAGATGGAGTGAAAAAAATTTTGTGTGATCGGGGCCTGAACATGCAGGAGGGTGAAAGGAGGGCAACGAATAGAGTGAATTGGATCGATGTGGTATACCGGGGTTGACGTGCTGTCAGTGGATAGAATCAGGGCATGTGAAGCGTCTGGGGTAAACCATGCATATATATATATATGCATTTGGACGATTTTTGCAGGGAAAAAATGCAATTGAGTGGGAGAAGTATAAAAGAAAGAGACAGGAGGTCAAGAGAAAGGTGCAAGAGGTGAAAAAAAGGGCAAATGAGAGTTGGGGTGAGAGACTATCAGTAAATTTTAGGGAGAATAAAACGATGTTCTGGAAGGAGGTAAATAGGGTGCGTAAGACAAGGGAGCAAATGGGAACTTCAGTGAAGGGCGTAAATGGGGAGGTGATAACAAGTAGTGGTGATGTGAGAAGGAGATGGAGTGAGTATTTTGAAGGTTTGTTGAATGTGTCTGATGACAGAGTGGCAGATATAGGGTGTTTTGGTGGAGGTGGTGTGCAAAGTGAGAGGGTTAGGGAAAATAATTTGGTAAATAGAGAAGAGGTAGTAAAAGCTTTGCCGAAGATGAAAGCCGGCAAGGCAGCAGGTTTGGATGGTATTGCAGTGGAATTTATTAAAAAAGGGGGTGACTGTATTGTTGACTGGTTGGTAAGGTTATTTAATGTATGTATGACTCATGGTGAGGTGCCTGAGGATTGGCGGAATGCGTGCATAGTGCCATTGTACAAAGGCAAAGGGGATAAGAGTGAGTGCTCAAATTACAGAGGTATAATTTTGTTGAGTATTCCTGGTAAATTATATGGGAGGGTATTGATTGAGAGGGTGAAGGCATGTACAGAGCATCAGATTGGGGAAGAGCAGTGCGGTTTCAGAAGTGGTAGAGGATGTGTGGATCAGGTGTTTGCTTTGAAGAATGTATGTGAGAAATACTTAGAAAAGCAAATGGATTTGTATGTAGCATTTATGGATCTGGAGAAGGCATATGATAGAGTTGATAGAGATGCTCTGTGGAAGGTATTAAGAATATATGGTGTGGGAGGCAAGTTGTTAGAAGCAGTGAAAAGTTTTTATCGAGGATGTAAGGCATGTGTACGTGTAGGAAGAGAGGAAAGTGATTGGTTCTCAGTGAATGTAGGTTTGCGGCAGGGGTGTGTGATGTCTCCATGGTTGTTTAATTTGTTTATGGATGGGGTTGTTAGGGAGGTAAATGCAAGAGTTTTGGAAAGAGGTGCAAGTATGAAGTCTGTTGGGGATGAGAGAGCTTGGGAAGTGAGTCAGTTGTTGTTCGCTGATGATACAGCGCTGGTGGCTGATTCATGTGAGAAACTGCAGAAGCTGGTGACTGAGTTTGGTAAAGTGTGTGGAAGAAGAAAGTTAAGAGTAAATGTGAATAAGAGCAAGGTTATTAGGTACAGTAGGGTTGAGGGTCAAGTCAATTGGGAGGTAAGTTTGAATGGAGAAAAACTGGAGGAAGTGAAGTGTTTTAGATATCTGGGAGTGGATCTGTCAGCGGATGGAACCATGGAAGCGGAAGTGGATCATAGGGTGGGGGAGGGGGCGAAAATTTTGGGAGCCTTGAAAAATGTGTGGAAGTCGAGAACATTATCTCGGAAAGCAAAAATGGGTATGTTTGAAGGAATAGTGGTTCCAACAATGTTGTATGGTTGCGAGGCGTGGGCTATGGATAGAGTTGTGCGCAGGAGGATGGATGTGCTGGAAATGAGATGTTTGAGGACAATATGTGGTGTGAGGTGGTTTGATCGAGTAAGTAACGTAAGGGTAAGAGAGATGTGTGGAAATAAAAAGAGCGTGGTTGAGAGAGCAGAAGAGGATGTTTTGAAATGGTTTGGGCACATGGAGAGAATGAGTGAGGAAAGATTGACCAAGAGGATATATGTGTCGGAGGTGGAGGGAACGAGGAGAAGAGGGAGACCAAATTGGAGGTGGAAAGATGGAGTGAAAAAGATCTTGTGTGATCGGGGCCTGAACATGCAGGAGGGTGAAAGGAGGGCAAGGAATAGAGTGAATTGGAGCGATGTGGTATACAGGGGTTGAAGTGCTGTCAGTGGATTGAATCAGGGCATGTGAGGCGTCTGGGGTAAACCATGGAAGGCTGTGTAGGCATGTATATTTGCGTGTGTGGACGTGTGTATGTACATGTGTATGGGGGGGGGGGGGTTGGGCCATTTCTTTCGTCTGTTTCCTTGCGCTACCTCGCAAACGCGGGAGACAGCGACAAAGTATAAAAAAAAAAAAAAAAAAAAATATATATATATATATATATATATATATATATATATATATATATATATATATATATATATATATATATATATATATTTAAATAAATGTACATATTCATACTTGATTGCTTTCATGCATTCTTGACGATAGCCTGCCACACAGAATACAACATCGTTAGCCGCTGCTTCAGCAAGGTAGAGCAAGTAAAACAGAAAATATAGGCACCATTCATTCACACTCAGTCTCTAGCCTTCTTTTGTAATGCACCGATATTTCAGCTCCGTATCCACATCGAGGCCCCATAGACATTACTATGGTTTTCCCAAGACGTTTCACATGCCGTGGTTCAATGTACTGACAGCGTCTTGATCCCGGTATACCACATTTCGTTCTAATTCATTCTGTTCCTTGCACGCATCTCACCCTCCTGTGTGTTCAATCCACCCTCACACCTCCAATTTGACCTCCTGCTTCTTGTTCCCTCCACCTCTGATACATATATCTTCTATGTTACTCTTTCCTCACTCATTCTATCCACTTGTCCAAACCATTTCAACACATATCTTCTGCTTTCTCAACCACAGTCTTTTAATTTCGACACATCTCTGTTATCCTTTCCTTATTTACTCGATCATACCACCTCACACCTCATATTGTCATCAAACGTTTCATTTCCATCACATCCACCAATTCCCGTACAACCCTATCAATAACCCATACCTCGTAACGATATGATATTGTTGGAACCACTATTCCTTCAAACATAACCATCCTTGATCCCAGATACAACGTTCTCTCCTTCCACACATTCCTCTTCGCCACCTCCCCTACCCTGTGACTTACTTCTGCCTACATAGTTCCATTCGTTGCTGAGTCCTCACCCATATATCTAAAACACTTCACTTCCTCCAATTTTCTTTTATTCTAACTTACATCCCAATTATCTTGTCCCTCGATCCTACTGAACCTAATAGCTTCGCTCTTATTCACATCTACTCTTAAGTTTCTCTTTTCACATACTTTTCCAAACTCAGTCACCGACTTCTGCAGGTTTCTCACTGTATCATCAGACTACATACTCGCCCTTCCCTCGAAAACTCTTGCATTTACCTCCCTAACCACCCCATCCATAAACAAATTGAACAACCATGGGGACATCATACACCCCTGCCATAGATCGACCTTCACTGGGAACCAATCACTACTCTCTTTCTGCTCGTGCACATGCCTTATATCCTTGGTAAAAAAATTTCACTGCTTCTAGCATTTCATTAACTACATCACATACTCTTAAGACCTACCACAAAGCATCTTTATCATCCGTATCATGTGCCATCACCAAATCCATAAATTTTATATATGAATCCATCTGTTTTCTAAGTATTTCTCACATACATTCTTCAAAGCAAACACCTGATCCACACATCCTCTACCACTTTTGAAACAACACTGCTCCTCCTCGATATGATGCTCTGTACATACCTTCACCCTCTCAATCATTACCTGCCCTTACAATTTTCCAGGATTACTCAAGGAACTAATGCCTCTATAGTTTGAACACTTACCTTTATCCCCTTAGCCTTTTCACATTGGCACTATCCATGCATTTTGTCAAACCTCAGGCACTTCACCATGATCCATACATACAGTGAATATCCTCACCAACTAATCAACAACACAGTCACCACTTTTCTTAATAAATTCAACTGCAGTACCATCCAGATCCGCCGCCTAGCTGGCTTTCATCTTCCGCAAAGCTTTCTTTTTTAACTAAACCATTCTCTCTGCCCCACTCACGTCGCACACCAACTCATCAAAACACCCTACATTCGCCACTCTTTCATGAAACACATTCAACAAACCTTTAAAACACTCACTTCGTCTCCTCACTTCATCACTACCTATTATCACACACCTCCTTGCCCCCTTCACCGATGTTCCTATTTGTTCTCTTGTTTTCACGCACGCTATTTACCTCCTTCCAAAACATGATTTTATCCTCCCTAAAGTTTAATGATACTCTCTCACCCCAAATTTCATTTGCCCTCTTTTTCAACCCTTGCACCTTCCTCTTGACCTCCTGCAACTTTCTTTTATACGTCTCCCAGTAATTTGCACTCCTTCCTTGTGATGTCCAAACGTCTCTCTTTTCTCTTTCACTAACAACTTTACTTCATCCCCCCCACTCACTACCCTTTCTTATCTGCCCACCTCCCACCTTTCTCATGCCACATGCATCTTTTGCACATACCATCACTGCTTCCCTGAATAAATCCCATTCGTCACTCACTCCCCCCGCGTCATTTGCTCTCACCTTTTGCCATTTTACACTGAATCTTTCCTGGCACTCCATCACACAAGTGTCCTTTCCAAGCTCATCTAGCTCACTTACTCTCACCACTCTCTTCTCCCCATCATTTTCTCTTATTTTTTGAAAACCTCTACAAAATCTTCACCTTCGCCTCCAACTGAAGCATAGATAGAAAGATAGATAGATAGATAGATAGACAGATATATATATATATATATATATATATATATATATATATATATATATATATATATATATATATATATATATATATATATATATATATATATATATATATAGAGAGAGAGAGAGAGAGAGAGAGAGAGAGAGAGAGAGAGATTCTATAGTTTGTAAATGCAGTTCTGCGTGTGTGATTAGATACATGTTGATTACGGTTTTTTGACATCCTACCTTGCGAATGATTAAGTATATATATTTATTTCAGAGCCGATAAGGAGAGATTATTATCAGTAAACAGTTAATTTCTGATGTTTATAAGTCTAATTGTTTGTCTGTAGTAACTCCCTGGACATTGTGATGGTTATGAGGGTACTGCTGTTGTTCCTGGTATTCAGCAACTCACTGGAAGCTGGCCATCACCCGCTCTTCGCCTGTAAGTAAGAAGTATTCATGTTACACCATTTTCGTTTTAATGATACATATGTTTGCACCGCTGGGCTCTGTTTCTGCTGGCCTGGTTATACTGTTACGGCTTGTGCACGTCTCGCTTTTTTGTTACTGGTAGTGTACTTCAGATCCTGTACCATACTTGAGGTCTTGTAGAATACCAAATGCCAGACCTGCTATTACATCTATTATTACATTATTCATGTTATAAAAATTCTCAGAATATTCCATTTATTTCTCCAACGGAATAAATTTTCTGTAATAGCCTCGAAATCAAACGCAATATTCAAACATATAGAAGGCTATTCATACATCCAACGAACTGGGGAGAGTAAATATTTTCTACCCTTGTTTGGCGCTGACAGACAGGCTTATTGTTGAGTCTTCGCTTCTTGGAATTAACAGCACCATAAACATGAATGGAGAAACGTATAAATTCGATAACATCTCATTGAAATCTCTATCAAAATGTGGCAAAATTGATATATAGCAGTAACTGACCTGGCTTCCTTTGCCAGGTAGAAGGACGGGTCAATTAACATTTCTGTCCAGCCTTTCCATGTTTCTCAACTTAACCGTTCCCTACTTCCTCATTTGTGGTATAGACTGGTTTTGC
This sequence comes from Panulirus ornatus, assembly GCF_036320965.1. Lineage (NCBI taxonomy): Eukaryota > Metazoa > Arthropoda > Malacostraca > Decapoda > Palinuridae > Panulirus > Panulirus ornatus. Next base: position 14,315,786 of record NC_092246.1, read on the forward strand.
GTATATTTTCTTGTTCATTCGCTATCTGTCATGTATAAACCATAGCTTCCTATCCACATCCAGGCCCCTCAGACTTCTCCACGATTTACCCTGGACTCTTCGCATGCCCTGGTTCAGTCCATTGACAGTACGTTGATCCCAGTATGCCAAATAGCTCCAACTCACTCTATCCCGTGCACACCTTTCACCGTCTTGCTTGTTCAGACCCCGGTCGCTCAAATGTTTTTCACTCCATCCTTCCATCTACAATTTGGTCTCCCTGCTCTCCCTATGTGTCTTACTAGGCGACTACAGTGGGAGAGAACAGAGGGTTAAAAACACTCTCTCCATAAATTATTGATTTCTAAAGTTGGAACAGGAGAAAGAGCCAAGCGAGGGGTGCTCATCTTCCTCAAAGGCTCAGGTTGGGGTGTCTGAACATATGTCTATGTAAACAAAATAAAACAAAGGGAGAGACAGGTTGTATGTCTGAGAAGAGGAACCTGGATGTTATGGCTTTGAACAAAACAAATTGAAAGGGGAAATGGTAAGCATGGTCTAGTAATGTCTTAGGGGTAAGGCAAGGTTAAGTTTATGAAAGAGTATAATGTAATTGAAAATGAAAGTGGATTACGTAAGGAATGTGATCATTAGTGCTGATGCACCAGGAGATAAGAGGTTTAAAAAAATAGGCGAGCGTTTTGGGAGACGCTGTGTGTTTCAGTAATTTTCATGCAAGTGAATTGAGTATTAGCGATGGTTGATTTGACTGCAAAGTGGGTAAATTGTTAGTAGAGTGTAACTGTGGGCATGGAGTACACCTGTGTTCTGATAGGAATGGCGAACAGCTTGTGAAGTTGTGTGCTGAAAAGAGGACTGATACTTGGATATATCTGTTTTGAAATGATGACCATACATGAATATACCTGGATAAGCAAGATTTCACGGAGGCATCATTGGACTATTTACTAACCGTTAGGCGTGCAAAGGAGAGACTCTTGGATGTGAATGTATTGATAGGAGCAGCTAGAGGGATGTATGATCATTACCTGGTGGAGGCGAGACTGAAGGTTAAGAACAAAGGAAACATTACATGGGTGAAAGTAAGTAAGCTTGGAAGAGGGGATTATGAGAAGATATATTAGAAGTAAATGTGAGTAAAATAGAAAAGGGTGAGAGTAAGTAAGCCAAGGGGAGTGGGCAAGAAATGTGAGCTCTTTAGGAAGCACTTCTTACATGTGCAAGGAAGTTTGTTGCAAGAAGTGGATAGGTGAGAAATGGTAGTGACTGGTGAGATAATGAAGTTGTAATGCCAGTGAAAGAGGAAGGATAGTAGTCTGGGCATTATCATCAGGAAATGAATGCAAGTTATTGAGAGTTGCGCCAGAGGAAGGGAAAGGAAGTCAAGAGGAAGGTACGGGTGATGAAAAAGGGGGCTAATGAGAGCTGGGATGAGAGATAATCAACAAACCCTAGGGAGTTAAGTAGTGTGAGAAAAGCAGAGAAGTAATGAGAACATCAGTGATGTGGGCAAATGGGGTTGTCGTAACAGGTAGAAATCAAGTAAAGAGGATTTGGAATAAGTATTTTGATTTGTTAATAACTATGCTCGATGATAAGATGGCAGATGTGGGAAGCTTTGGAAGTGGAGTTGATCGAAAAAAGAGTCATGGAAACCGAACACGAAATGCGACAAAGTGTCTGAAGTGGATGTGAAAGCAGTTGAATTTCTTAGCAAAGGAGGTGATTAGTTAGTCAGGATTAACAGCTTAAGTACGGCTCATGGCAAGATGCCCAAGGATTGGCGAAATGATCTTATAGTGCTATTGTTTGAAGGCAAGGAGGACAAAAATAAATGTGCAAATTGCAGAAGTATAATAGGAGTGCTTAATGTACATATCTGTTAAGTTGTATATAAGAGTGGTGGTTGAGAGCGTGGTGACATGCAGAGAAGTTTAGACTGAAGAGGAACATATGGTTTCAGGAGTGATGGAAGATGTATGGACCAGGTGCGCACTATGACGTACTACATGTGCGAGACATACTTAGGAAAACAGAAGGATGTGTTGATCGATTAAAATAGATGGATAGATAAGTTTATGTGCTCTTCCTTTTGATGTCCCATTTCTTCTATTTCTCTTGTCAGTTAAAGAAAATGGCACATCTGCAGTGGCTGGGGTACTAAAAGATGTTCTTGCAAGAGAGGATCATCCCCGTTGTTCTGTCATCCTCTTCACAGATGGCAGCAACTCCGCTTCTCACACATCTTCGGTAGATTTCCTATTCTATTATCGCTTCGTGAAATAAGAAATGATGTTTAGGGATGATGCTTTGGAGATGTTGAAGAATCAAAACATCGCTGTACCTTCGATGGAAATATAGAGTACATAAATGAGTGTATCCTTCTTTCAGCTGCTGCCTTACATACGGACCCTCGGAAATGTGGGGGTTTTTCAGATCACGTATGTCAGCCAAGGCTCCAACATGACGCATAACCAGCTCTCTCAGCTGATCGATCAAGCTACATGGGTAGGTCACTTGTGTTGTTTTTTTCCCACCACAGCAGATTGGTCAAGCCATACTGTTATGCAACTTGTGCATCATTTCTAGGTCAGCTGATTGGTCAAGATGCACATCTTCCGTGAGACAAATGTGTAACATTCTCCCATCATCACTGAGACTGCATCACTCTCATATCATTGTAATCATGTTGACGTCAACAGTTGCGGCAGCTGTCGTGGTGCGTGACGGTGGTGGTGGTGAGCGACGACCCAGCCTTCCTGGCCGCCTTCGCCGAGCGATCCCTCAAGGGTCGCCTCCTGGTGTGGCCGACAAAGCTCCTCGCCGTCACCCACCTGCCTCTTGTAGAGCTGCGCGACCTCCATAGTTCATTTTCCATGATGAATGCCATGTTGATCATCGTGGACAAGACAGAAGAACGCATCCGGTAATTGATAACAGTTCTCTGTGCCAATGCATTACAAAATGAATGATGGAGTTTGTATTGGAGTCATGAGAACATGGAAATACCAGGTGGATGATACAACATTAAACGTCACTCTTCCTATACAGGTGCAGTGTACACGTGCATCTGCCATACAGTCCTACGGTGTGGAGGGTCGCCTTCTGGACACCCCAGCGGGGACTCACTATCTTTACCCAGCTGCCGCTCTTCCCTGAAAAGTTTGCCAAGTAAACAAGAAGCGCTCATATATATATATATATATATATATATATATATATATATATATATATATATATACATATATATATATATATATATATATATATATATATATATATATATATATATATATATATATATATATATATATATATTTTTTTTTTTTTTTTTTTTTCATACTATTCACCATTTCCCGCATTAGCAAGGTAGCGTTAAGAACAGAGGACTGGGCCTTAGAGGGAATATCCTCACCTGGCCCCCTTCTCTGTTCCATCTTTTGGAAAATTAAAAAAAAAAAAAAAAATGAGAGGGGAGGATTTCCAGCCCCCCGCTCCCTTCCCTTTTAGTCGCCTTCTACGACACGCAGGGAATACGTGGGAAGTATTCTTTCTCCCCTATCCCCAGGGATATATATATATATATATATATATATATATGTATATATATATATATATATATATATATATATATATATATATATATATATATATATATATGTATATATATATATATATATCATATTATATTATATTATCATATTTTGTCGTTGTCTCCCGCGTTAACGAGGTAGCGCAAGGAAAGACGAAACAATGGTCAAACCCACCCACATACACATGTATATACATACACGTCCACACACATACATATACATACCTATACATCTCAACGTATACATATATATACACACATAGGCATATACATATGTACACATGTACATAATTCATACTGTCTGCCCTTATTCATACTCGTCGCCACCCCACCACACATGAAATGACAACCCACTCCCCCCTTATATGCGTGAGGAAGAATTATGAAAAGACAGCAAAGGCCATATTCGTTCACACTCAGTCTCCAGCTGTCATGTATAATCCACCGAAACCACAGCTCCCTTTCTACATCCAGGCCCCACAGAACTGTCCATGGTTTACCCCAGACACTTCACATGCCCTAGTTCAATCCACTGACAGGACGTCGACCCCGGTATACCAAATCGTTCCAGTTCACTCTATTCCTTGCACGCCTTTCACCCTCCTGCATGTTCAGGCCCCGATCACTCAAAATCTTTTTCATTCCATCCTTCCACCTCCAATTTGGTCTCCCACTTCTCGTTCCCTCCACCTCTGACACATATATCCTCTTTGTCAATCTTTCCTCACTCATTCTCTCCATGTGACCAAATCATTTCAAAACACTCTCTTCTGCGCTCTCAACTATACTCTTTTTATTACCACACATCTTGCTTACCCTTTCATTACTTACTCGTTCAAACGACCTCACACCACATATTCTCTTTAAACATCTCATTTCCAGCACCTCCACCCACGTGCGCACAACTCTATCCATAGCCCACGCCTCACAACCATATAACATTGTCGGAACCAATACCTATTCAAACATACCTATTTTTGCTTTCCCAGTTAACGTTCTAGCCTTCCACACATTTTTCAAAGCTCCCAGAACTTTCGTCACCTCCCCACCCTATAACTCACTTCCACTTCCATGATTCAATATATATATATATATATATATATATATATATATATATATATATATATATATATATATATATATATATATATATATATATATATATATATATATATGTATATATATATATTCCATGATTCAATATATATTTAAATATATATATATATATATATATATATATATATATATATATATATATATATATATATATATATATATATATATATATATATATATATATATATCCCTGGGGATAGGGGATTAAGAATACTTCCCACGTATTCCCTGCGTATCGTAGAAGGCGACTAAAAGGGGAGAGAGCGGGGGGCTGGAAATCCTCCCCTCTAGTTTTTTTTTTTTAAATATCCAAAAGAAGGAACAGAGGGGACCAGGTGAGGATATTCCAAAAAAGGCCCAGTCCTCTGTTCTTAACGCTACCTCGCTAATGCGGGAAATGGCGAATAGTTTAAAAGAAAAAAGAATATATGCCTTCACCCTCTCAAGCATCAGATTGGGGAAGAGCAGTGTGGTTTCAGAAGTGGTAGAGGATGTGTGGATCAGGTGTTTGCTTTAAAGAATGTATGTGAGAAATACTTAGAAAAGCAAATGGATTTGTATGTAGCATTTATGGATCTGGAGAAGGCATATGATAGAGTTGATAGAGATGCTCTGTGGAAGGTATTAAGAATATATGGTGTGGGAGGCAAGTTGTTAGAAGCAGTGAAAAGTTTTTATCGAGGATGTAAGGCATGTGTACGTGTAGGAAGAGAGGAAAGTGATTGGTTCTCAGTGAATGTAGGTTTGCGGCAGGGGTGTGTGATGTCTCAATGGTTGTTAAATTTGTTTATGGATGGGGTTGTTAGGGAGGTGAATGCAAGAGTTTTGGAAAGAGGGGCAAGTATGAAGTCTGTTGGGGATGAGAGAGCTTGGGAAGTGAGTCAGTTGTTGTTCGCTGATGATACAGCGGTGGTGGCTGATTCATGTGAGAAACTGCAGAAGCTGGTGACTGAGTTTGGTAAAGTGTGTGAAAGAAGAAAGTTAAGAGTAAATGTGAATAAGAGCAAGGTAATTAGGTACAGTAGTGTTGAGGGTCAAGTCAATTGGGAGGTAAGTTTGAGTGGAGAAAAACTGTAGGAAGGAAAGTGTTTTAGATATCTGGCAGTGGATCTGGCAGCGTATGGAACCATGGAAGCGGAAGTGGATCATAGGGTGGGGGAGAGGGCGAAAGTCCTGGGAGCCTTGAAGAATGTGTGGAAGTCGAGAACATTATCTCGGAAAGCATAAATGGGTATGTTTGAAGGAATAGTGGTTCCAACAATGTTGTATGGTTGCGAGGCGTGGGCTATGGATAGAGTTGTGCGCAGGAGGATGGATGTGCTGGAGATGAGATTTTTGAGGACAATGTGTGGTGTGAGGTGGTTTGATCGAGTAAGTAACGTAAGGGTAAGAGAGATGTGTGGAAATAAAAAGAGCGAGGTTGAGAGAGCAGAAGAAGGTGTTTTGAAATGGTTTGGGCACATGGAGAGAATGAATGAGGAACGACTGACCAAGAAGATATATGTGTCGGAGGTGGAGGGAACGAGAAGTGGGAGACCAAATTGGAGGTGGAAAGATGGAGTGAAAAAGATTTTTTGTGATCGGGGCCTGAACATGCAGGAGGGTGAAAGGAGGGCAAGGAATAGAGTGAATTGGATCGATGTGATATACCGGGGTTGACGTGCTGTCAGTGGATTGAATCAGAGCATGTGAAGCGTCTGGGGTAAACCATGGAAAGCTGTTTAGGTATGTATATTTGCGTGTGTGGACGTATGTATATACATGTGTATGGTGGTGGGTTGGGCCATTTCTTTTGTCTGTTTCCTTGCGCTACCTCGCAAACGCGGAGAGACAGCGAAAACGCAAAAAAAAAAATATATATATATCTATTTATTTATTTTGCTTTGTCGCTGTCTCCCACGTTTGCGAGGTAGCGCAAGGAAACAGACGAAAGAAATCGCCCAACCCACCTCCATACACAATGTACACACACACGACCACACACGCAAATATACATACCTATACATCTCAATGTACACATATATATACACACACAGACACATACATATATATACCCATGCACACAATTCACACTGTCTGCCCTATTCATTCCCATCGCCACCTCGCCACACATGGAATACCATTCCCCCTCCCCCCTCATGTGTGCGAGGTAGCACTAGGAAAAGACAACAAAGGCCCCATTCCTTCACACTCAGTCTCCAGCTGTCACGCAATAATGCCCGAAACCACAGCTCCCTTTCCACATCCAGGCCCCACACAACTTTCCATGGCTTACCCCAGACGTTTCACATGCCCTGATTCAATCCACTTACAGACGTCAATCCCGGTATACCACATCGATCCAATTCACTCTATTCCTTGCCCGCCTTTCACCCTCCTGCATATTTCAGGCCCCGATCACTCAAAATCTTTTTCACTCCATCTTTCCGCCTCCAATTTGGTCTCCCTCTTCTCCTTGTTCCCTCCACCTCCGACACATATATCCTCTTGGTCAATCTTTCCTCACTCATTCTCTCCATGTGCCCAAACCATTTCAAAACACCCTCATCTGCTCTCTCAACCACGCTCTTTTTTTTTCCACACATCTCTCTTACCCTTACATTACTTACTCGATCAAACCACCTCGCACCACACATTGTCCTCAAACATCTCATTTCCAGCACATCCACCCTCCTGCGCACAACTCGATCCATAGCCCATGCCTCGCAACCATACAACATTGTTGGAACCACTATTCCTTCAAACATACCCATTTTTGCTTTCCGAGAAAATGTTCTCGACTTCCACACATTCTTCAAGGCTCCCAGGACTTTCGCCCCCTCCCCCACCCTATGATTCACTTCCGCTTCCATGGTTTCATCCGCTGCCAGATCCACTCCCAGATATCTAAAACACTTTACTTCCTCCATATTTTCTCCATTCAAACTTACCTCCCAATTGACTTGACCCTCAACCCTACTGTACCTAATAACCTTGCTCTTATTCACATTTACTCTTAACTTTCTTCTTTCACACACTTTACCAAACTCAGTCACCAGCTTCTGCAGTTTTTCACATGAATCAGCCACCAGCCGCTGTATCATCAGCGAACAACAACTGACTCACTTCCTAAGCTCTCTCATCCACAACAGACTTCATACTTGCACCTCTTTCCAAAACTCTTGCATTCACCTCCCTAACAGCCCCCTCCATGAAACAAATTAAACAACAATGGAGACATCACACACCCCTGCCGCAAACCTACATTCAATGAGAACCAGTCACTTTCCTCTCTTCCTACACGTACACATGCCTTACATCCTCGATAAAATCTTTTCACTGCTTCTAACAACTTGCCTCCCACACCATATATTCTTGATACCTTCCACAGAGCATCTCTATCAACTCTATCATATGCCTTCTCCAGATCCATAAATGCTACATACAAATCCATTTGCTTTTCTAAGTATTTCTCACATACATTCTTCAAAGCAAATACCTGATCCACACATCCTCTACCACTTCTGAAACCACACTGCTCTTCCCCAATCTGATGCTCTGTACATGCCTTCACCCTCTCAATCAATACCCTCCCATATAATTTCCCAGGAATACTCAACAAACTTATACCTCTGTAATTTGAGCACTCACTCCTATCCCCTTTGCCTTTGTACAATGGCACTATGCACGCATTCCGCCAATCCTCAGGCACCTCACCATGAGTCATACATACATTAAATAACCTTACCAACCAGTCAACAATACAGTCACCCACTTTTTTAATAAATTCCACTGCAATACCATCCAAACCTGCTGCCTTGCCGGCTTTCATCTTCCGCAAAGCTTTTACTACCTTGTTTGGGAGGTGAATGGAAGAGGTTTGGAAAGATTGACAAGTATGTATTCTGTTGTGGATGAGAGGGCATGGGATATGAGTCAGTTGTTGTTCTTTGATGACACAGTGCTGGTGGCTGATTTGGGTAAGAAACTGTAGAAGTTAGTGAATGTGTTTGGTAAGGTATGTGAAAGAAAAAAGCTGAAAGTGAATGTGAATAGGAGCAAGGTTATTAGGTTCAGTAGGGTTAAGGGACAAGTTAATTGGAAGGTAAGTCTGAATGGAGAAAAACTGTAGGATGTGAATTTTTTTTTAGATATCTGGGAGTGAGTTTGGCAGCAGATGGAAACATGGAAGCCGAAATGAGTCACACGGTGGGGGAGGGGGCGAACATTCTGGGAACTTTGAAGAATGTATGGAAGGCGAGGATGTTATTTTGGAGAGCAAAAATGGGTATTTTTGAAGGAATAGTAGTTCCAACAATGTTTTATGTTTGTGAGGCATGGTCTATAGATAGGGTTGTGCGGATGAGGGTGGATGTGTTGGAAATGAGATGTTTGAGGATGATATTTGGTGTGAGATGGTTTGATCAAGTAAGTAATGTAAGGGCAAGAGAGATGTGTGGTAATAGATAGAGTATGGTTGAGAGAGTAGAAGTGGGTGTATTGAAATGGTTTGCTCACATAGAGAGAATGAGTGAGTAAAGATTGACAAAGAGGATATATGTGTCAGAGGTGGAGGGAAGGAGAAGTGAGGAACCAAATTGGAGGTGGAAAGATGAAGTGAAAAAGATTTGAGCGATCGGGGCCTGAACATACAGGAGTGTGAAAGGCGTGCAAGGAATATAGTAAATTGGAAAGATATGGTATACCTGGTTCGACGTGCTGTCAGTGGATTGAACCAGGGCGTGTGAAGCGTCTGGAGTAAACCATAGAAAAATTTGTGGGGCCTGGATGTGGAAAGGGAGCTGTGGTTTCGGTGCATTACACATGACAGTTAGAGACTGAGTGAAGGAATGTGGCCTTTGTTGTCTTTTGGTAGTGGTACCTCGCTCGCTCACGGAGGGAGAGAGAGAGAGAGAGAGAGAGAGAGAGAGAGAGAGAGAGAGAGAGAGAGAGAGAGAGAGAGAGAGAGAGAGAGAGAGAGAGAGAGAGAGAGAGAGAGAGAAATCCCCATTTCATGTGTGGCGGGGTGGCGGCGAGAATGGATGAAGGCAGCATGTATGAATATGTACATGTGTTTATATGTATATGTCTTTGTATGTATATGTTTGTATACATTGAAATGTATAGTTTTGTTTTTGTGCGTGTTTGGGAGAGAGAGAGAGAGAGAGAGAGAGAGAGAGAGAGAGAGAGAGAGAGAGAGAGAGAGAGAGAGAGAGAGAGAGAGAGAGAGAGAGAGAGAGAGAGAGAGAGAGAGAGAGAGAGAGAGAGATCTTCATCTCATGTGTAGCGGGGTGGCGGCCAGAATGGATGAAGGCAGAATGTATGAATATGTATATGTCTATGTATGTATATGTACGTATATGTATACGTTGAAATGCTCACATGTCTGTATATGTGAGAATGTATGAATAGGTACATGTGTTGATATGTATATGTCTATGTATGTATATGTATGTATACGTTGAAATGTATAGGTGTGTATATGTGCGTGTTTGGACGTTTATATATATACATGTGTATACATAAAAGTGTCACTATGTTAACTATGATATGCACGAACAAACGAGACGTACAAGATGATATACATCCACAATGTTTGGACAGATTTCTTCAACGTCCAGCACTGGTGGCGGTGACGGAGGTTAATCCTATTAACAAAATCATATATGAAGACGATCCTGAGGCTGCTGGAGCACAGACATTCATGTTTACGGGACCAATGCCTAAGCTGATGGACTACCTCTCCTCTGCCCTCAATTTCTCGTAAGTTGATGTCTATAGTGATCCTCCATGTTTTAGATGGGGTTTACTCAGTGGTGTAGCGAGTTCAGCTCAGTGGATGAAGGGAGTTCCACGTGATAAAGACAGGTTGTGTCTAGAGCGATCGGTCTATGTTTCAAAAACATTGTAATGAAAGATTTTGCATATTGCTTCCTTTGTCAGACATAATGATTGATATTGACGACCAGTGATTTGTTGTAGCAAAACTACCCATTCAAGAGCTTGCTACAGCTTTACATAAGAGCAAGTTTATACGTATCTCATGATGTTTATTAGACATTGTATACCGTAAACTCAGCTGCTAACTGTGGTAATGATTTATAGCTTTGTTCAGATGCTTAATCTTTTTATTAAAAAAGATTTGATAATTATCTTGGCTAGTCTTTGCCAGTTTCATTTTTGAATGATCTGACTTCAGTCATATCTGTCAGGATCTACAAAACATTATCCATATGTTTGATAAGGAAAAGACGTCTAATATGCAAGGAAATATATAGTCTTGTGGTTCCGTAGGTTTTCAAAGGTAATTTACTGAAAAGACGAACAGATATGAATACTTACGGTTATCATGTAGTTGCAGCAATTCCCGTGTGGCTCCAAATTTGTATGATCCTTTCTCGGATTCTTTCTGAGTCTGTTGTGTTTTATGTTTTGCAGTACTTTCTATTTGGTTTCACATCAGGGGGGATCCATCTGGACAAGCCCCATAGCTCCACACCTGGAGGTCCCTCTGACCAAACCTTGAAGCAGGCATCTTCCTCAATCTTCACCTCACGGAATTTTTGATAATTTTTCTTCATTAATTCTGAACCAAGGAAATATGTTAATGTCTCATCCCCCCCCCCCCCCCCCCACACACACACACACACACACACACACACATTCGTGGTGCTTAAATAGAGATAAATCAGAAAGGTTTCCTGGAGGAATGGTGTGTCCATAATGCTAAAGTTGACTCCTCCTGATGATCATTATCATACAATTCTAAGACACCTTTCACAAAGGGGTTCTGGGGTTCTTCCTCTATGATCCGTTATCCAAGGGCTCCTGCAACTTTAAGGCTGCGCTACACTCAGTAGAGGAGACAGGATGGACTCTTTAGAAGAAATAAGTTCTTTAACGTGACTTTACTCTGTTTCGTCAAATGAGGAAGATAAATCCTTGCCAAAGGTGACTTCCCTCGCGGTGTATGCTCCAGCAGGTGGAGTCCGGTAACACATATCAAACAGACAGTGAGTCACACATCACAACATTGGAATCTTGACAAAAAAGAAAAACTAATTACCAGTTATAGATTCAGGAGAGAATTTCTTAAGTAGGACTGGAACGCACACACCAGACATGCGGCTCAAAATCAAACTCTCAAAACGTTAATGAATTTATGGTTATTTTCTTTCAAGCGAACAAATCCAATCCTTCACCCTATCCTGTTTCTTATACTTGATAATACTGCAACCATGAATGCAGGATAATACGGAAATGCTTAAAAGTTACGTAAAAGAAAATGGCAAAAAGGAATTTGTCCTTTTTGCATGCGTCTATCTACCTCAGGAATGTAATGGTTTGCCGTTATGATGGTAACAGAAATATATTTCATCTTACAAGCAGTAATAAACTACACAGTTATAATATGATTCTGGGAAGCATTTGTAAGTTACACTGAGAACTCCATTCTTAGAAAGAGCTTTCTAACCAACAGCCGTCACTGCCGAACGACAGTGACCGTCAAAGGGAAGGTGGGGATGGGGTTGTGTGGATGGGGTCAGCCTAGGTAACAATATTTTTTTTGTTTTTGCTGATTCTTTCATAATGATTTGGTTGATACTAAGATGGGCTTTAAAGTTGCCTGGGGACAAATTTAAGTTCTTGATATTAGCAATTAAGACATTATGCTACCCGTAACGTCACTCAGTTCTTCTTAATTGCGAGTAGTAAGAACTTTGATTCGTCCCCAGGTAACTTTAAAGCCCATCCTATTATCAGACAAATGTCTGTAGTTATGTCTATATTTTTGAAGGCATTACGGATATGTGATCTCACAAGTATGGTAGACGAATGTACTCATATAAAACGTATCTTTAGGCATACATGCTTTCCCAAGTGGTTTGTGAACAAGGCATACTGGAAAGCTAGAAAGGCATTTTATGCATCTAGTAACAAAAGTGTGGAAAATGATGGTGTTGCCCTATTCTCCTAACTTAGCTACTGTAAGGAAGATATTAAAATACAATGCTTTTAAGGTTTCCTTCCAATACAATAACACTATAAGTAATAAGAAAATTGGGAGTGTTATGCCGTTAGATGTAAGTTATGCAAAGCTATATACATTAGCCAGACCGGTAAAATTGTAACTGAAAGATACTATTGGCACCGTCATTCAGTGCGCAGGGATGACCACAAAAATGCGATCACTCAGCCCTTGCATGAAAACGATCACTCTGTAGACCTTAACAACCCAGTCACATTGTACTCCTCTTCTGATTATGCTGCCCGTAACGTCATTGAATCTGTCTTAATTACTAAAAACCTTATTTTCTCTCCAGGTAACTTAAAAGCACATCCTATTATCAAGCATATCATTATGAAAGAATTATCAAGAAACGAAAACAGAAAATGGACATACATCTTGTTACACAGGCTACTCGCCACACATACAGACTCCTTCTTAACGACATGACACCCCCACACCCCCACACACCCACACTTTCCCTTTAAAGGTCACGCCAATGTATTGTCGAAAATGGCAGAGGAGATACATATAAGACGGATTGTCTCCATAAAACATGTTGTGCTACATCTAAAGATATCATTACGTTAGATGAAATTAATTGAACTCCAACTGAGCTGTGATTTCACCTTTACAACTCATGTGATCAGAATCCATGAGGTTTGTGAGATTGGTCTCCCGTCTGCAAATGAATAAAGAACTCCATTAACGACTGAATGACCTGACTGTGTGTGTGTGTGTGTGTGTGTGTGTACGAAAGAAAGCGGAGGGTATGATTTCCAATACTCTACAATCACGTGCAGTTTTGGAGCAAGTGCAGTTTTGGAGCAAAAAACTGATGGCAGAGGAACGCTTTTTTAACAATGAATTTTCGAAATAATTACTATAAAAACCTTGCTGTTGAATATAGCAGTTTAATGATGATAATAATAATCCTGTATAACGAGAGATTGGGATTTGGTTTCTAACCAGGTACAGCTACGTGCGGCCTCCTGACCGGTCCTGGGGTATGAAACGCAAGGACGGGTCCTGGTCCGGCATGATGGGTATGGTGGTTAGAAAGGTGAGTGTAGCAGGGCACTGAGCGTGAGACCAAGCCGCGGGTTCAGCATGATCACAATGGTAGACATGGAGGCAAGTGTGGGGCACCAGGCAGGGGAACGAGTCAGTCTATCACTGGACTGTAGTGATCAGGCAATTAAGTGCGGTGGGGGACCAGGCCGAGCAATTTGGTTGCATTTCCGTATGTTGGATGAGGTGAGCACGAGGTCAGGTGTAGTGTGTTTCTGGGTGAGGTGTCAGGTCTGGGTCAGGCGTGTCAGGTATGATGAAGAGGTAGGTAACTACAGTGGGACATTACCGATGAACAACAGGCTAGTATATGCAGTGTCTGCCATGTGGTTGGCAAGTGAGGAATATCTGTCTACTCTTTTATCGAAGGCAAATAATTCAGAATCCATGAGGTTTGTGAGGTTGGTGTCCCGTCTGCTAATGAATAAGGTACTCCATTAACGAATGAATGACCTGACTGTGCGGTTGACGCAGCGGACATGATGAGAATCACTCGCAGACTATGGGCATCTCGTACGTTTTCAGTCCACACGTATACTTGAACATGATACGAGCCACAAAATAAACGATCTTTCTTTTTTTCCATTTTCAATGAACTAGAGAAAATTATTATGCTTTTATTTGTACTTAGCTCTGAACCTTAAGATTCTGAAGATTTTGTTGTCTTGATACTCTTTACATTTCATGAAAATTCTGAAAACATCTACTTGCATGGGTCGATCAGTCATTTCCTTTCATATTGTCATAAGATATTGATGTTTCTCTAAATCACTGCAATATGATATTTCCTTTACAATTTACAAGCTTCTCTTTGTATCTTAAACTTACATATACAGGAGGTGGATATCGGCGTTGGGCCCTTCGGAGTCAGTGCAGTTCGCGCTGAGGTGGTGGACTTTACTGGTGGGATACTGATTGACTACTGGAGAATCCTGGGCGCCCGAGGACGAACAGAGGTGGATCCATGGGGCTTCCTACTGCCCTTCGCGCCGCTGGTGTGGCTGGCCATACTTGTAGCACTGGTAGTAGGTCCATCCACTATATTCCTACTGTCCTCAGGCTTCTCTCTCAAGACTGATGGTCGAAGAAATTGGTTGGATACTTCTTTCTCCTACGTGCGGATCTTACTACAACAGGGTAAGTCGAGATCTACACAGGCAAGACTAGAAAATGCAATATGAAATATATGAAATACATTCTACATATATTTCTTTGAATTTTTTAAGTGGATCGATGGTAAAAAGATAGTGATGAAAAATACCAGAATAAGCTTTGTTTGCATTGTTCAGACAGACTATCTAATATCCGTTTGTCTATAAATTTCTATCTGTATGCAAGCACTTAAGAGATTAAGATCGAGTAACAACGTGAACAGAAAAAATGACCTTGGATGTCATGGTGGCGTCGAGCTCAGCCACTGGTATGAAGATGTCTTTACTGACATCACTTGGTACCTGGTGAGATTAGGTACCAGATCCTCACGGAAGATAAACCGTGATCTTCTGAGCAGTTCCTTCGAATATGGAAAAGATTAATTCATCGAAATATAAGGGAATGTTCTCACATCTCTCTCGAGCAGTTTGCTCTAAAGATCCGAGGCTACAGCAATTCGACTTACCAACTCTACAAATATTGCGTACGCCGAGCTGAAAGTTTGGAATCTGTTTACCAGGGCAAGATGTGGGCGTGCCTTCACATTTAGCTGGGCCACGTGAGCCATTTTATTGCATGGGGCATTTAACAACTTAAGGGTTACCTGTTGTGTGTCTGCATCTTTCACTTTATATCTGAATTTCGGAACACTTCACCATCTCGCGTATTTCTTAATAGACGACTCAAACACTCTACATCTGCTGCCCCATCATCAAACAAATCTAACAGTTTCAAAATGTTCACTCACTTCACCACTACCTGTTATCACGTTTCCATTTGCCTAATTCAACGATGATCCTGTTTGTTCTCATGTTTTCACACACCAGTTTCCATTTTCCAAAACATCTTATCCTCTACTTCTCATTTTCCTTCTTTTTCGACTCCCGCTCCTTCCGCTTGGCTTCTTGTTACTTTCTCTTATGCATCCCCCAATCACATGCACTCCTTCCCTGCAAGTACCACGTATATATCTCTCTTTTCTCTTTTACTTGTAACTTTAATTCGTCATCCCATCCTTCACTATCCCTCGATTATGCCCACTTTCCACCTTGCACAAGCCACAAAATATGCTAGCATTGCTTCCCCATATAGATCCCAATCCTCATTCACTCTCTTAGCTTCACTTACTTCCACCATTTGCCATTCTACGCTCAATCTCTCCTGTCGT
Source organism: Panulirus ornatus (assembly GCF_036320965.1). NCBI lineage: Eukaryota > Metazoa > Arthropoda > Malacostraca > Decapoda > Palinuridae > Panulirus > Panulirus ornatus. The sequence continues at coordinate 14,331,872 of NC_092246.1, forward strand.
TTTTTTCATACGTCTCTTTTTCAAACTCCACTTTTATCACTTTCTCCTCACCCATAGCGATACCTTTTCTCCGAAAACCGCAACAATTCTTTACCCTCGCCTTCACAGGATGATGATATGACATCCCTCATATCATCTCTCTGTGCACATCCAAAAGTCTCTCCTTCATACGCCTATCATTTAGTTTGTATTCCGCTAATACCCGTTGACTGTCTCTCCTACTCACATGCGTATACTTGTGTACATCTTATTTTTTGAAGCAAGGCATTTCCGTAACAGCCCAAGCTGTTCACCATTTCAATTCACATTATTGAACACCTCATTCCCGGGGCAATACCGTCAACTACCATATTACTCACCTTCGCATTTAAATCACCCATTGGTGATACCTGATCCCTTGCATCCACAAAGCAGACACTCACTCAGCTGCTCTCAAAACACTTGCCTCTCATTATCTTTCTTCTCATGACTAGGTGCATAAGCACTGATAATCACCCATCTGTAGCTTTCCACATTCATTTTTGCGTACGTCCATCTGGAGCTCAATTCCTGAAACTTTCACACACTCCAAAAACTCTTGATTCAGTAGTAAAGCTACCCTTTCCTTAGCTTTCGTGATTGTGCCAACTCTAGACATTACTCCTGAGATATTTACACGCTTCAAGGACATGAGACCCAAAATTTTGACGTTATGTGGCTCAAAGCCTGTCTCTCTACTGCCACATTTTTCCTATGTTTCGCCTATTGCTCTCCTAATTCTACAAATTTAATATCGTTCTTCGACTATTAAACTCCTGCCGTGAGACTGTGACATCCTCTCACCCGCAAGCAGAGATACTCAACCTCGGGGATTTCAACTCTCACCATAGGGAAAGGTTGAATTCCTCCCGTACGGATTGTGGAGGGAATGAAATCCTGACGTTTTTCATTCTCAATGATGTGGAGCAAATTATCTCCAGCCTACCTACTTTTCTGATTGCTGTGACCACTCTGCTAATATTCTGGATCTGGTTTTCACTTCTAGTCCATTCTGCTGTAATTACACAATCTCGCCCCCAGTTGATTCATCTGCTTACACTCATGAATGTATGTATTCCAATCGTACCTCCTCTGCCAGCAGCCCCTTCGAAGCGTAAATATTGGTACCTCAACAAAGCTGACTAGAATAAGTTACGTAACTTCTTTTCTGACTTTTCTAGGTTAAATTACTATGTCTTATGTGGTTATGCATCTGCCTCCGCCAAACACATAGCAGAGGTTATTCTTGCGAGAATGAAAGTATTTATCCCCTTTCCTCAAGGACAACCTCTTCATCTAATCTATGTTTCAATCATTCCTGTTCTGAAGCCATTCAGGCAAGGGGCCATGCATATCGGGCTTGGAAGAAATCTCCTTCCTCTGGCTCGAATTCAGCGTTTATCAATGCCCGTAATCGTTGCAAGCACGTAATCTGTAAGGTAAAGTGTTCCTTTGTTCAAAGGCAGTGTGATAACCTTTACTTGTCACCCACTGATAGGTCTTTCTGGTCTTTAGCTTTGGGCATCTCTAACAACTTTTGTCGCTCTACCTTCCTTTCACTTTTCTGTTCTAATGGTAGTATAGCTGTCTCTCTCATAGACAAAAGCAAGCAACTCTCTTTGGTTCCCGTGTCTCCTCTAATTCCACCTTGGATGACTCTAACAGTCCTTCACCCCTGATGCTCCTCTTACTAATCCTATGCCTCTTCCCGTAATTTCTTTACCGACTTTTCCGACACAAGCAAGGTTTATGATTCCGATGGCATCCATCTCCATGCACTGAAAGAGTGTGCCTCTGAGCCTGCATCTATGCTTACTCGTCTGTTTCGTTTCTGTTTAAAAACCAAAGCTTTCCTCCTCTGACTCCTCTTACTATGTCCTACTGCTTTGACATCTACCATTTCCAAAGTCTTTGAATCCCTCCTCAACTAACATATTCCTAAACAACTCGAAAATCACCAGAGTGGCTTCCGTAAGGCGAGATCCACTGGTGATATTTTTTCCTATCTTACTAATATCTTGTGATCATCCCTGAAATATTTTGTGGAGTCATATGTAGTTGCCCTTAACATATTTAAGGCTTTTGACAGGGTGTGGCATCGAGATCTCATCACTAAGCTTCCATCTTTTGCCTTCTCTCCTTCACTTTGCTCCTTCATATTTAGCTTCCTCTCCAGCCGATCTATCTCTGTGGTTGTTCATGGATTAGCCTTCCTCTTTTCCTCCATCAACAGGGGTGTCCCTCAAGGTTCTGTATTGTTCCCACCACTTTTTCTCCTTTTGTTCAACGATTTCCTCTCCTCCACAAGTAATCATCCAATGCACCCATACACTAACAACGCAACAATACATTTATACACATCCTTCAATTCTGCTCGCTCTTATTTCACTCGATCTGCATCTCATCTTGATAAAATCAGACTTGGACAGGATATCTCAGTGAGTTGACAAAATCTTGTTAAGTTTAATGCCTCCAAGACTCAATTTCTCCCAACCTTTCTATCGAAAACTCCTCCTTTGACGCTCTGTAATTCCTCCTCGTGCCTCACTGTGCATACTTGGTATTGCTGCAACATCCCCGCTTTCTTGGATATCCTCGTATTATAAGGAATAGCTTTATCTGCTTCTAAAAAACTGAGTGTCCCGTTTGGATGTCGAAACTTCTACTCTGAATAGTTGCTCCATTTATAAAAGGGATTGAGTTGTCCTTGTATGGAGTATCGCTTTCACGTTTAAGGTAGTTCTAGTTCTGTACGCTTCCTTGACAAAGTTGAGTCGGACTTAGTTATTGTCCGAGGCTAACTTCCAAACTTCACCCCATTGCCTTACGCGGAGACATTGGTTTACTTTCCCTCTTCTATAAGTATTACTTTAGTTTTTGATCCTGAGAGTTGGCTGCTTGTGTGCCCCCCCACAACTAGTTAGGCCACTGAACACTCCGCAAGCTGCTGCATCACATGATTACTGTGTTGTCATCGGCAACTCAAGGGTATACCGTTTTGGTATCTGCTCCTTTCCTTACGCGTCAAAACTTTGGAACTCTCTACCTTCTCATGTCTTTCCCAATAACTATGACCTCGCGGAGTTCAAAAGACAGGTCTTTCACTTCCTTTCACTTCACTTCGTAAATACAATCCTTTGTCTTTTCTCTCCCTTTTCATAATTCCCTCTATGTTTCAATTAAGGCTAGGCCTTGACGTAAACATTTGTCCGTGACTGGAGCTATCAACATAAAGTAGAATTCTTCCACTTTACCCTTGAGCATTTTTTTTCTTTTACTCAGAGACAGAATATCCACGTACATTTCCTCAAACATATTACCTATCTCTCCTTTCTTTTAATCTAGTTACATCCACCAACATTCTAACATCCATGTCTGAGCCGTCGAGCTGCTCCCAAAACACTTGCCTCTCATGATCCTTTTTCTCATGCCCAAGTGCATATGCACAAATAATCACTCATCTTTCTCCATCCACTTTCAGTTTTACCCTGATCAATCTAGAGTTTACTTTCTTGCACTCTATCACATATTCCCACCACTCCTGTTTCAGGAGTAGTGCTACTCCTTCCCTTGCTCTTGTCCTCTTACTAACCCCTAACTACACTGCAAAGACGTTCTGAAACCACTCTTTCTCTTTACACTTGAGCTTCGTTTCACCCAAAGCCAAAACATCCAAGTTCCTTTCATCAAACATACTACCTATCTCTCCATTTTCCTCATCTTGGTTACATCCACGCACATTTAGACACCTCAATGTGAGCCTTCGAGGAGGATGAGCACTCAACGTGTGAACGCGTGACTGCATCTTCTGTTTCCCCATTTAGAAAGTTAAAATACGAAGAGGGGAGGATTTCTAGCCCCATGCTCCCGTCCCCTTTAGTCGCCTTCTACGACACGTTAGGAATGCGTAGGAAGTATTCTCTCTCCCCTATCCCTAGGGATATATATATACTTACCTCCTTGTATTTTTTTAACTTTCTAAAATGGGAAACAGAAGAAGGAGTCACGCGGGGAGTGCTCATCCCCCTCGAAGGCTCAGACTGGGGTGTCTAAATGTGTGTGGATGTAACCAAGATGTGAAAAAAGGAGAGATAGGTAGTATGTTTGAGGAAAGGAACCTGGATGTTTTGGCTCTGAGGGAAACGAAGCTCAAGTGGTATGGGAATGTCTTGGGAGTAAAGGCAGGGGTTAGTGAGAGGACAAGAGCAAGGGAAGGAGTAGCAGTACCCCTGAAACAGGAGTTGTGGGAGTATGTGATAGAATGTAAGAAAGTAAATTCTCGATTAATATGGGTAAAACTGAAAGTTGATGGAGAGAGATGGGTGATTATTGGTGCAGATGCACCTGGGAATGAGAAGAAAGATAATGAGAGGCAAGTGTTTTGGGAGCAGCTGAATGAGTGTGTTAGTGGTTTTGATGGACGAGACCGGGTTATAGTGATGGGTGATTTGAATGCAAAGGTGAGTAATGTGGCAGTTGAAGGAATAATTGGTATACATGGGGTGTTCAGTGTTGTAAATGGAAATGGTGAAGAGCTTGTAGATTTATGTGCTGAAAAAGGACTGATGATTGGGATTACCTGGTTTAAAAAGCGAGATATACATAAGTATACGTATGTAAGTAGGAGAGATGGCCAGAGAGCGTTATTGGATTACGCGCGAAAGAGAGACTTTTGGATGTTAATGTGCTGAGAGGTGCAACTGGAGGGATGTCTGATCATTATCTTGTCGAGGCTAAGGTGAAGATTTGTATGGGTTTTCAGAAAAGAAGAGTGAATGTTGGGGTGAGGACGGTGGTGAGAGTAAGTGAGCTTGGGAAGGAGACTTGTGTGAGGAAGTACCAGGAGAGACTGAGTACAGAATGGAAAAAGGTGAGAACAATGGAAGTAAGGGGAGTGGGGGAGGAATGAGATGTATCTAGGGAATCAGTGATGGATTGCGCAAAAGATGCTTGTGGCATGAGAAGAGTGGGAGGTGGGTTGATTAGAAAGGGTATTGAGTGGTGGGATGAAGAAGTAAGATTATTAGTGAAAGAGAAAAGAGAGGCATTTGGACGATTTTTGCAGGGGAAAAATGCAATTGAGTGGGAGATGTATAAAAGAAAGAGACAGGAGGTCAAGAGAAAGGTGCAAGAGGTGAAAAAGAGGGCAAATGAGAGTTGAGGTGAGAGAGTATCATTAAATTTTAGGGAGAATAAAAAGATGTTCTGGAAGGCGGTAAATAAAGTGCGTAAGGCAAGGGAGCAAATGGGAACTTCAGTGAAGGACGCAAATGGGGAGGTGATAACAAGTAGTGGTGATGTGAGAAAGAGATGGAGTGAGTATTTTGAAGGTTTTGTTGAATATGTTTGATGATAGAGTGGCATATATAGGGTGTTTTGGTGGAGGTGGTGTGCAAAGTGAGAGGGTTAGGGAAAATGATTTGGTAAAAAGAGAAAAGGTAGTAAAAGCTTTGCAGAAGATGAAAGCCGGCAAGGCAGCAGGTTTGGATGGTATTGCAGTGGAATTTATTAAAATTGGGGGTGACTATATTATTGACTGGTTGGTAAGGTTATTTAATGTATGTATGACTCATGGTGAGGTGCCTGAGGATTGGCGGAATGCGTGCATAGTGCCATTGTACAAGGCAAAGGGGATAAGAGTGAGTGCTCAAATTTCAGAGGTATAAGTTTGTTGAGTATTCTTGGTAAATTATAGGGTAGGGTATTGATTGAGAGGGTAAAGGCATGTACAGAGCATCAGACTGGGGAAGAGCAGTGTGGTTTCAGAAGTGGTAGAGGATGTGTGGATCAGGTGTTTGCTTTGAAGACTGTATGTGAGAAATACTTAGAAAAGCAAATGGATTTGTATGTAGCATTTATGGATCTGGAGAAGGCATATGATAGAGTCGATAGAGATGCTCTGTGGAAGGTATTAAGAATATATGGTGTGGGAGGCAAGTTGTTAGAAGCAGTGAAAAGTTTTTATCGAGGTTGTAAGGCATTTGTACGTGTAGGAAGAGAGGAAAGTGATTGGTTCTCAGTGAATGTAGGTTTGCGGCAGGGGTGTGTGATGTCTCCATGGTAGTTTAATATGTTTATGGATGGGGTTGTTAGGGAGGTGAATGCAAGAGTCTTGGAAAGAGGGGCAAGTATGAAGTCTGTTGGGGATGAGAGAGCTTGGGAAGTGAGTCAGTTGTTGTTCGCTGATGATACAGCGCTGGTGGCTGATTCATGTGAGAAACTGCAGAAGCTGGTGACTGAGTTTGGCAAAGTGTGTGAAAGAAGAAAGTTAAGAGTAAATGTGAATAAGAGCAAGGTTATTAGGTACAGTAGGGTTGAGGATCAAGTCAATTGGGAGGTAAGCTTGAATGGAGAAAAACTGGAGGAAGTAAAGTGTTTTAGATATCTGGGAGTGGATCTGGCAGCGGATGGAACCATGGAAGCGGAAGTGTATCATAGGGTGGGGGAGGGGGCGAAAATCCTGGGAGCCTTGAAGAATGTGTAGAAGTCGTGAACATTATCTCGGAAAGCAACAATGGGTATGTTTGAAGGAATAGTGGTTCCAACAATGTTGTATGGTTGCGAGGCGTGGGCTATGGATAGAGTTGTGCGCAGAAGGGTGGATGTGCTAGAAATGAGATGTTTGAGGACAATGTGTGGTGTGAGGTGGTTTGATCGAGTGAGTAACGTAATGGTAAGAGAGATGTGTGGAAATAAAAAGAGCGTGGTTGAGAGAGCAGAAGAGATACTCTGTGGAAGGTATTAAGAATATATTGTGTGGGAGGCAAGTTGTTAGAAGCAGTGAAAAGTTTTTATCGAGGTTTGGTAAAGTGTATATATATATATATATATATATATATATATATATATATATATATATATATATATATATATATATATATATATATATATATATATATATATATATATATATATATATATATATATTTTTTTTTTTTTTTTATACTTTGTCGCCGTCTCCCGCGCCTGCGAGGTAGCGCAAGGAAACAGACGAAAGAAATGGCCCAACCCCCCCCCCCCATACACATGTACATACACACGTCCACACACGCAAATATACATACCTACACAGCTTTCCATGGTTTACCCCAGACGCTTCACATGCCTTGATTCAATCCACTGACAGCACGTCAACCCCGGTATACCACATCGCTCCAATTCACTCTATTCCTTGCCCTCCTTTCACCCTCCTGCATGTTCAGGCCCCGATCACACAAAATCTTTTTCACTCCATCTTTCCACCTCCAATTTGGTCTCCCTCTTCTCCTCGTTCCCTCCACCTCCGACACATATATCCTCTTGGTCAATCTTTCCTCACTCATTCTCTCCATGTGCCCAAACCATTTGAAAACACCCTCTTCTGCTCTCTCAACCACGCTCTTTTTATTTCCACACATCTCTCTTACCCTTACGTTACTTACTCGATCAAACCACCTCACACCACACATTGTCCTAAAACATCTCATTTCCAGCACATCCATCCTCCTGCGCACAACTCTATCCATAGCCCACGCCTCGCAACCATACAACATTGTTGGAACCACTATTCCTTCAAACATACCCATTTTTGCTTTCCGAGATAATGTTCTCGACTTCCACACATTTTTCAAGGCTCCCAAAGTTTTCGCCCCCTCCCCCACCCTATGATCCACTTCCGCTTCCATGGTTCCATCCGCTGCCAGATCCACTCCCAGATATCTAAAACACTTTACTTCCTCCAGTTTTTCTCCATTCAAGCTTACCTCCCAATTGACTTGATCCTCAACCCTACTGTACCTAATAACCTTGCTCTTATTCACATTTACTCTTAACTTTCTTCTTTCACACACTTTGCCAAACTCAGTCACCAGCTTCTGCAGTTTCTCACATGAATCAGCCACCAGCGCTGTATCATCAGCGAACAACAACTGACTCACTTCCCAAGCTCTCTCATCCCCAACAGACTTCATACTTGCCCCTCTTTCCAGGACTCTTGCATTTACCTCCCTAACAACCCCATCCATAAACAAATTAAACAACCATGGAGACATCACAGACCCCTGCCGCAAACCTACATTCACTGAGAACCAATCACTTTCCTCTCTTCCTACACGTACACATGCCTTACATCCTCGATAAAAACTTTTCACTGCTTCTAACAACTTGCCTCCCACACCATATATTCTTAATACCTTCCACAGAGCATCTCTATCAACTCTATCATATGCCTTCTCCAGATCCATAAATGCTACATACAAATCCATTTCCTTTTCTAAGTATTTCTCACATACAGTCTTCAAAGCAAACACCTGATCCATAAATGCTACATAAAAATCCATTTGCTTTTCTAAGTATTTCTCACATACATTCTTCAAAGCAAACACCTGATCCACACATCCTCTACCACTTCTGAAACCGCACTGCTCTTCCCCAATCTGATGCTCTGTACATGCCTTCACCCTCTCAATCAATACCCTCCCATATAATTTACCAGGAATACTCAACAAACTTATACCTCTGTAATTTGAGCACTCACTCTTATCCCCTTTGCCTTTGTACAATGGCACTATGCACGCATTCCGCCAATCCTCAGGCACCTCACCATGAGTCATACATACATTAAATAACCTTACCAACCAGTCAACAATACAGTCACCCCCTTTTTTAATAAATTCCACTGCAATACCATCCAAACCTGCTGCCTTGCCGGCTTTCATCTTCCGCAAAGCTTTTACTACCTCTTCTCTGTTTACCAAATCATTTTCCCTAACCCTCTCACTTTGCACACCACCTCGACCAAAACACCCTATATCTGCCACTCTGTCATCAGACACATTCAACAAACCTTCAAAATACTCATTCCATCTCCTTCTCACATCACCACTACTTGTTATCACCTCCCCATTTACGCCCTTCACTGAAGTTCCCATTTGCTCCCTTGTCTTACGCACCCTATTTACCTCCTTCCAGAACATCTTTTTATTCTCCCTAAAATTTACTGATAGTCTCTCACCCCAACTCTCATTTGCCCTTTTTTTCACCTCTTGCACCTTTCTCTTGACCTCCTGTCTCTTTCTTTTATACTTCTCCCACTCAATTGCATTTTTTCCCTGCAAAAATCGTCCAAATGCCTCTCTCTTCTCTTTCACTAATACTCTTACTTCTTCATCCCACCACTCACTACCTTTTCTAAACAGCCCACCTCCCACTCTTCTCATGCCACAAGCATCTTTTGTGCAATCCATCACTGATTCCCTAAATACATCCCATTCCTCCCCCACTCCCCTTACTTCCATTGTTCTCACCTTTTTCCATTCTGTACACAGTCTCTCCTGGTACTTCCCCACACAGGTCTCCTTCCCAAGCTCACTTACTCTCACCACCTTCTTCACCCCAACATTCACTCCTCTTTTCTGAAAACCCATACTAATCTTCACCTTAGCCTCCACAAGATAATGATCAGACATCCCTCCAGTTGCACCTCTCAGCACATTAACATCCAAAAGTCTCTCTTTCGCACGCCTGTCAATTAACACGTAATCCAATAACGCTCTCTGGCCATCTCTCCTACTTACATAAGTATACTTATTTATATCTCGCTTTTTAAACCAGGTATTCCCAATCATCAGTCCTTTTTCAGCACATAAATCTACAAGCTCTTCACCATTTCCATTTACAACACTGAACACCCCATGCATACCAATTATTCCCTCAACTGCCACATTACTCACCTTTGCATTCAAATCACCCATCACTATAACCCGGTCTCGTGCATCAAAACCGCTAACACACTCATTCAGCTGCTCCCAAAACACTTGCCTCTCATGATCTTTCTTCTCATGCCCAGGTGCATATGCACCAATAATCACCCACCTCTCTCCATCAACTTTCAATTTTACCCATATTAATCGAGAATTTACTTTCTTACATTCTATCACATACTCCCACAACTCCTGTTTCAGGAGTATTGCTACTCCTTCCCTTGCTCTTGTCCTCTCACTAACCCCTGACTTCACTCCCCAGACATTTCCAAACCACTCTTCCCCTTTACCCTTGAGCTTCGTTTCACTCAGAGCCAAAACATCCAGGTTCCTTTCCTCAAACATACTACCTATCTCTCCTTTTTTCACATCTTGGTTACATCCACACACATTTAGGCACCCCACTCTGAGCCTTCGAGGAGGATGATCACTCCCCGCGTGACTCCTTCTTCTGTTTCCCATTTTAGAAAGTTAATACAAGGAGGGGAGGATTTCCGGCCCCCCGCTCCCGTCCCCTCTAGTCGCTTTCTACGACACGCGAGGAATACGTGGGAAGTATTCTTTCACCCCTATCCCCAGGGATAATATATATATATATATATATATATATATATATATATATATATATATATATATATATATATATATATATATATATATATATATATATATATATATATATATGGATCTGGAGAAGGCATATGATAGAGTTGATAGAGATGCTCTGTGGAAAGTATTAAGAATATATGGTGTGAGAGGAAAGTTGTTAGAAGCAGTGAAAAGTTTTTATCGAGGATGTAAGGCATGTGTACGTGTAGGAAGAGAGGAAAGTGATTGGTTCTCAGTGAATGTAGGTTTGCGGCAGGGGTGTGTGATGTCTCCATGGTTGTTTAATTTGTTTGTGGATGGGGTTGTTAGGGAGGTAAATGCAAGAGTTTTGGAAAGAGGGGCAAGGTTGAAGTCTGTTGGGGATGAGAGAGCTTGGGAAGTGAGTCAGTTGTTGTTCGCTGATGATACAGCACTGGTGGCTGATTCATGTGAGAAACTGCAGAAGCTGGTGACTGAGTTTGGAAAAGTGTGTGGAAGAAGAAAGTTAAGAGTAAATGTGAATAAGAGCAAGGTTATTAGGTACAGTAGGGTTGAGGGTCAAGTCAATTGGGAGGTGAGTTTGAATGGAGAAAAACTGGAGGAAGTGAAGTGTTTTAGATATCTGGGAGTGGATCTGGCAGCGGATGGAACCATGGAAGCGGAAGTGGATCATAGGGTGGGGGAGGGGGCGAAAATCCTGGGGGCCTTGAAGAATGTGTGGAAGTCGAGAACATTATCTCGGAAAGCAAAAATGGGTATGTTTGAAGGAATAGTGGTTCCAACAATGTTGTATGGTTGGGAGGCGTGGGCTATGGATAGAGTTGTGCGCAGGAGGATGGATGTGCTGGAAATGAGATGTTTGAGGACAATGTGTGGTGTGAGGTGGTTTGATCGAGTGAGTAACGTAAGGGTAAGAGAGATGTGTGGAAATAAAAACAGCGTGGTTGATAGAGCAGAAGAGGGTGTTTTGAAGTGGTTTGGGCACATGGAGAGGATGAGTGAGGAAAGATTGACCAAGAGGATATATGTGTCGGAGGTGGAGGGAACGAGTAGAAGAGGGAGACCAAATTGGAGGTGGAAAGATGGAGTGAAAAAGATTTGGTGTGATCGGGGCCTGAACATGCAGGAGGGTGAAAGGAGGGCAAGGAATAGAGTGAATTGGACCGATGTGGTATACCGGGGTTGACGTGCTGTCAGTGGATTGAAGCACGGCATGTGAAGCGTCTGGGGTAAACCATGGAAAGCTGTGTAGGTATGTATATTTGCGTGTGTGGACGTATGTATATACATGTGTATGGGGGGGGGGGTTTGGCCATTTCTTTCGTCTGTTTCCTTGCGCTACCTCGCAAACGCGGGAGACAGCGACAAAGTGTAATAAATAAATAAATAATATATATATATATATATATATATATATATATATAAATAAATATATATATATATATATATATATATATATATATATATATATATATATATATATATATATATATATATATATATATATATATATATATATATATATATATATATATATATATATATTACGTGTTAATTGACAGGCGTGCGAAAGAGAGACTTTTGGATGTCAATGTGCTGGGAGGTGCAACTGGAGGGATGTCTGATCATTATCTTGTGGAGGCTAAGGTGAAGATTAGTATGGGTTTTCAGAAAAGAAGAGTGAATGTTGGGGTGAAGAAGTTGGTGAGAGTAAGTGAGCTTGGGAAGGAGACCTGTGTGAAGAAGTATCTGGAGAGACTGTGTACAGAATGGAAAAAGGTGAGAACAATGGAAGTAAGGGGAGTGGGGGAGGAATGGGATGTATTTAGGGAATCAGTGATGGATTGCGCAAAAGATGCTTGTGGCATGAGAAGAGTGGGAGGTGGGCTGTTTAGAAAGGGTAGTGAGTGGTGGGATGAAGAAGTAAGAGTATTAGTGAAAGAGAAGAGAGAGGCATTTGGACGATTTTTGAAGGGAAAAAATGCAATTGAGTGGGAGAAGTATAAAAGAAAGAGACAGGAGGTCAAGAGAAAGGTGCAAGAGGTGAAAAAAAGGGCAAATGAGAGTTGGGGTGAGAGACTATCAGTAAATTTTAGGGAGAATAAAAAGATGTTCTGGAGGGAGGTAAATAGGGTGTGTAAGACAAGGGAGCAAATGGGAACTTCAGTGAAGGGCGTAAATGGGGAGGTGATAACAAGTAGTGGTGATGTGAGAAGGAGATGGAATGAGTATTTTGAAGGTTTGTTGAATGTGTCTCATGACAGAGTGGCAGATATAGGGTGTTTTGGTCGAGGTGGTGTGCAAGGTGAGAGGGTTAGGGAAAATGATTTGGTAAACAGAGAAGAGGTAGTAAAAGCTTTGCGGAAGATGAAAGCCGGCAAGGCAGTAGGTTTGGATGGTATTGCAGTGGAATTTATTAAAAAAGGGGGTGACTGTATTGTTGACTGGTTGGTAAGGTTATTTAATGTATGTATGACTCATGGTGAGGTGCCTGAGGATTGGCGGAATGCGTGCATAGTGCCATTGTACAAAGGCAAAGGGGATAAGAGTGAGTGCTCAAATTACAGAGGTATAAGTTTGTTGAGTATTCCTGGTAAATTATATGGGAGGGTATTGATTGAGAGGGTGAAGGCATGTACAGAGCATCAGATTGGGGAAGAGCAGTGCGGTTTCAGAAGTGGTAGAGGATGTGTGGATCAGGTGTTTGCTTTGAAGAATGTATGTGAGAAATACTTAGAAAAGCAAATGGATTTGTATGTAGCATCTATGGATCTGGAGAAGGCATATGATAGAGTTGATAGAGATGCTCTGCGGAAGGTATTAAGAATATATGGTGTGGGAGGCAAGTTGTTAGAAGCAGTGAAAAGTTTTTATCGAGGATGTAAGGCATGTGTACGTGTAGGAAGAGAGGAAAGTGATTGGTTCTCAGTGAATGTAGGTTTGCGGCAGGGGTGTGTGATGTCTCCATGGTTGTTTAATTTGTTTATGGATGGGGTTGTTAGGGAGGTAAATGCAAGAGTTTTGGAAAGAGGGGCAAGTATGAAGTCTGTTGGGGATGAGAGAGCTTGGGAAGTGAGTCAGTTGTTGTTCGCTGATGATACAGCGCTGGTGGCTGATTCATGTCAGAAACTGCAGAAGCTGGTGACTGAGTTTGGTAAAGTGTGTGGAAGAAGAAAGTTAAGAGTAAATGTGAATAAGAGCAAGGTTATTAGGTACAGTAGGGTTGAGGGTCAAGTCAATTGGGAGGTGAGTTTGAATGGAGAAAAACTGGAGGAAGTGAAGTGTTTTAGATATCTGGGAGTGGATCTCTCAGCGGATGGAACCATGGAAGCGGAAGTGTATCATAGGGTGGGGGAGGGGGCGAAAATTTTGGGAGCCTTGAAAAATGTGTGGAAGTCGAGAACATTATCTCGGAAAGCAAAAATGGGTATGTTTGAAGGAATAGTGGTTCCAACAATGTTGTATGGTTGCGAGGCGTGGGCTATGGATAGAGTTGTGCGCAGGAGGATGGACGTGCTGGAAATGAGATTTTTGAGGAAAATGTGTGGTGTGAGGTGGTTTGATCGAGTAAGTAACGTAAGGGTAAGAGAGATGTGTGGAAATAAAAAGAGCGTGGTTGAGAGAGCAGAAGAGGGTGTTTTGAAATGGTTTGGGCACATGGAGAGAATGAGTGAGGAAAGATTGACCAAGAGGATGTATGTGTCGGAGGTGGAGGGAACGAGGAGAAGAGGGAGACCAAATTGGAGGTGGAAAGATGGAGTGAAAAGGATTTTGTGTGATCGGGGCCTGAACATGCAGGAGGGTGAAAGGAGGGCAAGGAATAGAGTGAATTGGAGCGATGTGGTATACAGGGGTTGACGTGCTGTCAGTGGATTGAATCGGTGCATGTGAAGCGTCTGGGGTGAACCATGGAAAGCTGTGTAGGTATGTATATTTGCGTGTGTGGACGTGTGTATGTACATGTGTATGGGGGGGTGGGTTGGGCCATTTCTTTCGTCTGTTTCCTTGCGCTACCTCGCAAACGCGGGAGACAGCGACAAAGTATAAAAAAAAAAAAAAATATATATATATATATATATATATATATATATATTTTTTTTTTTTTTTTTTTTTTTTTTTTTTACCTCGTCGTTGTCTCCCGCGGTTGCGAGGTAGCGCAAGGAAACATATATATATATATATACATATATATATATATATATATATATATATATATATATATATATATATATATATATATATATATATATATATATATATATATTACTTATTTATTTAATTTACTTGGTCGCTGTCCCCCACGTTATCGAGATAGCGCAAGGAAACAGACTAAAGAATGGCCCAACCCACCCACATACACATGTATATACATACACGTCCACACACGCAAATATACATACCTATACATGTCAACATGTGCATGTGTATACTTACACAGACATATACATACATACTCATGTACATAATTCATACTGTCTGCCTTTATATATATATATATATATATATATATATATATATATATATATATATATATATATATATATATATATATATATATATATATATATATATATATATATATATATATATATATATGTATATATATTTTTTTTTTTACTGTACCATGTCGCTGTCTCCCGCGTTTGCGAAGTAGCGCAAGGAAACAGAAAAAAGAATGGCCTATCCCACCCATATACTCATGTATATACATACACACGCACACACGCCCATATACATACCTATACATCTCAATGTATACATATATATACACACACAGACATATGCATATATACACTTGTACATATTTGATATTGTCTCCATTTATTCATTCCTTTCGCCACCCCGCCACACATGAAATGACACCTCCTTCCCCTCGCATGTGCTCTAGGTAGCACTCATTCTCTAGCTGTCATGTATAATGCATCGAAACTATAGCTCCCTTTCCACATCCAGGCCCAACGAACTTTGCATGGTTTACCCCAGACGCTTCACATGCCCTGGTTCAATCCATTGACAGCACGTCGACCCCGGTATACCACATCGTTCAAATTCACTCTATTCCTTGCACGCCCTTCATCCTCCTGCATGTTTCGCCCTGATCACTCAAAATCTTTTTTCACTCCATCTTTCCACCTCCAATTTGGTCTCCCACTTCATCTCGTTCCCTCTATCTCTGACGCATATATCATCTTTTTCAATCATTCCTCACTCATTCTCACCATGTGACCAAACCATTTCAAAACACCCTCTTCTGCTCTCTCAACCACACTCTTTTTATTACCACACATATTACTTTTCCTTTCTTTACTTACTCGATCAAACTACCCCACACCACATATTGTCCTGAAACATCTCATTTTCACCACATTCACCCTCCTCTTCACAACTCTATCTATAGCCCACGCCTCGCAACCATATAACATTGTCAGAACCACTATTCTTTCAAATATACTCATTTTTGACTTCCCACATAACGTTCTCGATTCCAACACATTTTTCAACCATTGCCAGAACTTTCGCCCCCTCCCCATCCTATGACTCACCTTCGCTTCCAAGGTTCAATCCGTTGCCAAGTCCACTCCAAGATATCTAAAACTCTTCACTTCTTCCAGTCTTTCTCTATTGAAACTTACCTCTCAATTGACTTGTCCCTCAACCCTACTGTACCTAATATCCTAGCTCTTATTCACAATTACTTTCAGCTTTCATCTTCCACACACTTTACCAAACTCAGTCACCAGCTTCTGCAATTTATCACACGAATCAGCCACCAGTGCTGCAGCATCAGCGAACAACTGACTCACTTCCCAAGCTCTCTTATCCACAACAGACTACATACTTGCCCCTCTCTCCAAAACTCCTGCATTGACCTTCTTAACAACCCCATTCATAAACGAATTAAACAACCATGGAGACCATGCCGCAAACCGATATTCACTGAGAACCAATCACTTTCCTCTCTTCCTACTCGTATACATGCCTTACATCCTCGATAGAAACTTTGCTTCTAACAACTTGCCTTCCACACCATACATTCTCAATAGCTTCCACAGAGTATCTCTATGAACTCTATCATATGCCGTCTCAGATCCATAAATGCTACATACAAATCCCTTTGCTTTTCTAGGTATTTTTCACATACATTCTTCAAAGCAAACACCTGATCCACACATCCTCTACTACTTCTGAAACCACACTGCTCTTCACCAATCTGATTCTCTATACATGCCTTCTCCCTCTCATCAGTACCCTCCCATATAATTTCCCAGGAATACTCAACAGACTTATACCTCTCTAATTTGAGCTCTCACCTTTATCCCCTTTGCCTTTGTACAATGGCACTATGCAAGCATTCCAGAACATCTTTTTATTCTCCCTAAAATTTACTGATAGTCTCTCACCCCAACTCTCATTTGCCCTTTTTTTCACCTCTTGCACCTTTCTCTTGACCTCCTGTCTCTTTCTTTTATACTTCTCCCACTCAATTGCATTTTTTCCCTTCAAAAATCGTCCAAATGCCTCTCTCTTCTCTTTCACTAATACTCTTACTTCTTCATCCCACCACTCACTACCCTTTCTAAACAGCCCACCTCCCACTCTTCTCATGCCACAAGCATCTTTTGCGCAATCCTTCACTGATTCCCTAAATACATCCCATTCCTCCCCCACTCCCCTTACTTCCATTGTTCTCACCTTTTTCCATTCTGTACACAGTCTCTCCTGGTACTTCCCCACACAGGTCTCCTTCCCAAGCTCACTTACTCTCACCACCTTCTTCACCCCAACATTCACTCTTCTTTTCTGAAAACCCATACTAATCTTCTCAACCACGCTCTTTTTATTTCCACACATCTCTCTTACCCTTACGTTACTCACTCGATCAAACCACCTCACACCACACATTGTCCTCAAACATCTCATTTCCAGCACATCCATCCTCCTGCGCACAACTCTATCCATAGCCCACGCCTCGCAACCATACAACATTGTTGGAACCACTATTCCTTCAAACATACCCATTTTTGCTTTCCGAGATAATGTTCTCGACTTCCACACATTCTTCAAGGCCCCCAGAATTTTCGCCCCCTCCCCCACCCTATGATCCACTTCCGCTTCCATGTTTCCATCCATATATATGTATATATATATATATATATATATATATATATATATATATATATATATATATATATATATATATATATATCCCTGGGGATAGGGGAGAAAGAATACTTCCCACGTATTCCCTGCGTGTCGTAGAAGGCGACTAAAAGGGAAGGGAGCGGGGGGCTGGAAATCCTCCCCTCTCGTTTTTTTTTTTTTTTTTTTTTTTTTTTTTCCAAAAGAAGGAACAGAGAAGGGGGCCAGGTGAGGGTATTCCCTCAAAGGCCCAGTCCTCTGTTCTTAACGCTACCTCACTATCGCGGGAGATGGCGAATGGTATGAAAAAAAAAAAAAAAAATATATATATATATATATATATATATATATATATATATATATATATATATATATATATATATATATATATATATATATATATATATATATATATATATATATATATATATATATATAGAGCGATGGGATGAACAAGTAAGATAATCAGTGGAAGAGAAGAGAGAGGCATTTGGACGATTTTTGCAGGGAAACGATGCAAATGACTAGGAGATGTATAAAAGAAGGAGGCAGGAGGTCAAGAGAAAGGTAGAAGACCTTAGCAACCAGTCAACAACACATGCATTCCTTTTTTTATATAAATTCCCCTGCAATGCCATCCAAACCCGCCGCTTTAACTGTTTTCATCATCCGGAAAGCTTTCAGTACCTCTTCTCTTTTGACCAAATTATTTTCCCTGATCCTTTCACGTTGCACACTTTCTCGGCCAAAACATCCTATATATGCCACTCTGTCATCAAACACATTCAACAAACCTTCAAAATACTCAGTCCATCTCCCCTTTTTTTCTCTTCTACTTGTTATTACCTTATCTTACGCACTTTATTTACCTCATTCCAAAACTTTTTATTTTTCCTAAAATTCAATGATACTCTCTCACCCCAACTCACATTTGCCTTTTTTTCACCTTTTGCACCGTTCTCTTGACCTCTTGCTTCCTTCTTTTATGCCTCTCACCTTGCATTTGCACCATTTTCCTGCAAAAATCGTGGAAAAGCCTCTCTCTCTTCTTTCACTAACAATCTTATTTCTTCATCTCACCACTCACTACCCTTTCTAATCTGCCCACCTCCCACCTTTCTCATGCCACAGGCATCTTGTGCAAGCCATCACTGCTTCCCTAAATACATCCCATTCCTCTTTCATTCCCCTTACGTCGTTTGCTCTCACCTTGTTCCATTCTGCACTTAATGTCTCCTGGTCCTTCCTCACACAAGTCTCCTTTCCAAGGTCACTTACTCCTACATTTGTTTACTGTTTTCCGCGTTGACTTGGTAGTTTAGAAAACTGAGGAAAAGGCCTGATTCATTTGCATCCATTCTTTATGAATTATGTGAAATGCACGGACACCATTGGTCCCTCTTAACTACCATTTCCAATTTGGTCTCCCCCTTTGTCCTCGTCAGCTCCACTCTTGACCCATATATTCTCATTTTCACACTTTCCTCATTCATCCTCTCTAGATGTACACAACACCTCAGCATAACCCTCTCTGTTCTCTCAACTATACGTACTAGATGGACACTCTTCTTGCCACATATTTTTCTAAATTTAATTTCCGGTACATCCACTCTCTTCTGAACGTTCCTAATATCCCAGGCTCGGAACCATACATGTTTCTAGTAGGAATAATTAGACAGGTGACGCAGAAAGGATTCTGAAATTGGAAGAACGTAAGATTACGGCAATATCAGTGAAAGGATTGGATTAGATTAGAGGATAAGGCGATGTGTTTTGATCTGTGAAAGTAAAAACTTGAAAGCTGAGAGTAACGCTTGCTGGAACGGCCCTATCTGGAGCAAGGTTAAAGGTAAGCTTAAGAGACAAGGTGTAGAAATTGGTGATTATATTTTTGTATGAATCCTTACAGACTGTGTGTTCCTGGCCATCTGGCGGTGGGAGCGGCTGGTGTTGGGGGTTTGGATGATGACGACGCTGGTGTTAACACGGAGCTACGCCGGCAACCTCATGTCTCTCCTGGCCGTGAGACACATCCCGGAGCCTTACCAAAGCCTACGAGATGTTGTGGACGACTCGTCTGTTAATATGATATGGCAAACTAACACATCATTTATGCAGTTTATTCATGTGTGTAATGGAGAGGACTGGTTTTATTCAAGTATCAATGTTCCACTCAAATGTTCTTTAATTCTTCTTGTCTTTCCATTTCTGAAAGTGGAAACAAGAAGTCAAGGGAGGAGTGCTCATCCTCCTCGAAGGTTCAGATTGGAATGTCTAAATGTGCGTAGTTGTAACCAAATTGAGAAGAAACGAGGGATAGGCAGTACGTTTCTGGCTCTGAGTGAAACGAACCTCAAGGCTAAACGAGAAGAATCTTCCGGAAAAGTCTTCGGAGTAAAGTCAGGGTTGGTGAGAGGACAAGAGCTATATAAGGAGTAGCGCTACTCTTGAAGCAGGAGTTGTGAGAGTATGTGATAGAGTGTATGGAAGTAAATTCTAGATTGATGTGGGTGAAACTGAAAGTGGATGGAGAAAGATTGGTGATTACTGGTGTTTATGCACCTGGTCATGAGGATAAAGATCATGAGAGGCAAGTGTTTTGGGAGCATCTGAGTGAGTGTGTCAGCAGATTTGATGCACGAGACTGGGTATTAGTGATGGGTGATTTAAATACGAAAGTGGATAACAGTGGCAGTTGAGGGTATAAAAGTGTACACTATGTATTCAGTGTTTTGAATGGAAATAGTAAAGACCTCGTGAATCTCTGTGCTGAAAAAAGGCTAGTGATTAGGAATATCTAGGTAAAAAAGAGAGATATACATAAGTATACGTACGTGAGTCCAGAGAGATGTCAAAGGGTATTATTAGATTACGTGGAATGGATAGGCGTGTTAAAGAGAGACTTTTGGTTGTTGATGTGCTGTGAGAAGCAGCTGGAGAGATGTCTGATCACTATCTTTTGGTGTGAGGGTGAAGGTTTGTAAAGGTTTTCAAAAATGAAGAAAAATTGTTGGGGAGAAGAGAATGGTGAGAGTGAGAGAGCTTGGAAAGGAAACTTGTGTGAGTAAGTACCAAAAACGATCTTGTGTAGAATGACAAAAGGTGAGAGTAAATGACGTGAAGGGAGTGGGTGAGGAATAGGTTATATTTAGGGAGGCAGTGATGGCATGTGCAAAAGATGGATGTGGCATGAGAAAGGTGGGAGGTAGGCAGATTAGAAAGGGTACTGAGTGGTGGGATGTAAAGTTGTTAGTGAAGAGATAAGAGAGGCGTTTGGACGATACTGAGAATGATGAAGTGCAAGGAGGTCAAGAGAAAAGTGCAATGGTGGTTGAAAAGGAGGGCAAGTAAGAGTTGGGGTGAGAGAGTATCATTAGAATAAAAAGATGTCTTGGAAGGAGGCAAATGACGTGCGGAAGACAAGAAAACAAATGGGAACATCGTTGAAGGGGCAAGGGAATAAGTGATACCAGGTAGTGATGAAATGAGATAGGGGTAGAGTATTTCAAATATTTGTTGAATGTGTTTAACGATTGAGTGGTAATTGTAAGGTGTTTTTCTCGGGCCGGTGTGCGAAGTAAGAGGGTCAGGGAAAGCGGTTTGGTTAAGAAAGAAGAGGTAGTGAAAGCATTACGGAAGATGAAATCCGGGAATGCGGCGATTTGGATGGTATTGCATTTGAGTGTAATGTTGATTGGTTGGTGAGGATACTCATTGTATATATGAATCACGGCGAGGTACCTGAAGATTGGCGGAATGCATGCATGGTGATAAAGGGGATAAAGGTGAGTGTTCAAGCTATAGACATAAGTTTATTGAGTATTCCTGGGAAATTGTATGGGAGGATATTGATTGAGAGTTTAAAGGCATGTACAGAGCATCAGATTGGGGAAGAGCAGTGTGGTTTCAGAAGTGGTAGAGGATGTGTGGATCAAGTGTTTGCTTTAAAGAATGTACGTGAGAAATACTTAGAAAAACAGATGGATTTTTATGTAGCATTTATGGAACTATAGAAAGCATTTGATAGGGTTGATAGACTTTCTTTGCTGAAAGCCTTAAGAGGGTATAGTGTGGGAGGAAAGCTGCTAGAAGCACTGAAAAGATTTTATTAAGGATGTAAGGCATATGTAGGAGTAGGAAGAAAGGAAAGTGACTGATTCCCAGTGAAAGTCGGTCTGCGGCAGGGGTGTGTGATTTCCCCATTGAGAAAAATCGGAAGAAGTGATCTGTTTTAGATAACTGGGAGTGGACTTAGCGGGGGTCGGAACCATTGAAGCGGAAGTGAGTCACAGGGTAGGGGAGGGGGCGAAGTTTCAAGGAGAGATGAAGAATGTGTGGAAAGTGAGAACGTTATCTCGGAGAGCAAAAATGGGTATGTTTGAAGGAATGGTAATTTCAACAATATCATATGCTTGCGAGGCATGCGCTACAGAGAGAGTTGTACAGAGGAGGGTGGTTGTGTTGGAAATGAAATGTTTGAGGAAAATATGTGGTGTGAGGGTGTTTGATGAAGTAATCATGAAAGGGTAAAAGATGTGTAAGGAAATAAAGGGAGTGTGGGTGACAGAGGAGAAGCAGGTGTGTTGAAATGGTTAGGACATGTGAAGAGAATGAGTGAGGAAAGGTTGACATAGAGGATATATGTGTCAGAGGTAGAGGGAATAAGGAGAAACGGGAATTCAAATTAGGAGTGGAAGGATAGAATGAAAG
The DNA here is from genome assembly GCF_036320965.1 of Panulirus ornatus. NCBI lineage: Eukaryota > Metazoa > Arthropoda > Malacostraca > Decapoda > Palinuridae > Panulirus > Panulirus ornatus. The sequence goes on from NC_092246.1 coordinate 14,354,068, forward strand.
GATTTTCAGCGATCGTGGCCTGAAAATGCAATAGACTGAGATGAGTGTAAGGAATAGAGTGAATTGGAACGATGTTGTATACCGAAGTCGACGTGCTTTCAATGGACTGAACAAGGGCATGCGAAACATTTGGGGTAAGCCAAGGAAAGGTTTGTGGGGCCTGGATTGGATAGGAAGCTGTGGTTTTGGTGCATTATATGTGACAGCTAGAGACTGACTGTGAACGAATGTGGCCTTTGTCTCTTTTCCTGGTGCTGCCTCGCTGAAGCAGGTGTTAGCGATGCTGTTTCCCGTGAGGCGGGGTAGCGCAAGAAATGGATAAAGACAAACAAGAATTGATATGTGCGTGTGTATACATGTATATGTCTGTCTATGTGTATGTATATGTACATATGGTGATGAATGTATATACAGGGTGTCCCAAGAAATTTACTCACTTTTTGACACCCTAAAACTCACTAAACTTGATTAATTTCAACCATTAATCTTCTAAGTCAATCAACGCTGAATTTCTTGCCATTTAAAGATTGAATACATTTCTTTGGGACTTTTGCCATTTGTAGGATCAAAAGGACCAAAAAAAGGAAAAAATTCAGTGATATAGTGTTTTATACACACACACACACACACACACACACACACATATATATATATATATATATATATATATATATATATATATATATATATATATATATATATATATATATATATATATATATATATATATATATATATAAATATATATATATGAAACAGGAATTGTGGGAGTATGTGATAGAAAGTAAGAAATTAAATTCTAGATTAATATGGGTAAAACTGAAAGTTGATGGAGAGAGATGGGTGATTATTAGTGCATATGCACCTGGGCATGAGAAGGAAGATCATGAGAGGCAAGTGTTTTGGGAGCAGCTGAATGAGTGTGTTAGTGGTTTTGATGCATAAGACCGGGTTATAGTCATGGGTGATTTGAATGCAAAGGTGAGTAATGTGGCAGTTGAGGGAATAATTGGTATACATGGAGTGTTCAGTGTTGTAAATGGAAATGGTGAAGAGCTTGTAGATTTATGTGCTAAAAAAGGACTGGTGATTGGGAATACATGGTTTAGAAAAGCGAGATATACATAAGTATACGTATGTATGTAGGAGAGATGGCCAGAGAGCGTTATTGGATTACGTGTTAATTGACAGGCGCGCGAAAGGGAGACTTTTCGATGTTAATGTACTGAGAGGTGCAACTGGAGGGATGTTTGATCATTATCTTGTCGAGGCGAAGGTGAAGATTTGTATGGGTTTTCAGAAAGGGAGAGAGAATGTTAGGGTGAAGAGGGTGGTGAGAGTAAGTAAGCTTGGGAAGTAGACTTGTGTTAGGAAGTACCAGGAGAGACTGAGTACAGAATGAAAAAGGTGAGAACAAAGGAGGTAAGGGGAGTGAGAGAGGAATGGGATGTATTTAGGGAAGCAGTGATGGCTTGTGCAAAAGATGTTTGTGGCATGAAAAGCGTGGGAGGTGGGTTGATTAGAAAGGGTAGTGAGTTGTGGGATGAAGAAGTAAGATTATTAGTGAAAGAGAAAAGAGAGGCATTTGGACGATTTTTGCAGGGAAAAAATGCAATTGAGTGGGAGATGTATAAAAGAAAGAGACAGGAGGTCAAGAGAAAGGTGCAAGAGGTGAAAAAGGGCAAATGAGAGTTGGGGTGAGAGAGTATCATTAGATTTTAGGGAGAATAAAAAGATGTTTTGGAAGGAGGTAAATAAAGTGCGTAAGACAAGGGAACAAATGGGAACTTCAGTGAAGGGGGCTAATGGAGAGGTGATAACAAGTAGTGGTGATGTGAGAAGGAGATGGAGTGAGTATTTTGAAGGTTTGTTGAATGTGTTTGATGACAGAGTGGCAGATATAGGGTGTTTTGGTCGAGGTGGTGTGCAAAGTGAGAGGGTTAGGGAAAATGATTTGGTAAACAGAGAAGAGGTAGTAAAAGCTTTGCGGAAGATGAAAGCCGTCAAGGCACCGGGTTTGGACGGTATTGCAGTGGAATTTATTAAAATAGGGGGTGAATGTATTGTTGACTGGTTGATAAGGTTATTTAACGTATATATGATTCATGGTAAGGTGCCTGAGGATTGGCGGAATGCTTGCATAGTGCCATTGTACAAAGGCAAAGGGGATAGGATTGAGTGCTCAAATTACAGAGGTATAAGTTTGTTGAGTATTCCTGGTAAATTGTATGGGAGGGTATTGACTGAGAGGGCGAATGCATGTACAGAGCATCAGATTGGGGAAGACCAGTGTGGTTTAAGAAGTGGTTTAGGATGTGTGGATCAGGTGTTTGCTTTGAAGAATGTATGTGAGAAATACTTAGAAAAGCAAATGGATTTGTATGTAGCATTTATGGATCTGGAGAAGGCATATGATAGAGTTGATAAAGATGCTCTGTGGAAGCTATTAAGAATATATGGTGTGGGAGGCAAGTTGTTAGAAGCAGTGAAAAGTTTTTATCGAGGATGTAAGGCATGTGTACGTGTAGGAAGAGAGGAAAGTGATTGTTTCTCAGTGAATGTAGGTTTGCGGCAGGGGTGTGTGATGTCTCCATGGTTGTTTAATATGTTTATGGATGGGGTTGTTAGGGAGGTGAATGCAAGAGTTTTGGAAAGAGGGGCAAGTATGCAGTCTGTTGTGGATGAGAGAGCTTGGGAAGTGAGTCAGTTGTTGTTCGCTGATGATACAGCGCTGGTGGCTGATTCATGTGAGAAACTACAGAAGCTGGTGACTGAGTTTGGTAAAGTGTGTGAAAGAAGAAAGTTAAGAGTAAATGTGAAAAAGAGCAAGGTTATTAGGTACAGTAGAGTTGATGGTCAAGTCAATTGGGAGGTAAGTTTGAATGGAGGAAAACTGGAGGAAGTAAAGTGTTTTAGATATTTGGGAGTGGATCTGGCAGCGGATGGAACCATGGAAATTGAAGTGAATCATAGGGTGGGGGAGGGGGCGAAAGTTCTGGGAGCCTTGAAGAATGTGTAGAAGTCGAGACATTATCTCAGAAAGCAAAAATGGTTATGTTTGAAGGAATAGTGGTTCCAACAATGTTGTATGGTTGCGAGGCGTGGGCTATGGTTAGAGTTGTGCGCAGGAGGGTGGATGTGCTGGAAATGAGATGTTTGAGGACAGTATGTGGTGTGAGGTGGTTTGATCGAGTAAGTAATGTAAAGGTAAGAGAGATGTGTGGAAATAAAAAGAGTGTGGTTGAGAGAGTAGAAGAGGGTGTTTTGAAATGGTTTGGTCACATGGAGAGAATGAGTGAGGAAAGATTGACCAAGAGGATATATGTGTCGGAGGTGGAGGGAACGAGGAGAAGTGGGAGACCAAATTGGAGGTGGAAAGATGGAGTGAAAAAAGATTTTGAGTGATCGGGGCCTGAACATGCAGAAGGGTGAACGGCGTGCAAGGAATAGGGTGAATTGGAACGATGCGGTATACCGGGGTCGACGTGCTGTCAATGGATTGAACCAGGGCATGTGAAGCGTCTGGGGTAAACCATGCAAAGTTCGTGGGGCCTGGATGTGGAAAGAGAGCTGTGGTTTCGGTGTATTATTACATGACAGCTAGAGACTGAGTGTGAACGAATGGGGCCTTTGGTGTCTTTCCTAGCGCTACCTCGCACACATGAGGGGGGAGGGGATTGTTATTCCATGTGTGGCGAGGTGGCGATGGGAACAAATAATGGCAGACAGTATGAATTATGTACATGTGTATATATGTATATGTCTGTGTGTGTATATATATATGTGTGTACATTGAGATGTATAGGTATGTATATTGTGCGTGTGTGGACATGTATGTATATACATGTGTATGTGTGCGGGTTGGGCCATTATTTCGTCTGTTTCCTTGCGATACCTCGCTAACGCGGGAGACAGCGACAAAGCAAAATAAAATAAAAAAAATAAATACATATATATATATATATATATATATATATATATATATATATATATATATATATATATATATATATATATATATATATATATATAAATATGGGGATCAGGGAAAAAGAATACTTTCCACTCATTCCTCACGTGTCGTATAAGGCGACTAAATGGGACGGGAGTGGGGGGCTAGAAACCTTGTCCTCCTTGTATTTTAACTTTCTAAAAGGGGAAACAGAAGAATGAGTCACGTGGGGAGTGCTCATCCTCCTCGAAGGCTGAGATTGGGGTATCTAAATGTTTGTGGATGTAACCCAGATGATAAAAAAGGAGAGATAGGTAGTATGTTTGAGGAAAGGGACTTGGATGTTTGGCTCTGAGTAAAACGAAGCTCAAGGGTAAAGGGGAAGAGTGGTTTGGGAACGTTTTGTGAGTAGAGTCAGGGGTTGGTGAGAGAACAAGAGTAAGGGAAGGAATAGCACTACTCCCGAAACAGGAGTTGTGGGAGTGTGTGATGGAGTGTAAGAAAGTATACTCTAGAGATGGGTGATTATTGGTGCCTATGCACCTGGGCATGAGGAGAAAGATCATCAGAGGCAAATGTTTTGAGAGCAGCTGAGTGAGTGTGTTAGTAGTTTTGTTGCACGAGACCGGGTTACAGTGATGGGTGATTTGAATACAAAGGTGAGTAATGTGGCAGTTGAGGGAATAATTGGTGTACATGGTGTGTTCATTGCTGTAAATGGAAATGGTGAGGAGCTTGTAGATTTGTGTACTGAAAAAGGACTGGTGATTGGGAATATTTGGTTTGAAAAGAGAGATATACATAAGTATACATATGTAAGTAGGAATGTTGGCCAGAGAGCGTTATTGGATTAGGTGTTTATTGATAAGCACAAGGACACAGACAAGTCAATTGGGGCTAAGTTTGAATGGAGAAAAATTGGAGGAATTGGGTGTTTTAGATATCTGGGAGTGGATTTGGCAGCGGATGGAAACATGGAAGCGGAAGTGAGTCACAAGGTGGAGGAGGGGGGGAAAGTTCTGGTTGATAAAGGTGTTGAAGGCGAGAACATTATCTTGGAATGCAAAAATGGGTATGTTTGAAGAAATAGTGGTTACAACAATGTTATATGGTTGCAAGGCTTGGGCTATAGATAGAGTTGTGCGGAGGAGGGTGGATGTGTTGGAAATGAGATGTTTGAGGACAATACGTGGTCTGAGGTGGTTTGATCGAGAAAGTAATGAAAGGGTAAGGGAGATGTGTGGTAATAAAAAGAGCTTGGTTGTGAGAGCAGAAGAGGGTGTTTTGAAATGTTTTGGTAGCATTGAGAGAATGAGTGAGGAAAAATTGACAAAGACGATATATGTAACAGAGGTGGAGGGAACGAGGAGAAGTGGGAGGCCAAATTGTAAGTGGAAAGATGGACTGTAAAAGATATTGAGCGTTAGGAGCCTGAACATGCAGAGGGGTGAACGGCGTGCAAGGAATAGAGTGAATTGGAACGGTGTGGTTTCGTTGCATTACACATGACAGCTAGAGACTGAGTGTGAACGAATGTGTCCTTTGTTGTCTTTTCCTAGCTCTCCCTCGCGCGTATGCAAGGGGAGGAGATTGTTATTTCATGTGTGGCGGGGTGGCGACGAGAATGAATAAATTCAGCAAGTATGAATAATGTTCATTTTTTATATATGTATATGTCTGTGTATGTATATATATATATGTATACGTTGAAATGTATAGGCATGTATATGTGCGTGTTTGTGGGTATGTGGGTGGGTTGGGCCATTCTTTCGTCTGTTTCCTTGCGCTATCTCGCTAACGCGGGAGACAGCGACAAAGTATAATATAATGATAATAATAATGATGATAATAACTTTCTAAAATGGGAAACAGAAGAAGGAGTCACGCGGGGAGTGCTCATCCTCCTCGAAGGCTCAGAGTGGGGTGCCTAAATGTGTGTGGATGTAACCAAGATGTGAAAAAAGGAGAGATAGGTAGTATGTTTGAGGAAAGGAACCTGGATGTTTTGGCTCTGAGTGAAACGAAGCTCAAGGGTAAAGGGGAAGAGTGGTTTGGGAATGTCTGGGGAGTAAAGTCAGGGGTTAGTGAGAGGACAAGAGCAAGGGAAGGAGTAGCAATACTCCTGAAACAGGAGTTGTGGGAGTATGTGATAGAGTGTAAGAAAGTAAATTCTCGATTAATATGGGTAAAACTGAAAGTTGATGGAGAGAGGTGGGTGATTATTGGTGCTTATGCACCTGGGCATGAGAAGAAAGATCAAGAGAGGCAAGTGTTTTGGGAGCAGCTGAATGAGTGTGTTAGTGGTTTTGATGCACGAGACCGGGTTATAGTGATGGGTGATTTGAATGCAAAGGTGAGTAATGTGGCAGTTGAGGGAATAATTGGTATAGCATGGGGTGTTTAGTGTTGTAAATGGAAATGCTGAAGAGCTTGTAGATTTATGTGCTGAAAAAGGACTGATGATTGGGAATACCTGGTTTAAAAAGCGAGATATACATAAGTATACTTATGTAAGTAGGAGAGATGGCCAGAGAGCGTCATTAGATTACGTGTTAATTGACAGGCGTGCGAAAGAGAGACTTTTGGATGTTAATGTGCTGAGAGGTGCAACTGGAGGGATGTCTGATCATTATCTTGTGGAGGCTAAGGTGAAGATTTGTATGGGTTTTCAGAAAAGAAGAGTGAATGTTGGGGTGAAGAGGGTGGTGAGAGTAAGTGAGCTTGAGAAGGAGACCTGTGTGAGGAAGTACCAGGAGAGACTGAGTACAGAATGGAAAAAGGTGAGAACAATGGAAGTAAGGGGAGTGGGGGAGGAATGGGATGTATTTAGGGAATCAGTGATGGATTGCGCAAAAGATGCTTGTGGCATGAGAAGAGTGGGAGGTGGGTTGATTAGAAAGGGTAGTGAGTGGTGGGATGAAGAAGTAAGAGTATTAGTGAAAGAGAAGAGAGAGGCATTTGGACGATTTTTGCAGGGAAAAAATGCAATTGAGTGGGAGATGTATAAAAGAAAGAGACAGGAGGTCAAGAGAAAGGTAGAAGAGGTGAAAAAAAGGGCAAATGAGAGTTGGGGTGAGAGAGTATCATTAAATTTTAGGGAGAATAAAAAGATGTTCTGGATGGAGGTAAATAAAGTGCGTAAGACAAGGGAGCAAATGGGAACTTCAGTGAAGGGCGCAAATGGGGAGGTGATAACAAGTAGTGGTGATGTGAGAAGGAGATGGAGTGAGTATTTCGAAGGTTTGTTGAATGTGTTTGATGATAGAGTGGCAGATATAGGGTGTTTTGGTCGAGGTGGTGTGCAAAGTGAGAGGGTTAGGGAAAATGATTTGGTAAACAGAGAAGAGGTAGTGAAAGCTTTGCGGAAGATGAAAGCCGGCAAGGCAACAGGTTTGGATGGTATTGCAGTGGAGTTTATTAAAAAAGGGGGTGACTGTATTGTTGACTGGCTGGTAAGGTTATTTAATGTATGTATGACTCATGGTGAGGTGCCTGAGGATTGGCGGAATGCGTGCATAGTGCCATTGTACAAAGGCAAAGGGGATAAGAGTGAGTGCTCAAATTACAGAGGTATAAGTTTGTTGAGTATTCCTGGTAAATTATATGGGAGGGTATTGATTGAGAGGGTGAAGGCATGTACAGAGCATCAGATTGGGGAAGAGCAGTGTGGTTTCAGAAGTGGTAGAGGATGTGTGGATCAGGTGTTTGCTTTGAAGAATGTATGTGAGAAATACTTAGAAAAGCAAATGGATTTGTATGTAGCTTTTATGGATCTGGAGAAGGCATATGATAGAGTTGATAGAGATGCTCTGTGGAAGGTATTAAGAATATATGGTGTGGAGGCAAGTTGTTAGAAGCAGTGAAAAGTTTTTATCGAGGATGTAAGGCATGTGTACGTGTAGGAAGAGAGGAAAGTGATTGGTTCTCAGTGAATGTAGGTTTGCGGCAGGGGTGTGTGATGTCTCCATGGTTGTTTAATTTGTTTATGGATGGGGTTGTTAGGGAGGTAAATGCAAGAGTTTTGGAAAGAGGGGCAAGTATGAAGTCTGTTTGGGATGAAAGAGCTTGGGAAGTGAGTCAGTTGTTGTTCGCTGATGACACAGCGCTGGTGGCTGATTCATGTGTGAAACTGCAGAAGCTGGTGACTGAGTTTGGTAAAGTGTGTGGAAGAAGAAAGTTAAGAGTAAATGTGAATAAGAGCAAGGTTATTAGGTACAGTAGGGTTGAGGGTCAAGTCAATTGGGAGGTGAGTTTGAATGGAGAAAAACTGGAGGAAGTGAAGTGTTTTAGATATCTGGGAGTGGATCTGGCAGCGGATGGAACCATGGAAGCGGAAGTGGATCATAGGGTGGGGGAGGGGGCGAAAATTCTGGGAGCCTTGAAGAATGTGTGGAAGTCGAGAACATTATCTCGGAAAGCAAAAATGGGTATGTTTGAAGGAATAGTGGTTCCAACAATGTTGTATGGTTGCGAGGCGTGGGCTATGGATAGAGTTGTGCGCAGGAGGATGGATGTGCTGGAAATGAGATGTTTGAGGACAATGTGTGGTGTGAGGTGGTTTGATCGAGTGAGTAACGTAAGGGTAAGAGAGATGTGTGGAAATAAAAAGAGCGTGGTTGAGAGAGTAGAAGAGGGTGTTTTGAAGTGGTTTGGGCACATGGAGAGGATGAGTGAGGAAAGATTGACCAAGAGGATATATGTGTCGGAGGTGGAGGGAACAAGGAGAAGAGGGAGACCAAATTGGAGGTGGAAAGATGGAGTGAAAAAGATTTTGTGTGATCGGGGCCTGAACATGCAGGAGGGTGAAAGGAGGGCAAGGAATAGAGTGAATTGGAGCGATGTGGTATACCGGGGCTGACGTGCTGTCAGTGGATTGAATCAAGGCATGTGAAGCGTCTGGGGTAAACTATGGAAAGCTGTGTAGGTATGTATATTTGCGTGTGTGGACGTATGTATATACATGTGTATGGGGGGGGTTGGGCCATTTCTTTCGTCTGTTTCCTTGCGCTACCTCGCAAACGCGGGAGACAGCGACAAAATATAAAAAATATATATATATATATATATATATATATATATATATATATATATGTGTGTGTGTGTGTGTGTGTGTGTGTGTGTGTGTGTGTGTGTGTGAGTGCGTTGAAGGTAATATCATAAAGAGTATAGAATACATTATTCTATCCTCCCTGTCAATATTCAAATATTTATGTACAGTAGCTAAAACAATTATATGTGCCGATGGTGGTCGATATGTTCCGATATTTTACGTGTGACTAATGATATCTTGGGAGGATAGGTATGCCTGTCCTCACCCACCACCATTCAGCTCTCATCACCGGAGTGTTTTGCCATACGTGAACAATTTATCAGTTCTATATGTGACTAGTCTCTCACGGTATAGGGAGACAGTATTACCGCTACTGATATATGGCTTACGTAGCTCTGCTTTATTGACATCTAACAACGAATTATGAGACTTATTTTGTTGATTACTAACCTGATTCATAAAACGCTTCATTGCCGGTTTTGAACTATGTGCGAGCCATCATGTGAAGATTCATGTTTCTCATGCCACTCGTCATGGAAACCTCACAGATAACGCGGGGATCCATTGTCGCACTTCACAGTAAGGGTCACAGAATTTCCGAAATTGCCTTGAGGCGGGTCGGTTTCCACCTAGGTCTACAACTGATCGGCAACGAAGCGGCCGACCACACGGCAGTACCCTGGCACGCTTACCAGGTCGATCAATTTGATTTGTGATCATGCCGTAATGCAGGGGTAAATATGTGGTAAACCATGATATTTAACAAGGAAAAAACTAATAGTCATTAGTACGGACTCCAACTATTCTATCTCGTACTGATTAACAGCCTTATCCATACGTGTCCAGCAGTTCGGGAGTGGTTTGCCCGACATTTCCAAATAACTCTCTTGCCATACCCACTCAGATCCCGGATATCAACCTCATCGAGCATATCTGGGCAGCCATGATGAAATACATGCCTCATACGGGACTGCAATTGACCCGCGATGCTGTTGTCACTATAGCATTACAGGCGTGGCAGCGTCTGAGAAGCCATGAGGGATGTGATCTAACATCCTTGCTGGTGGCATCTCAAAATTGAAGGTCAAGCTTTCACAGGTTCTGTAAAGTAGTAAAATTACTTTACATATTTTTTGTTTTTTTCTATGAGTGACTTCATAAGGATATTTACAATATTACACAATATTACACACTTAATTAACGAGTACGACAGAAAATATCACAATGAATCAACTATGTCATCACATTGATACAAGGACACCAAACTTCGGCCCAAACATCCTTCATAAAGCAATGTTTATCGACCATGGTCTCAGGTTGTTTCCCACAAAGTATGCACAGATTTTTGTTATAGCTACTGTACATATTAGCACTTCTGGAGTCACTGTGGCTCCTCCTCTTAAGAATGAAACACTTCTTTCTCCATGGCATGTGTGATGAACTTTATTCTCTTTTCACCGACGACGTCTTTGTGCAGTAGTGTCATTTCTCTCATAACATTTTCAGTCTGCGCAGTCTGGTATATATCGAGAGATCGCCGAATCAGAGAAGATCGGCCGAATTGTGTATAGAACACAGTCACAGTTCCCAGAGAGCATCAACACCTTAGTGAGGCGCGGTGACCACGTTCTCATGGAAGTGGAAGTGGCTATCAAGGTCTTATATGGCCCGGGACTTTACGCACACAGGTAACTGTGTGATAACTATGTAATATTCTTTTTTTCTTTATGTTAGAGGAGACGGAGTAGACAGAGAATGCCCCAATCAAGGGCTTCTCATTAGCTTTACTGATCTATGAATTCCCACCTAAGCCAGGTGTTCAAGTTATCAATCAGCCATTATGGGAGAATGAACATCTGGGATGACAATGGACCAAATGCTGCGAATAGGATTCCAACTCATGCGAGCTCGACCTCTGGCGGTCCGTAAATACGTCATGGTTGGCAACGCCAACTGTTACACTACGGAGGTCCATATACGGATACATAAATTCCAGTTTTATGCCTAATTGTCTCTTTCCGCCATCGTGAGGTAGCATGAGCAATAAATGAAAAGCGGTCACAGACTATCCTATGAGTTAAATGTCCTTGCTCAGTCCGGTAATATTACGTCGTCTCCAGTATACCTCGTCGTATCATTTCTCTTTTTCCCAGCGAACTCATACCTTTCTTCTTCCTGAATGTTCAGACTCTAGCACCACATAAAATCCGTTATCATCCAACCTCCTCTTCGGTCTTCCTTTCCCCTCTTCTGACATATAGTTCCTCTGTGTCAGTCTTTTTTCATTTGATCTCTTCACATCCAGGACACACTTAAGTTCACCCTGGTCGGCTTCCTAAATATCACATCTCCCTCTAAATATATCACTTCTCACTCAAATCAGCCCCTGTCTCACACTTTATGTTGTCTTTAGACTTTTTGTCTCCAGCATATCTACCTTCCTCCTCTCCATTGCATCTATGGTTAAGACTTCATTCTCTGCGACACTGTTAGCAATATTCGACCTTCTAACACATTCATTTTTACTTTCACAAAAAGTGTCCTTTTCATCCACACACTCTTTAATGTGGCCAAGCTCTTATTTTTCCCTCTTGCGTTCTGTGAGTCACATCTTCCCTTGTGGTCTTATCCTATATATATATATATATATATATATATATATATATATATATATATATATATATATATATATATATATATATAAATATATATATATATATATATATATATATATATATATATA
>NC_092246.1:14365912-14372646 GCF_036320965.1 Panulirus ornatus
ACAGACTCATACTTTGCCCTCTTTCACAAAACTTTGCATTACTACTAACAACCCATCAATAGGAGAAATTAAACAACTATGAAGACATCAAACACCCTTCCGCAATCCTAAGTTCACTGAGAACCAATCACTTCCTCTCTTCCATCACATGCACATGCCTTATATCCTTGATAAAAACTTTTCACTGCTACTAACAACTTCCCTCAAACACCATATATTCTTAATACCTTCCACAGAGTTGATAGAGATGCTCTGTGGAAGGTATCTAAGAAATTTATGGTGTGTGAGGGAAGTTGTTAGAGGCAGTGGAATAGTTTGTATCAAGGATATAAGGCATGTGCATGTGTTGGAAGAGAGGAAAGTGATTGGTTCTAGTGAAAAGTAGGTTTGGCGGATGGTTGTTTGATGTCTTCATACGTTGTTTAATTTCTCTATTGATGGGGTTGTTAGGGAGGTGAATGCAAGAGTTTTGGAAAGAGGGGGCCAAGTATTGAAGTCTGTTGGGGATAAGAGCTTGGGAAGTGGAGTCAGTTGTTTGTCTTGTGATGATCAGCACTTGTGGCTGATATTCATTGTGGAGAAGAAGATCTGCAGAGCTGGGGACTGAGTTTGTAAAAGTTGTGTGATAGAAGAAAGTTTAAGACCACCAAATCAATACATACTGCAACGAAACACGTTGTACTTTAAATAAATGTGAATAAGAGCAAGGTTATTAAGGTACGTAGGGTGAGGGTCAAGTCAATTGGAGGTAAGCTTGAATGGAGAAAAACTGGTGGAAGTAAAGTGTTTTAGATATCTGGGAGTAGATCAGGCAGAGGATGTAACCAGGGAAGCAGAGAGGAATCATAGGGTGGGGGAGGAGGCGAAAACTTTGGGAGCCTTGAAAAATGTTTGGAAGTCGAGAACATTATCTCGTAAAGCAAAAATGGGTATGTTTGAAGGAATAGTGGTCTCAACAATGTTGTGTGTTTGCGAGGCGTGGGCTATGGATCGAGTTGTGCTCAGGAGGATGGATGTGCTGGAAATGAGATGTTTGAGGACAACATGTTGTGTGAGGTGGTTTGATCGAGTAAGTAATGTAAGGGTAAGAGAGATGTGTGGAAATAAAAAGTATGGTTGAGAGAGCAGAAGAGGGTGTTTTGAAATGGTTTGGTCACATGGAGAGAATGAGTGAGGAAAGATTGATCAAGAGGATATATATGTCAGAGGTGGAGGGAACGAGGAGAAGTGGGAGTCCAAATTGGAGGTGGAAAGATAGAGGGAAAGCGATTTTGAGTGATCGGGGCCTAAACATGCAGGAGGGTGAAAGGCGTGCAATGAAGAGTGAATTGGAACGATGTGGTAAACCGGGGTCGACCTGCTGTCAATGGATTGAACCAGGGCATGTGAAGCGTTTGGGGTAAACCATGGAAAGTTGTGTGGGCCTGGATATGGAAAGGGAGCTGTGGTTTCGCCGCATTATTACATGACAGCTAGAGACTGAATGTGAACGAATGGGGCCTTTGGTGTCTTTTCCTAGCGCTACCTCGCACACATGAGGGGGGGAGGGGGATGGTATTCCATGTGTGGCGAGATGGCGATGGGAATAAATAAAGGCATACAGAATGAATTATGTACATTTGTATATATGTATATGTGTGTGTGTGTATATATATGTGTATATTGAGATGTATAGCTTCGTATATTTGGGTGTGTGAACGCGTATGTATATATATGTGTATGTGGATGGGTTGGGCAATTCTTTCGTCTGTTTCTTTGCGTTACCTCGCTAACGCGGGAGACAGCGACAAAGCAAAATAAATGAAATAAACATATATATACATACATATATATATATATATATATATATATATATAATATATATATATATATATATATATCATTTATATTTATTTTATTTTGCTTTGTCGCTGTCTCCCGCGTTTGCGAGGTAGCGCAAGGAAACAGACGAATGGGGCCTTTGGTGTCGTTTCCTAGCGCTACCTCGCACACATGAGGGGGGAGGGGGTTGTTATTCCATGTGTGGCGAGGTGACGATGGGAACAAATAAAGGCAGGCAGTATGAATTATGTACATGTATATATAAATGTATATGTCTGTGTGTGTATATATATGTGTACATTGAGATGTATAGCTTTGTATATTTGCGTGTGTGAACGCGTATGTATATACATGTGTATGTGGATGGGTTGGGCCATTCTTTCGTCTGTTTCTTTGCGCTACCTCGCTAACGCGGGAGACAGCGACAAAACAAAATAAATAAAATAAACATATATATATATATATATATATATATATATATATATATATATATATATATATATATATATATATATATATATTCTTTTCTTTCTTTAAAACTATTCGCCATTTCCCGCATTAGCGAGGTAGCATTAAGAACAGAGGACTGGGCCTTTGAGGGAATACCCTCACCTGGCCTAATTCTCTGTTCCTTCTTTTGGAAAATTAAAAAAAAAAAAACGAGAGGGGAGGATTTCCAGCCCCCCGCTCCCTCCCCTTTTAGCCGCCTTCTACGACACGCAGGGAATACGTGGGAAGTATTCTTAATCCCCTATCCCCAAGGATAATATATATATATATATATATATATATATATATATATATATATATATATATATATATATATATATATATATATATATATATTATCTGCATTTATTTTATGTTGCTCTATCATATGCCTTCTCAAGATCCTTAAATGCTACATACAAATCCATTTGTTTTTCTAAGTATTTCTCACATACATTCTTCAAAGCAAACACCTGATCCACACATCCTCTAGCACTTCTGAGCCCACACTGCTCTTCCCCAATCTGATAGCTCTGTACATGCCATCACCCTCGCAATCAATATCCTCCCATATAATTTACCAGGAATACTCAACAAACTTATACCTCTGTAATTTGAGCACTCACTCTTATCCCCTTTGCCTTTGTACAATGGCACTATGCAAGCATTCTGCCAATCCTCAGGCACCTCACCATGAATCACACATACGTTAAATAACCTTACCAACCAGTCAACAACACAGTCACCCCATTTTTTGATAAATTCCACTGCAATACCATCCAAACCTGCTGCCTTGCCGGCTTTCATCTTCCCTAAAGGTTTTGCTAACTCTTCTCTATTTACCAAATCATTTTCCCTAAACCTCTCACTTTGCACACCACCTCGACCAAAACACTCTATATCTGCCACTCTATCATCAAACACATTCAACAGACCTTCAAAATACTCACTCCATCTCCTTCTCACATCACCACTACTTGTTATCACGTCCTCATTAGCCCACTTCACTGAAGTTCCCATTTGCTCCCTTGTCTTACGCACTTTATTTACCTCCTTCCAAAACATCTTTTTATTCTCCCTGAAATTTAATGATACCCTCTCATCCCAACTCTCATTTGCCCTCTTTTTCACCTCTTGCACCAAGATGAGAAAAAGAAGAGATAGGTAGTATGTTTGAGGAAAGAAACCTGGATGTTTTGTCTCTGAGTGATACGAAGCTCAAGGGTAAAGGGGAAGAGTGGTTTGGAAATGTCTTGAGTGTAAAATCAGAGGTTACTGAGAGGACAAGTGCAAGGGAAGGAGTAGCACTGCTCCTTAAACAGGAGTTGTGGGAGTATGTGTTTGAGTGTAAGAAAGTAAACTCTAGATTGATACGGGTAAAACTGAAAGTTGATTGAGAGAGATGGGTGATTATTGGCGAATATGCACCTGATCATGAGAAGAGAGATCATGAGAGGGAAGTGTTTTGGGGGCAGCTGAGTGAGTGTGTTAGTATCTTTGATGCACGAGACCGTGTTATAGTGAAGGGCGATTTGAATGCAAAGGTGATTAATGTTGCAGTTAAGGGAATAATTGGTATACATCGGGTGTTTAGTGTGGTAAATGGAAATGGTGAAGAGCTTGTAGATTTATGTGCTGAGAAAGGACTGGCGATTGGGAATCCATTTTTTAAAAAGAGAGATATACATAAGTATACGTATGTAAGTAAGAGAGATGGCCAGAGAGCGTTATTGGATTACGTGTTAATTGATAGGCGCGCGAAAGAGAGACTTTTGTATGTTAATGTGGTGAGAGTTGCAACTGGAGGGATATCTGATCATTATCTTGTGGAAGCGAAGCTGATGATTTGTATTGGCTTCCAGAAAAGAAGAGAGAATGCTGGGGTGAAAAGAGTGGTGATAGTTAGTGAGCTTGGGGAGGAGACTTGAGTGAGGAAATACCAGGAGAGACTGAGTACAGAATGGAAAAAGTTGTGAACTATGGAGGTAAGGGGAGTGGGGGAGGAATGGGATATATTTAGTGAAGCAGTAATGGCTTGCGCAAAAGATTCTTGTGTGATAAGAAGCGTGGGAGGTGGGCAGATTAGAAAGGGTAGTGAGTAGTGGGATGAAGAAGTAAGATTATTAGTGAAGGAGAAGAGAGAGGCATTTGGACGATTTTTGTAAGGAAATAATGCAAATGAGTGGGAGATGTATAAAAGAAAGAGGCAGGAGGTCAACAGAAAGGTGTAAGAGATGAAAAAGGAGGACAAATGAGACCTTGGGTGATAGAGTATCATTAAATTTTAGGGAGAATAAAAAGATGTTTTGGAAGCAGGTAATTAAAGTGCGTAAGACAAGGGAACAAATAGAAACTTCAGTGAAGGGGGCTATTGGGAGGTGATAACAAGTAGTGGTGATGTGAAGAAATGGAGTGAGTGTTTTGAAATTTCTTGAATGTATTTGATGATAGCGTGTCAGATATAGGGTGTCTCGGTCGAGGTGGTGTGCAAAGTGAGAGGGTTAGGGAGAATGATTTGGTAAACAGAGAAGAGGTAGTAAAAGCTTTGCGGAAAATGAAAGCCGGTAAGGCAGCGGGTTTGGATGGTATTGCAGTAGAATTTAATAAAAAAAGGGGGTGACTGTATTGTTGACTGTTTGGTAAGGCTATTTAATGTATGTATGACTCATGGTGAGGTACCTGAGGATTGGCGGAATGCTTGCATAGTGCCATTGTACAAAGGCAAAGGGGATAAAAGTGAGTGCTCAAATTACAGAGGTAAAAGTTTGTTGAGTATTCCTGGTAAATTATAAGGGAGGGTATTGATTGAGAGGGCGAAGGCATGTACAGAGCATCAGATTGGGAAAGAGCAGTGTGGTTTCAGAAGTGGTAGAGGATGTGTGGATTGGGTGTTTGCTTTGAAGAATATGTGTGAGAAATACTTAGAAAAGCGAATGGATTTGTATGTAGCATTTATGGGTCTGGAGAAGGCATATGATAGAGTAGATAGAGATGCTCTGTGGAAGGTATTAAGAATATATGGTGTGGGAGAGAAGTTGTTAGAAGCAGTGAAAGGGTGAAAGCGAGGTAGCGCAAGGGGACAGAGGAAAGAATGGCCCAACCCACCTACATACACATGTATATACATACACGTCCAAACACGCAGATATACAGACCTCTACATGTCAACGTATATATATATATATATATATATATATATATATATATATATATATATATATATAATATATATATATATATATATATATATATATATATATATATATATATATATATATATATATATATATATATATATATACACACACAGACGTATACATATATACACATGTACATGATTCATACTGTCTGTCTTTATTCATTCCCATCGCCACTCCGCCACGCATGAAATAACATCCCTCTACCCCCTCCTGTGTGCGAAGTAGCGCTAGGAAAAGACAATAAAGGAAAAATTTGTTCACATTCAGTCTCTTGCTGTCATGTAATAATGCAGCGAAACCACAGATCCCTTTCCTTATCCAAGCCCCACAGAACTTTCCTTGGTGTACCCCAGACGCTTCACATGCCCTGGTTCAATCCATTGAGAGCACTCCGACCCCGGTTTACCACAACTTTCCAATTCACTCTATTCCTTGCACGCCTTTCACCCTCATTCATGTTCAAGGCTAGATCAATGAAATCTTTTTCACTCATCCTTCCACCTCCAATTTGGTCTCCCACTTCTCCTCGTTCCCTCAGCCTCATACATATACATCTTCTCGGTCAGTCTCTCCTCACTCATTCTCTCCATGTGACCAAACCATTTCAAAACAGCCTCTTATGCTCTCTCAACCACACTTTTTATTTCCACACATCTCTGTTACCCTGTTATTACTTACTCGATCAAACCACCTCACACCATATATTGACCTCAAACATCTCATTTCCAGTACATCCAACCTCCTCCACACAGCTCTATCCATAGCGCGCGCCTCTCAATCATATAACATTGTTGGAACCACTATTCCTTCAAACATACCCATAATTGCTTTCCGAGATAATGTTTTCGCCTTCTACACTTTCTTCAACGCTCCCAGAACTTTTGCCTCCTCCCCCACCCTACGATTCACTTCCGCTTCCATGGTTCCATCCGCTGCCAAATCCAGTCACAGATATCTAAAATACTTCACTTCCAATTTTTTCTCCATTCAAACCTACCTCCCAATTGACTTATCACTCAACCCTACTGTGCTAATAACCTTGCTCTTATTCACATTTACTCTCAGCTTTCTTCTTTCACACACTTTACCAAACTTTACCAAATTCTGCAGTTTCTCACGCGAATCAGCCACAAGCGCTGTATCATCAGTGAACGACAACTGACTCACTTCCCAAGTTCTTTCATCCACAACAGACTGCATACTTACCCCTCTTTCCAAACTCTT
>NC_092246.1:14372746-14400246 GCF_036320965.1 Panulirus ornatus
AAAGCTTTCACTATCTCTTCCTTTTTTAGCAAATGATTCTCCGTAACCTTTTCACTTTGCACACCACCTAGACCAAAACACCCTATACCTGACACTTTATCATCAAGCACATTCAACAAACCTTGAAAATACTCACTCCGTCTCCTCCTCACATCACCACTACTTGTGATCACCTCCCTATTAGCCCCCTTCACTGATGTTCCCATTTGTTCCCTTGTCTTACCCACTTTTTTTACCTCCTTTCGAAACATCTCCTTATTCTCCCTAAAATTCATTGATACTTTCTCACCCCTAACTTTCATATGCCCTCATTTTCACCTCTTGCACCTTTTTCTTTACCTACTGCCTCTTTCTTTTATACATCTCCTAATCATTGGATTATTTTTCTGCAAAAATCGTACAAATGCCTGTGTCTTCTTTTTCACTAATAATCTTACCTCTTCATCCCACCACTTAATACCCTTTCTAATCTGCTCACCTCTTACGCTTCTCATGCCACAAGCATCTTTTGCGCAAGCCATCACTGTTTCCCTAAATACATCCCTTTCCTCACCCACACCCTTATTTCCTTTGTTCTTACCTTTTTCCATTCTGCACTCAGTCTCTCATGGTACTTCCTCACACAAGTTCCCCTCCCAAGTTCACTTACTCTCACCACTCTCTTCACCCCAACATTCTCTCTCCCCTTCTAAAAATCTCTACATATCTTCATTGTCTCCACAAGATAATGATCAGATATCCCTCCAGCTGCACCTCTCAGCACATTAACATCCAAAAGTCTCTCTTTCGCGTGCCTATCAATTAACACGTAATCCAATAATGCTCTCTGGTCATCACCCATCACTATATCCCGGTCTCGTGCATGAAAATTACTAACACGCTCACTCAGCTGCTCGCACGATCTTTCTTCTGATGCCCATATGCATATGCATCAATAACCTCCAATCTCTCTACATCCAATCTCACTTTTACCCATATCAATCTAGAGTTTACTTTCTTATACTCTATCACAGACAAGTCACAAACCATTCCTGTTTGAGAAGTAGTGCCACTCCTTCCCCTGCTCCTGTCCTCTCACTCCATATATATTATATATATATATATATATATATATATATAAATATATATATATATATATATATATATATATATATATATATATATATATATATATATATATATATATAAATATATATATTATATCCCTGGGGATAGGGGAGAAAGAATATTTCCCACGTATTCCCTGCGTGTCGTAGAAGGCGACTAAAAGGGGAGGGAACGGGTGGCTGGAAATCCTCCCTTCTCGTTTTTTTGTTTTTTTCCAAAAGAAGGAACAGAGAAGGGGGCCATGTGAGGATATTCCCTCTAAGGCCCAGTCCTCTGTTCTCCACGCTACCTCGCTAATGCGAGAAATGGCGAAAAGTATGAACGAAAGATGTATGTTTGAAGGAATAGTGGTTCCAACAATGTTGTATGGTTGTGAGGCGTTGGCTATGGATAGAGTTGTGCGCAGGAGGATGGATGTGCTGGAAATGAGATGTTTGAGGACAATGTGTGGTGTGAGGTGGTTTGATCAAGTAAGTAACGTAAGGGTAAGAGAGATGTGTGGAAATAAAAAGAGCGTGGTTGAGAGAGCAGAAGAGGGTGTTTTGAAATGGTTTGGGCACATGGAGAGAATGAGTGTGGAAAGATTGACCAAGAGCATATATGTGTCGGAGGTGGAGGGAACGAGGAGAAGAGGGAGACCAAATTGGAGGTGGAAAGATGGAGTGAAAAAGATTTTTTGTGATCGGGGCCTGAACATGCAGGAGGGTGAAAGGAGGGCAAGGAATAGAGTGAATTGGAGCGATGTGGTATACCGGGGTTGACGTGCTGTCAGTGGATTGAATCAAGGCATGTGAAGCGTCTGGGGTAAACCATGGAAAGCTGTGTAGGTATGTATATTTGCGTGTGTGGACGTATGTATATACATGTGTATGGGGGTGGGTTGGGCCATTTCTTTCGTCTGTTTCCATGCGCTACCTCGCAAACGCGGGAGACAGCGACAAAGCAAAAAAAAAGAAAAAAAAATATATATATATACATATATATATATATATATATATATATATATATATATATATATATATATATATATATATATATATATATATATATATATATATATATATATTTTCTTTTCTTTTAAACTATTCGCCATTTCCCGCGTTAGCGAGGTAGCGTTAAGAACAGAGGACTGGGCCTTTTTTGGAATATCCTCACCTGGCCCCACTCTGTTCCTTCTTTTGGAAAATTAAAAAAAAAGCGAGAGGGGAGGATTTCCAGCCCCCCGCTCCCTCATATATATATATATATATATATATATATATATATATATATATATATATATATATATATCTGGGTATAGGGGAGAAAGAATACTTCCCACGCATTCCTCACGTGTCGTAGAAGGCGACTAAAGGGGACGGGATCGGAGGGCTAGAAACCCTCCCCTCCTAGTATTTTAACTTCCTAAAAGGGGAAACAGAAGAAGGAGTCACACGGGTAGTGCTCATACTCCTCGAAGGCTCAGACCGGGGTGTCTAAATATGTGTGGATGTAACCAAGATGAGAAAAAGGAGAGATAGGTAGTATGTTTAGGGAAAGGGACCTGGTTATTTTGGCTCTGAGTGAAACGAAGCTCAAGGGTAAAGGGGAAGAGTGGTTTGGGAATATCTTAGGATAAAGTCAGGGGTTATTGAGAGGACAAGAACATGGGAAGGAGTAGCACTACTCCTGAAACAGGAGTTGTAGGAGTATGTAATAGAGTGTAAGAAAGTAAATTCTAGATTGATATGGATAAAACTGAAAGTTGATGGAGGAAGATGGGTGATTATTGGTGCATATGCACCTGGGCATGAGAAGAAAGATCATGAGAGGCAAGTGTTTTAGGAGCAGCTGAATGAGTGTGTAAGTGATTTTGATGCACAAGACCGGGTTATAGTGATGGGGGATTTGAATGCAAAGGTGAGTAATGTGCCAGTTGAAGGAATAATTGGTATTCATGGGGTGTTCAGTGCTGTAAATAGAAATGGTGAAGATCTTGTAGATTTATGTGCTGAAAAAGGACTGGTGATTCGGAATACCTGGTTTAAAAAGCGAGATATACAAAAGTATACGTATGTAAGTGGGAGAGATGGCGAGAGAGCGTTATTGGATTACGTCTTAATTGATAGGCGTGCGAAAGACAGACTTTTAGATGTTAATGTGCTTAGAGGTGTAACTGGAGAGACTTCTGATCATTATCTTGTGGAGGCGAAGGTGAAGATTTGTAGGGGTTTTCATAAAAGAGTAGAGACTGTTGGGGTGAAGAGGGTGGTGAGAGTAAGTGAGCTTGGGAAGGACACTTGTGTGAGGAAGTACCAGGAGAGACTGAGTACAGAATGGAAAAAGATGAGAACAAAGGAGGCAAGGGGAGTGGGGGAGGAATGGGGTGTATTTAGGGAAGCAGTGATGGCTTGCGCAATAGATACTTATGGCATGAGAAGTGTGGGAGGTTGGTTGATTAGAAAGGGTTGTGAGTGGTGGGATAAAGAAGCAATATTATTAGTGAAAGGGAAGAGAGAGGCATTTGGACGATTTTTGCATGGAAAAAATGCAAATGAGTGGGAGATGTATTAAAGAAACAGGCAGGAGGTGAACAGAAAGGTGCAAGAGGTGAAAAAGAGGGTAAACGTGAGATGGGGTGAAAGAGTATCATTAGATTTTAGGGAGAATAAAAAGATGTTTTGGAAGGAGGTAAATAAAGTGGGTAAGACAAGGGAACAAATGGGAAATTCAGTGAAGGGGGCTAATGGGGAGCTGATAACAAGTAGTGGTGATGTGAGAAGGAGATGGAGTCAGTATTTTGACTGTTTGTTGAATGTGTTTGATGATAGAGTGGCAGATATGGGGTGTTTGGTCGAGGTGTTGTGCAAAGTGAGAGGGATAGGGAAAATGATTTGGTAAACAGAGAAGAGGTAGTAAAAGCTTTGCGGAAGATGAAAGCCGGCAAGGCAGCAGGTTTGGATGGTATTGCAGTGGAATTTTTTATAAAAGGGAGTGACTGTATTGTTGACTGGTGGGTAAGGCTATCTAATGTATGTATGATTCATGGTGAGGTGCATGAGGATTGGCGGAATGCTTGCGTAGTGCCATTGTACAAAGGCAAAGGGGATAAGAGTGAGTGCTCAAATTACTGAGGTATAAGTTTGTTGAGTATTCCTGGTAGATTATAAGGGAGGGTATTGATTGAGAGGGTGAAGGCATATACAGAGCATCAGACTGGGGAAGAGCGGTATGGTTTCTGAAGTGGTAGAGGATGTGAGGATCAGGTGTTTGCTCTGAAGAATGTATGTGAGAAATACTTAGAAAAGCAAATGAATTTGTATGTAGCATTTATGGATATGGAGAAGGCATATGATATAGTTGATAGAGATGCTCTGTGGAAGGTATTAAGAATATATGGTGTGTGAGGCAAGATGTTAGAAGCAGTGAAAAGTTTTTATCAAGGATATAAGGCATGTGCATGTGATGGAAGAGAGGAAAGTGATTGGTTCTCAGTGAACGTAGGTTTGCGGAAGGGGTGTTTGATGTCTTCATAGTTGTTTAATTTCTCTATTGATGGGGTTGTTAGGGAGGTGAATGCAAGAGTTTTGGAAAGAGGGGCAAGTATGAAGTCTGTTGGGGATGAGAGAGCTTGGGAAGTGAGTCAGTTGTTGTTTGCTGATGATACAGCACTTGTGGCTGATTCATGTGAGAAACTGCAGAAGCTGGTGACTGAGTTTGGTAAAGTGTGTGAAAGAAGAAAGTTGAGAGTAAATGTGAATAAGAGCAAGGTTATTAGGTACAGTAGGGTTGAGGGTCAAGTCAATTGGGAGGTAAGCTTGAATGGAGAAAAACTGGTGGAAGTAAAGTGTTTTAGATATCTGGGAGTAGATCAGGCAGAGGATGTAACCAGGGAAGCAGAGAGGAATCATAGGGTGGGGGAGGAGGCGAAAACTTTGGGAGCCTTGAAAAATGTTTGGAAGTCGAGAACATTATCTCGTAAAGCAAAAATGGGTATGTTTGAAGGAATAGTGGTCTCAACAATGTTGTGTGTTTGCGAGGCGTGGGCTATGGATCGAGTTGTGCTCAGGAGGGTGGATGTGCTGGAAATGAGATGTTTGAGGACAACATGTTGTGTGAGGTGGTTTGATCGAGTAAGTAATGTAAGGGTAAGAGAGATGTGTGGAAATAAAAAGTATGGTTGAGAGAGCAGAAGAGGGTGTTTTGAAATGGTTTGGTCACATGGAGTGAATGAGTGAGGAAAGATTGATCAAGGGGATATATATGTCAGAGGTGGAGGGAACGAGGAGAAGTGGGAGTCCAAATTGGAGGTGGAAAGATAGAGGGAAAGCGATTTTGAGTGATCGGGGCCTAAACATGCAGGAGGGTGAAAGGCGTGCAATGAAGAGTGAATTGGAACGATGTGGTAAACCGGGGTCGACCTGCTGTCAATGGATTGAACCAGGGCATGTGAAGCGTTTGGGGTAAACCATGGAAAGTTGTGTGGGCCTGGATATGGAAAGGGAGCTGTGGTTTCGCCGCATTATTACATGACAGCTAGAGACTGAATGTGAACGAATGGGGCCTTTGGTGTCTTTTCCTAGCGCTACCTCGCACACATGAGGGGGGGAGGGGGATGGTATTCCATGTGTGGCGAGATGGCGATGGGAATAAATAAATGCATACAGAATGAATTATGTACATTTGTATATATGTATATGTGTGTGTGTGTATATATATATGTGTATATTGAGATGTATAGCTTCGTATATTTGGGTGTGTGAACGCGTATGTATATATATGTGTATGTGGATGGGTTGGGCAATTCTTTCGTCTGTTTCTTTGCGTTACCTCGCTAACGCGGGAGACAGCGACAAAGCAAAATAAATGAAATAAACATATATATACATTCATATATATATATATATATATATATATATATATATATATATATATATATATATATATATATATCATTTATATTTATTTTATTTTGCTTTGTCGCTGTCTCCCGCGTTTGCGAGGTAGCGCAAGGAAACAGACGAATGGGGCCTTTGGTGTCGTTTCCTAGCGCTACCTCGCACACATGAGGGGGGAGGGGGTTGTTATTCCATGTGTGGCGAGGTGACGATGGGAACAAATAAAGGCAGGCAGTATGAATTATGTACATGTATATATAAATGTATATGTCTGTGTGTGTATATATATGTGTACATTGAGATGTATAGCTTTGTATATTTGCGTGTGTGAACGCGTATGTATATACATGTGTATGTGGATGGGTTGGGCCATTCTTTCGTCTGTTTCTTTGCGCTACCTCGCTAACGCGGGAGACAGCGACAAAACAAAATAAATAAAATAAACATATATATATATATATATATATATATATATATATATATATATATATATATATGTGTATATTATCTGCATTTATTTTATGTTGCTCTATCATATGCCTTCTCAAGATCCTTAAATGCTACATACAAATCCATTTGTTTTTCTAAGTATTTCTCACATACATCCTTCAAAGCAAACACCTGATCCACATATCCTCTAGCACTTCTGAGCCCACACTGCTCTTCCCCAATCTGATAGCTCTGTACATGCCATCACCCTCGCAATCAATATCCTCCCATATAATTTACCAGGAATACTCAACAAACTTATACCTCTGTAATTTGAGCACTCACTCTTATCCCCTTTGCCTTTGTACAATGGCACTATGCAAGCATTCTGCCAATCCTCAGGCACCTCACCATGAGTCACACATACGTTAAATAACCTTACCAACCAGTCAACAACACAGTCACCCCATTTTTTGATAAATTCCACTGCAATACCATCCAAACCTGCTGCCTTGCCGGCTTTCATCTTCCCTAAAGGTTTTACTACCTCTTCTCTATTTACCAAATCATTTTCCCTAAACCTCTCACTTTGCACACCACCTCGACCAAAACACTCTATATCTGCCACTCTATCATCAAACACATTCAACGGACCTTCAAAATACTCACTCCATCTCCTCACATCACCACTACTTGTTATCACGTCCTCATTAGCCCACTTCACTGAAGTTCCCATTTGCTCCCTTGTCTTACGCACTTTATTTACCTCCTTCCAAAACATCTTTGATTCTCCCTGAAATTTAATGATACTCTCTCATCCCAACTCTCATTTGCCCTCTTTTTCACCTCTTGCACCAAGATGAGAAAAAAGAAGAGATAGGTAGTATGTTTGAGGAAAGAAACCTGGATGTTTTGTCTCTGAGTGATACGAAGCTCAAGGGTAAAGGGGAAGAGTGGTTTGGAAATGTCTTGAGTGTAAAATCAGAGGTTACTGAGAGGACAAGTGCAAGGGAAGGAGTAGCACTGCTCCTTAAACAGGAGTTGTGGGAGTATGTGTTTGAGTGTAAGAAAGTAAACTCTAGATTGATACGGGTAAAACTGAAAGTTGATTGAGAGAGATGGGTGATTATTGGCGAATATGCACCTGATCATGAGAAGAGAGATCATGAGAGGGAAGTGTTTTGGGGGCAGCTGAATGAGTGTGTTAGTATCTTTGATGCACGAGACCGTGTTATAGTGAAGGGCGATTTGAATGCAAAGGTGATTAATGTTGCAGTTAAGGGAATAATTGGTATACATCGGGTGTTTAGTGCGGTAAATGGAAATGGTGAAGAGCTTGTAGATTTATGTGCTGAGAAAGGACTGGCGATTGGGAATCCATTTTTTAAAAAGAGAGATATACATAAGTATACGTATGTAAGTAAGAGAGATGGCCAGAGAGCGTTATTGGATTACGTGTTAATTGATAGGCGCGCGAAAGAGAGACTTTTGTATGTTAATGTGCTGAGAGGTGCAACTGGAGGGATGTCTGATCATTATCTTGTGGAAGCGAAGCTGATGATTTGTATTGGCTTCCAGAAAAGAAGAGAGAATGCTGGGGTGAAAAGAGTGGTGATAGTTAGTGAGCTTGGGGAGGAGACTTGAGTGAGGAAATACCAGGAGAGACTGAGTACAGAATGGAAAAAGTTGTGAACTATGGAGGTAAGGGGAGTGGGGGAGGAATGGGATATATTTAGTGAAGCAGTAATGGCTTGCGCAAAAGATTCTTGTGGGATAAGAAGCGTGGGAGGTGGGCAGATTAGAAAGGGTAGTGAGTAGTGGGATGAAGAAGTAAGATTATTAGTGAAGGAGAAGAGAGAGGCATTTGGACGATTTTTGTAAGGAAATAATGCAAATGAGTGGGAGATGTATAAAAGAAAGAGGCAGGAGGTCAACAGAAAGGTGTAAGAGATGAAAAAGGAGGACAAATGAGACCTTGGGTGATAGAGTATCATTAAATTTTAGGGAGAATAAAAAGATGTTTTGGAAGCAGGTAATTAAAGTGCGTAAGACAAGGGAACAAATAGAAACTTCAGTGAAGGGGGCTATTGGGAGGTGATAACAAGTAGTGGTGATGTGAGGAAATGGAGTGAGTGTTTTGAAATTTCTTGAATGTATTTGATGATAGCGTGTCAGATATAGGGTGTCTCGGTCGAGGTGGTGTGCAAAGTGAGAGGGTTAGGGAGAATGATTTGGTAAACAGAGAAGAGGTAGTAAAAGCTTTGCGGAAAATGAAAGCCGGTAAGGCAGCGGGTTTGGATGGTATTGCAGTAGAATTTAATAAAAAAAGGGGGTGACTGTATTGTTGACTGTTTGGTAAGGCTATTTAATGTATGTATGACTCATGGTGAGGTACCTGAGGATTGGCGGAATGCTTGCATAGTGCCATTGTACAAAGGCAAAGGGGATAAAAGTGAGTGCTCAAATTACAGAGGTAAAAGTTTGTTGAGTATTCCTGGTAAATTATAAGGGAGGGTATTGATTGAGAGGGCGAAGGCATGTACAGAGCATCAGATTGGGAAAGAGCAGTGTGGTTTCAGAAGTGGTAGAGGATGTGTGGATTGGGTGTTTGCTTTGAAGAATATGTGTGAGAAATACTTAGAAAAGCAAATGGATTTGTATGTAGCATTTATGGGTCTGGAGAAGGCATATGATAGAGTAGATAGAGATGCTCTGTGGAAGGTATTAAGAATATATGGTGTGGGAGAGAAGTTGTTAGAAGCAGTGAAAGGGTGAAAGCGAGGTAGCGCAAGGGGACAGAGGAAAGAATGGCCCAACCCACCTACATACACATGTATATACATACACGTCCAAACACGCAGATATACAGACCTCTACATGTCAACGTATATATATATATATATATATATATATATATATATATATATATATATATATATATATATATATATATATATATATATATATATATATATATATATATATATATATATATATATATATATATATATATATATATATACACACACAGACGTATACATATATACACATGTACATGATTCATACTGTCTGTCTTTATTCATTCCCATCGCCACTCCGCCACGCATGAAATAACATCCCTCTACCCCCTCCTGTGTGCGAAGTAGCGCTAGGAAAAGACAATAAAGGAAAAATTTGTTCACATTCAGTCTCTTGCTGTCATGTAATAATGCAGCGAAACCACAGATCCCTTTCCTTATCCAAGCCCCACAGAACTTTCCTTGGTGTACCCCAGACGCTTCACATGCCCTGGTTCAATCCATTGAGAGCACTCCGACCCCGGTTTACCACAACTTTCCAATTCACTCTATTCCTTGCACGCCTTTCACCCTCATTCATGTTCAAGGCTAGATCAATGAAAATCTTTTTCACTCCATCCTTCCACCTCCAATTTGGTCTCCCACTTCTCCTCGTTCCCTCAGCCTCATACATATACATCTTCTCGGTCAGTCTCTCCTCACTCATTCTCTCCATGTGACCAAACCATTTCAAAACAGCCTCTTATGCTCTCTCAACCACACTTTTTATTTCCACACATCTCTGTTACCCTGTTATTACTTACACGATCAAACCACCTCACACCATATATTGACCTCAAACATCTCATTTCCAGTACATCCAACCTCCTCCACACAGCTCTATCCATAGCGCGCGCCTCTCAATCATATAACATTGTTGGAACCACTATTCCTTCAAACATACCCATAATTGCTTTCCGAGATAATGTTTTCGCCTTCTACACTTTCTTCAACGCTCCCAGAACTTTTGCCTCCTCCCCCACCCTACGATTCACTTCCGCTTCCATGGTTCCATCCGCTGCCAAATCCAGTCACAGATATCTAAAATACTTCACTTCCAATTTTTCTCCATTCAAACCTGCCTCCCAATTGACTTATCACTCAACCCTACTGTGCCTAATAACCTTGCTCTTATTCACATTTACTCTCAGCTTTCTTCTTTCACACACTTTACCAAACTTTACCAAATTCTGCAGTTTCTCACGCGAATCAGCCACAAGCGCTGTATCATCAGTGAACGACAACTGACTCACTTCCCAAGTTCTTTCATCCACAACAGACTGCATACTTACCCCTCTTTCCAAAACTCTTGCATTCACCTCCCTAACAACCCCATCCATAAACAAATTAAACAACCATGGAGGTATCACACACCCATGCCGCAAACTTACATTCACTGTGAACCAATCACTTTCCTCTCTTACTACGCGTACACACTCCTTGCATCCGCGATAAAAACTTTTCACTGCTTTTAACAGCTTGTTTCCCACACCATATATTCTTAATACCTTCCACAGAGTATGTCTATCAACTTCATGATATGCCTTCTCCAGATCCATAAATGCTACATACAAATTCATTTGTTTTTCTTAATATTTCTCACATACATTCTTCAAAGCAAACACCTGATCCACACAATCTCTACCACTTCTGAAACCACACTGCTCTTCCCCAATCTGACGCTCTGTACATGTCTTCACCCTCTCAATCAATGCCCTCCCATATAATTTCTCAGGAATGCTCAAGAAACTTTAACTGTATAACTTGAGGACTCCCTTTTATCCCCTTTGCCTTTGTACAATGGCACTATGCAAAAATTCCGCTAATTCTCAGGCACCTCATCCATACCAACCAGTCAACAATACGTATGTTTATCTATCTATCTATCTATCTCTCTATCTATCTATCTATCTATCTATCTATCTATCTATATATATATATATAAATATATATATATATATATATATATATATATATATATATATATATATATATATATATATATATATATATATATAAATATATATATATATATATATTTTTTTTTTTTTTTTTTTTATACTTTGTCGCTGTCTCCCGCGTTTGCGAGGTAGCGCAAGGAAACAGACGAAAGAAATGGCCCAACCCCCCCCCCCCCCCATACACATGTACATACACACGTCCAGACACGCAAATATACATACCTACACAGCTTTCCATGGTTTACCCCAGACGCTTCACATGCCTTGCTTCAATCCACTGACAGCACGTCAACCCCTGTATACCACATGACTCCAATTCACTCTATTTCTTGCCCTCCTTTCACCCTCCTGCATGTTCAGGCCCCGATCACACAAAATCTTTTTCACTCCATCTTTCCACCTCCAATTTGGTCTCCCTCTTCTCCTCGTTCCCTCCACCTCCGACACATATATCCTCTTGGTCAATCTCTCCTCACTCATTCTCTCCATGTGCCCAAACCATTTCAAAACACCCTCTTCTGCTCTCTCGACCACGCTCTTTTTATTTCCACACATCTCTCTCACCCTTACGTTACTTACTCGATCAAACCACCTCACACCACACATTGTCCTCAAACATCTCATTTCCAGCACATCCATCCTCCTGCGCACAACTCTATCCATAGCCCACGCCTCGCAACCATACAGCATTGTTGGAACCACTATTCCCTCAAACATACCCATTTTTGCTTTCCGAGATAATGTTCTCGACTTCCACACATTTTTCAAGGCTCCCAAAATTTTCGCCCCCTCCCCCACCCTATGATCCACTTCCGCTTCCATGGTTCCATCCGCTGACAGATCCACTCCCAGATATCTAAAACACTTCACTTCCTCCAGTTTTTCTCCATTCAAACTCACCTCCCAATTGACTTGACCCTCACCCCTACTGTACCTAATAACCTTGCTCTTATTCACATTTACTCTCAACTTTCTTCTTCCACACACTTTACCAAACTCAGTCACCAGCTTCTGCAGTTTCTCACATGAATCAGCCACCAGCGCTGTATCATCAGCGAACAACAATTGACTCACTTCCCAAGCTCTCTCATCCCCAACAGACTTCATACTTGCCCCTCTTTCCAGGACTCTTGCATTTACCTCCTTTACAACCCCATCCATAAACAAATTAAACAACCATGGAGACATCACACACCCCTGCCGCAAACCTACATTCACTGAGAACCAATCACTTTCCTCTCTTCCTACACGTACACATGCCTTACATCCTCGATAAAAACTTTTCACTGCTTCTAACAACTTGCCTCCCACACCATATATTCTTAATACCTTCCACAGAGCATCTCTATCAACTCTATCATATGCCTTCTCCAGATCCATAAATGCTACATACAAATCCATTTGCTTTTCTAAGTATTTCTCACATACATTCTTCAAAGCAAACACCTGATCCACACATCCTCTACCACTTCTGAAACCGCACTGCTCTTCCCCAATCTGATGCTCTGTACATGCCTTCACCCTCTCAATCAATACCCTCCCATATAATTTACCAGGAATACTCAACAAACTTATACCTCTGTAATTTGAGCACTCACTCTTATCCCCTTTGCCTTTGTACAATGGCACTATGCACGCATTCCGCCAATCCTCAGGCACCTCACCATGAGTCATACATACATTAAATAACCTTACCAACCAGTCAACAATACAGCCACCCCCTTTCTTAATAAATTCCACTGCAATACCATCCAAACCTGCTGCCTTGCCGGCTTTCATCTTCCGCAAAGCTTATATATATATATATATATATATATATATATATATATATATATATATATATATATATATATATATATATATATATATATATATATATATATATATATATATATATATATATATATGTACATATATATATATATATATATATATATATATATATATATATATATATATATATATATATATATATATATATATATATATATATATATATATATATATATATATATATATATATTTTTTTTTTTTTTTTTTCATACTATTCGCTATTTCCCGCATTAGCGAGATAGCGTTAAGAACAGAGGACTGGGTCTTTCAGGGAATATCCTCACATGGCCCCTTTCTCTCTTTCTTCTTTTGGAAAATTAAAAAAAAAAAATGAGAGGGGAGGATTTCCAGCCCCCCGCTCCATATATATATATATATATATATATATATATATATATATATATATATATATATATATATATATATATATATATATATATATATATATATATATATATATATATATATATATATATATATATATATATATATATATATATATATATATATATATATATATATATATATATATATATATATATATCCCTGGGGATAGGGGTGAAAGAATACTTTCCACGTATTCCTCGCGTGTCGTAGAAAGCGACTAGAGGGGACGGGAGCGGGGGGCCGGAAATCCTCCCCTCCTTGTATTAACTTTCTATAATGGGAAACAGAAGAAGGAGTCACGCGGGGAGTGATCATCCTCCTCGAAGGCTCAGAGTGGGGTGCCTAAATGTGTGTGGATGTAACCAAGATGTGAAAAAAGGAGAGATAGGTAGTATGTTTGAGGAAAGGAACCTGGATGTTTTGGCTCTGAGTGAAACGAAGCTCAAGGGTAAAGGGGAAGAGTGGTTTGGAAATGTCTGGGGAGTGAAGTCAGGGGTTAGTGAGAGGACAAGAGCAAGGGAAGGAGTAGCAATACTCCTGAAACAGGAGTTGTGGGAGTATGTGATAGAATGTAAGAAAGTAAATTCTCGATTAATATGGGTAAAATTGAAAGTTGATGGAGAGAGGTGGGTGATTATTGGTGCATATGCACCTGGGCATGAGAAGAAAGATCATGAGAGGCAAGTGTTTTGGGAGCAGCTAAATGAGTGTGTTAGCGGTTTTGATGCACGAGACCGGGTTATAGTGATGGGTGATTTGAATGCAAAGGTGAGTAATGTGGCAGTTGAGGGAATAATTGGTATGCATGGGGTGTTCAGTGTTGTAAATGGAAATGGTGAAGAGCTTGTAGATTTATGTGCTGAAAAAGGACTGATGATTGGGAATACCTGGTTTAAAAAGCGAGATATACATAAGTATACTTATGTAAGTAGGAGAGATGGACAGAGAGCGTTATTGGATTACGTGTTAATTGACAGGCGTGCGAAAGAGAGACTTTTGGATGTTAATGTGCTGAGAGGTGCAACTGGAGGGATGTCTGATCATTATCTTGTGGAGGCTAAGGTGAAGATTAGTATGGGTTTTCAGAAAAGAGGAGTGAATGTTGGGGTGAAGAAGGTGGTGAGAGTAAGTGAGCTTGGGAAGGAGACCTGTGTGGGGAAGTACCAGGAGAGACTGTGTACAGAATGGAAAAAGGTGAGAACAATGGAAGTAAGGGGAGTGGGGGAGGAATGGGATGTATTTAGGGAATCAGTGATGGATTGCGCAAAAGATGCTTGTGGCATGAGAAGAGTGAGAGGTGGGCTGTTTAGAAAGGGTAGTGAGTGGTGGGATGAAGAAGTAAGAGTATTAGTGAAAGAGAAGAGAGAGGCATTTGGACGATTTTTGCAGGGAAAAAATGCAATTGAGTGGGAGAAGTATAAAAGAAAGAGACAGGAGGTCAAGAGAAAGGTGCAAGAGGTGAAAAAAAGGGCAAATGAGAGTTGGGGTGAGAGACTATCAGTAAATTTTAGGGAGAATAAAAAGATGTTCTGGAAGGAGGTAAATAGGGTGCGTAAGACAAGGGAGCAAATGGGAACTTCAGTGAAGGGCGTAAATGGGGAGGTGATAACAAGTAGCGGTGATGTGAGAAGGAGATGGAATGAGTATTTTGAAGGTTTGTTGAATGTGTCTGATGACAGAGTGGCAGATATAGGGTGTTTTGGTCGAGGTGGTGTGCAAAGTGAGAGGGTTAGGGAAAATGATTTGGTAAACAGAGAAGAGGTAGTAAAAGCTTTGCGGAAGATGAAAGCCGGCAAGGCAGCAGGTTTGGATGGTATCGCAGTGGAATTTATTAAGAAAGGGGGTGACTGTATTGTTGACTGGTTGGTAAGGTTATTTAATGTATGTATGACTCATGGTGAGGTGCCTGAGGATTGGCGGAATGCGTGCATAGTGCCATTGTACAAAGGCAAAGGGGATAAGAGTGAGTGCTCAAATTACAGAGGTATAAGTTTGTTGAGTATTCCTGGTAAATTATATGGGAGGGTATTGATTGAGAGGGTGAAGGCATGTACAGAGCACCAGATTGGGGAAGAGCAGTGCGGTTTCAGAAGTGGTAGAGGATGTGTGGATCAGGTGTTTGCTTTGAAGAATGTATGTGAGAAATACTTAGAAAAGCAAATGGATTTGTATGTAGCATTTATGGATCTGGAGAAGGCATATGATAGAGTTGATAGAGATGCTCTGTGGAAGGTATTAAGAATATATGGTGTGGGAGGCAAGTTGTTAGAAGCAGTGAAAAGTTTTTATCGAGGATGTAAGGCATGTGTACGTGTAGGAAGAGAGGAAAGTGATTGGTTCTCAGTGAATGTAGGTTTGCGCCAGGGGTGTGTGATGTCTCCATGGTTGTTTAATTTGTTTATGGATGGGGTTGTAAGGGAGGTAAATGCAAGAGTCCTGGAAAGAGGGGCAAGTATGAAGTCTGTTGGGGATGAGAGAGCTTGGGAAGTGAGTCAGTTGTTGTTCGCTGATGATACAGCGCTGGTGGCTGATTCATGTGAGAAACTGCAGAAGCTGGTGACTGAGTTTGGTAAAGTGTGTGGAAGAAGAAAGTTGAGAGTAAATGTGAATAAGAGCAAGGTTATTAGGTACAGTAGGGGTGAGGGTCAAGTCAATTGGGAGGTGAGTTTGAATGGAGAAAAACTGGAGGAAGTGAAGTGTTTTAGATATCTGGGAGTGGATCTGTCAGCGGATGGAACCATGGAAGCGGAAGTGGATCATAGGGTGGGGGAGGGGGCGAAAATTTTGGGAGCCTTGAAAAATGTGTGGAAGTCGAGAACATTATCTCGGAAAGCAAAAATGGGTATGTTTGAGGGAATAGTGGTTCCAACAATGTTGTATGGTTGCGAGGCGTGGGCTATGGATAGAGATGTGCGCAGGAGGATGGATGTGCTGGAAATGAGATGTTTGAGGACAATGTGTGGTGTGAGGTGGTTTGATCGAGTAAGTAACGTAAGGGTAAGAGAGATGTGTGGAAATAAAAAGAGCGTGGTTGAGAGAGCAGAAGAGGGTGTTTTGAAATGGTTTGGGCACATGGAGAGAATGAGTGAGGAGAGATTGACCAAGAGGATATATGTGTCGGAGGTGGAGGGAACGAGGAGAAGAGGGAGACCAAATTGGAGGTGGAAAGATGGAGTGAAAAAGATTTTGTGTGATCGGGGCCTGAACATGCAGGAGGGTGAAAGGAGGGCAAGAAATAGAGTGAATTGGAGTCATGTGGTATACAGGGGTTGACGTGCTGTCAGTGGATTGAAGCAAGGCATGTGAAGCGTCTGGGGTAAACCATGGAAAGCTGTGTAGGTATGTATATTTGCGTGTGTGGACGTGTGTATGTACATGTGTATGGGGGGGGGGGCCATTTCTTTCGTCTGTTTCCTTGCGCTACCTCGCAAACGCGGGAGACAGCGACAAAGTATAAAAAAAAAAAAAAAAAAAAAAAATATATATATATATATATTTATATATATATATATATATATATATATATATATATATATATATATATATATATATATATATATATATATATATATATATATATATATATATATATATATATATATATATATATATATATATATATATATATATATATATATATATATATATATATATATATATATACATATATATATGCATATATATATATATATATATATATATATATATATATATATATATATATATATATATATATATATATATATATATATATATATATATATATATATATATATATATATATATATATATATATATATATATATATATCTTTTGCGCAATCCATCACTGATTCCCTAAATACATCCCATTCCTCCCCCACTCCCCTTACTTCCATTGTTCTCACCTTTTTCCATTCTGTACTCAGTCGCTCCTGGTACTTCCTCACACAAGTCTCCTTCCCAAGCTCACTTACTCTCACCACCCTCTTCACCCCAACATTCAATCTTCTTTTCTGAAAACCCATACAAATCTTCACCTTAGCCTCCACAAGATAATGATCAGACATCCCTCCAGTTGCACCTCTCAGCACATTAACATCCAAAAGTCTCTCTTTCGCGCGCCTGTCAATTAACACGTAATCCAATAACGCTCTCTGGCCATCTCTCCTACTTACATAAGTATACTTATGTATATCTCGCTTTTTAAACCAGGTATTCCCAATCATCAGTCCTTTTTCAGCACATAAATCTACAAGCTCTTTACCATTTCCATTTACAACACTGAACACCCCATGTATACCAATTATTCCCTCAACTGCCACATTACTCACCTTTGCATTCAAATCACCCATCACTATAACCCGGTCTCGTGCATCAAAACCACTAACACACTCATTCAGCTGCTCCCAAAACACTTGCCTCTCATGATCTTTCTTCTCATGCCCAGGTGCATATGCACCAATAATCACACATCTCTCTCCATCAACTTTCAGTTTTACCCATATTAATCGAGAATTTACTTTCTTACATTCTATCACATACTCCCACAACTCCTGTTTCAGGAGTATTGCTACTCCTTCCCTTGCTCTTGTCTTCTCACTAACCCCTTACTTTACTCCCAAGACATTCCCAAACCACTCTTCCCCTTTACCCTTGAGCTTCGTTTCACTCAGAGCCAAAACATCCAGGTTCCTTTCCTCAAACTTACTACCTATCTCTCCTTTTTTCACATCTTGGTTACATCCACACACATTTAGGCACCCCAATGTGAGCCTTCGAGGAGGATTAGCACTCCCCGCGTGACTCCTTCTTCTGTTTCACATTTTTAGAAAGTTAAAAAAGTACAAGGAGGGGAGGATTTCTGGCCCCCCGCTCCCGTCCCCTCTAGTCGCTTTCTACGACACGCGAGGAATGCGTGGGAAGTATTCTTTCACCCCTATCCCCAGGGATAATGTATATATATATATATATATATATATATATATATATATATATATATATATATATATATATATATATATATATATATATATATATATATATATATGTATATATTTTGGAAGTCTGTTGGGGATGAGAGAGCTTGGGAAGTGAGTCAGTTGTTGTTCGCTGATGATACAGCGCTGGTGGCTGATTCATATGAGAAACTGCAGAAGCTGGTGACTGAGTTTGGTAAAGTGTGTGGAAGAAGAAAGTTAAGAGTAAATGTGAATAAGAGCAAGGTTATTAGGTACAGTAGGGTTGAGGGTCAAGTCAATTGGGAGGTGAGTTTGAATGGAGAAAAACTGGAGGAAGTGAAGTGTTTTAGATATCTGGGAGTGGATCTGGCAGCGGATGGAACCATGGAAGCGGAAGTGGATCATAGGGTGGGGGAGGGGGCGAAAATTCTGGGAGCCTTGAAGAATGTGTGGAAGTCGAGAACATTATCTCGGAAAGCAAAAATGGGCATGTTTGAAGGAATAGTGGTTCCAACAATGTTGTATTGTTGCGAGGCGTGGGCTATGGATAGAGTTGTGCGGAGGAGGATGGATGTGCTGGAAATGAGATGTTTGAGGACAATGTGTGGTGTGAGGTGGTTTGATCGAGTAAGTAACGTAAGGGTACGAAAGATGTGTGGAAATAAAAAGAGCGTGGTTGAGAGAGCAGAAGAGGGTGTTTTGAAATGGTTCGGGCACATGGAGAGAACGAGTGAGGAAAGATTGACCAAGAGAATATATGTGTCGGAGGTGGAGGGAACGAGGAGAAGAGGGAGACCAAATTGGAGGTGGAAAGATGGAGTGAAAAAGATTTTGTGTGATCGTGGCCTGAACATGCAGGAGGGTGAAAGGAGGGCAAGGAATAGAGTGAATTGGAGCGATTTGATATACCGGGGTTGACGTGCTGTCAGTGGATTGAATCAAGGCATGTGAAGCGTCTGGGGTAAACCATGGAAAGCTGTGTAGGTATGTATATTTGCGTGTGTGGACGTATGTATATACATGTTTATGGGGGTGGGTTGGGCCATTTCTTTCGTCTGTTTCCTTGCGCTACCTCGCAAACGCGGGAGACAGCGACAAAGCAAAAAAGAAAAATATATATATATATATATATATATATATATATATATATATATATATATATATATATGTATATATATATATATAGTAAAGCAGTTAAGGTTTACAGTTTCTTATTTTAGATCTGATATTTAATACGCTAATGGTTTGTCCTGAATGTGACAGTAGTTACAATATGTTACTATTGGTCATTAAAAATGTAATCTATTTTACTCAAATAGTGTTTAGATTGATAAGAAAAGAGAGGCTGATTTCTAAAACCTTATATACATATTTCTGAATAACTAGCAAGAATCAAACCCCTATTTTCATTAATATAGATGTGTGTGTATTTGGATCATTGTTCTCCAATAATAAATACTCTAAAGACGAAATTGTTTTGCATGACGAGAAATCTAATTAAGTGTACTTTTTTCAAGAACTGTGCTCCTTTTACAAATCCAAGGGAGAGTTTTTACCAACAATATTCTCAATGATTGCTCAGAAGGACAGCCCAATCATCCCAGCTATCAATAAAAGGTACAGTAGTCTTCTGTAAGTTCTTTGCTGACTATTAAAAATCTGTCCATCCCTATGTCTAAATACAACCATTCACCCCTGTGTCTAACCGGTTTAGGGACGTGCACAGACATTTACATACAAATAAATACATATTTATATCTATCTATCTATCTATAGATCTGTCGCGCGGGGAGTGCTCATCCTCCTCGAAGACTCAGAATGGGGTGTCTAAATGTGTGTGGATGTAACCAAGATGAGAAAAAAGGACAGATAGGTAGTATGTTTGAGGAAAGGAACCTGGATATTCTGGCTCTGAGTGAAACGAAGCTCAAGGGCAAAAAGGAGGGGTGGTTTAGGAATGTCTTGGGAGTAAAGTCAGGGGTTAGTGAGAGGACAAAAGCAACGGAAGGAGTAGCACTACTCCTGAAACAGGAGTGGTGGGAGTATGTGATAGTGTGCAAGAAATTAAACTCTAGATTGATATGGGTAAAACTGAAAGTTGATGGAGAGAGATGGGTGATTATTGGTGCATATGTACCTGGGCATGAGAAGAAAGATCACGAGAGGCAAGTGTTTTGGGAGCAGCTGAATGAGTTTGTTAGTGGTTTTTGATGCACGAGACCAGGTTATAGTGATGGATGATTTGTATGCAAAGGTTAGTAATGTGGTAGTTGAGGGAATAATTGATATACATGGGGTGTTCAGTGTTGTAAATGGAAATGGTGAAGAGCTTGTAGATTTATGTGCTGAAAAAGGACTAGTGATTGGGAATACCTGGTTTAAAAAGAGAGATATACATAAGTATACGTATGTAAGTAGGAGAGATGGCCAGAGATCGTTATTGGATTATGTGTTAATTGATAGGAGCGCGAAAGAGAGACTTTTGGATGTTAATATGCTGAGAGGTGTAACTGGAGGGATGACTGATAATTATCTTGTGGAGGCGAAGGTGAAGATTTGTAGAGGTTTTCAGAAAAGAAGGGAGAATGTTGGGGTGAAGAAAGTGGTGAGAATAAGTGAGCTTGGGAAGGAGACTTGTGTGAGGAAGTACCAGGAGAGACTGAGTGAGAA
Organism: Panulirus ornatus; assembly: GCF_036320965.1. Lineage (NCBI taxonomy): Eukaryota > Metazoa > Arthropoda > Malacostraca > Decapoda > Palinuridae > Panulirus > Panulirus ornatus. The sequence goes on from NC_092246.1 coordinate 14,393,787, forward strand.
ATTCTTGTTGAAGCTAAAATTATTGTATCTGCTGATTTTATGAGAATAAGGGTGTCACAATATGAAAACTTCATAATTTGTTAGACATGAGATAACATGCAGTACATTTTAACTAATGGAAACGGAGACTTTTAAATACCACAAAATGGAAAAAGGTGAGAACAAAGGAGGTAAGGGGAGTAGGGGAGGAATGGGATGTATCTAGGGAAGCAGTGATGGCTTGCGCAAAAGATGCCTGTGGCATGAGAAGCGTGGGAGGTGGGCAGATAAGAAAGGGTAGTGTTGGGATGAAGTAAGATTATTAGTGAAAGAGAAGAGAGAGGCATTTGGACGATTTTTGAAGGGGAATAATGCAAATGAGTTGGATATGTATAAAACAAAGAGGCAGGAGGTCAACAGAAAGGTGCAAGAGGTGAAAAAGGGCAAATGAGAGATGGGATGAGAGAGTATCATTAAATTTTAGGGAGAATAAAAATATGTTTTGGAAGGAGGTAAATAAAGTGCGTAAGACTAGGGAACAAATGGGAACTTCAGTGAAGGAGGCTAATGGGGAGGTGATAACAACTAGTGGTGATGTGAGAAAGAGATGGAGTGAGTATTTTGAAGGTTTGTTGAATGTGTTTGATGATAGCGTGGCAGATATCGGGTGTTTTGGTCGAGGTGGTGTGCAAAGTGAGAGGGTTAGGAAAAATGATTTGGTAAACAGAGAAGAGGTAGTAAAAGCATTGCGGAAGATGAAAGCCGGCAAAGCAGTGGGTTTGGATGGTATTGCAGTGGAATGTATTAAAAAAGGGAGTGACTGTATTGTTGACTGGTTGGTAAGGATATTTAATGTATGTATGATTCATGGTGAGGTGCCTGAGGATTGGCGGAATAATTGCATAGTGCCATTGTACAAAGGCAAAGGGGATAAGAATGAGTGCTCAAATTACAGAGGTATAAGTTTGTTGAGTATTCCTGGTAAATTATATGGGAGGATATTGAGTGAGAGAGTCAAGCCATATACAGAGCATCAGATTGGGGAAGAACAGCGTGGTTTCAGATGTGGTAGAGGATGTGTGGATCAGGTGTTTGCTTTGAAGAATGTATGTGAGAAATACTTAGAAAAGCATGTGGATTTGTATGTAGCATTTATGGATCTGGAGAAGGCATATGATAGAATTGATAGAGATGCTCTGTGGAAGGTGTAGTGTGGGAGGCAAGTTGTTAGAAACAATGAAAGGTTTTTACCGAGGATGTACGGCATGTGTACGCGTAGGAAGAGAGGACAGTGACTGGTTCTCAGTAAATTTTGGTTTGCGGCAGGGGTGTGTGATGTCTCCATGGTTGTTTAATTTGTTTATGGATGGGGTTGTTAGGGAGTTGAATGCAAGAGTTTTGGAAAGAGGGGCAAGTGTGATGTCTGTTGTGGATGAGAGAGCTTGGGAAGTGAGTCAGTTGTTGTTCGCTGATGATATAGCGCTGGTGGCTTATTCATGTAAGAAACTGCAGAAGCTGGTGACTGAGTTTGGTGAAGTGTGTGAAAGAAGAAAGTTGAGAGTAAATGTGAATAAGAGTAAGGTTAATAGGTACAGTAAGGTTGAGGGTCAAGTCAATTGGGAGGTAATTTTGAATGGAGAAAAACTGGAGGAAGTGAAGAGTTTTAGGTATCTGGGAGTGGATTTGGCAGTGGATCGAACCATGGAAGCGGAAGTGAATCATGGGGTTGGGGAGGGGGTGAAAATTCTGGGAGCCTGAAGAATGTGTGGAAGTCGAGAACATCATCTCGGAAAGGAAAAATGTGTATGTTTGAAGGAATAGTGGTTCCAACAATGTTGTATGGTTGCGAGGCGTGGGCTATGGATAGAGCTGTGGGGAGGAGGGTGGATGTGCTGGAAATGAGATGTTTGAGGACAATATGTGTGTGAGGACAATATGTGGTGTGATCGGGTATGTAATATAAGGGTAAGAGAGATGTGTGGAAATAAAAAGAGTGTGGTTGAGAGAGCAGAAGAGGATTTTTTGAAGTGGTTTCGTCATATGGAGAGAATAAGTGAGGAAAGATTGACGAAGAGGATATATATGTCAGAGGTGGAGGGAACGAGGAGAAGAAGGAGACCAAATGGAGATGTAAAGATGTGGTGAACAAGATTTTGAGTGATCGGGGCCGGAACATGCAAGAGGGTGAAAGGCGTGCAAGGAATAGAGTAAATTGAAACGATGTGGTATACCGGGGTGGACGTGCTGTCAATGGATTGAGCCAGGGCATGTGAAGCGTCTGTGGTAAACCATGGAACGTTCTTTCGGGCCTGAATGTGGAAAGGGAGCTGTGTTTTCTGTGCATTATTACATTACAGCTAGAAACTGAGTGTGAACGAATGGGGCCTTTGTCGTCTTTTCCTATCGCTACCTCGCACATATGAGGGGGGAGGGGGTCGTTATTCCATGTGTGGCGAGGTGGCGATGCGAATAGATAAAGGCAGACACTATGAATTATGTACATGTGTATACATATACATATTTGTTTGTGTATATATATGTGTACATTGAGATGTATAGGTATGTATATTTGCGTGTGTGGACGTGTATGTATATACATGTGTATGTGGGTGGGTTGGGCCATTCTTTCAACTGTTTCCTTGCGCCACCTCGCGAATGCGGAACACAGCGACAAAGCAAAATGAATTTATATATATATATATATATACATATATATATATATATATATATATATATATATATATATATATATATATATATATATATATATATATATATATATATATATATATATATAGCGAGGTAGCGTTAAGAACGCTACCTCGCTAGTGCGGGAAATGGCGAATAGTTTGAAAGAAAGAATATATATATATATATATATATATATATATATATATATATATATATATATATATATATATATATATATATATATATATATATATATATATATATATATATATATATATATATATATATATATATATATATATATATATATATATATATATATATATATATATATATATATATATATATATATACATATATATATATATATATATATATATATATATATATATATATATATATTTTTTTTTTTCTTTTTTTCAAACTATTCGCCATTTCCCGCGTTAGCGAGGTAGCGTTAAGAACAGAGAACTGGGCCACTGAGGGAATATCCTCACCTGGCCCCCCTCTCTGTTCCTTCTTTTGGAAAATTAAAAAAAATTGAGAGGGGAGGATTTCCAGCCCCCCGCTCCCTCCCCTTTTAGTCGCCTTCTACGACACGCAGGGAATACGTGGGAAGTATTCTTTCTCCCCTATCCCCAGGGATAATATATATATATATATATATATATATATATATATATATATATATATATATATATATATATATATATATATATAAATATATATATATATATATACATATATATATATACATTTATTTATTTATCTATTTATATTTATATATTTTGCTTTGTCGCTGTCTCCCGCGTTAGCGAGGTAGCGCAAGGAAACAGACGAAAGAATGGCCCAACCCGCCCACATACACATGTATATACATACATGTCCACCCATGCACAATATACATACCTATACATCTCAATGTACACATATATATACACACACAGACATATACATATATACACCTGTATATAATTCATACTGTCTGCCTTTATTTGTTTCCATCGCCACCTCGCCACGACTGGAATAACAACCCCCTCCCCCCTCATGTGTGCGAGGTAGCGCTAGGAAAAACACCAAAGGCCCCGTTCGTTCACACTCAGTCTCTAGCTGTCATGTAATAATGCACCGAAACCACAGCTCCCTTTCCAAATCCAGGAACCACACACTTTGCATGGTTTACCACGGACGCTTCACATGCCATGGTTCAATCTACTGACAGCACGTCGACCCCGGTATACCACATCGCTCAAATTCACTCTATTCCTTGCACGCCTTTCACCCTTCTGCATGTTCAGGACCCGATCACTCAAAACCTTTTTCACTCCATCTTTCCACCTCCAATTTGGTCTCCCACTTCTCCTCGTTCCCTCCACCTCTGACACATATATCCTCTTGGTCAATCTTTCCCCACTCATTCTCTCCATGTGACCAAACCATTTCAAAACACCCTCTTCTGCTCTCTCAACCACACTCACTCTTTTTATTTATACACATCTCTCTCACCCTTACATTACTTACTCGATCAAACAACCTCACACCACATATTGTCCTCAAACATCTCATTTCCAGCACATCCACCCTCCTGCGCACAACTCTATCCATAGCCCACGCCTCGCAACCATACAACATTGTTGGAACCACTATTCCTTCAAACATACCCATTTTTGCTTTCCGAGATAATGTTCTCGACTTCCAAACATTCTTCAAGGCTCCCAGAGTTTTCCCCCCTCCCCCACCCTATGATTCACTTCCGCTTCCATGGTTCCATCCGCTGCCAGATCCACTCCCATATATCTAAAACACTTCACTTCCTCCAGCTTTTCTCCATTCAAACTTACCTCCCAATTGACTTCACCCTCAACCCTACTGTACCTAATAACCTTGCTCTTATTCACATTTACTCTTAACTTTCTTCTTTCACACACTTTACCAAACTCAGTCACCAGCTTCTGCAGTTTCTCACATGAATCAGCCACCAGCGCTGTATCATCAGCGAAACACAACTGACTCACTTCCCAAGCTCTCTCATCCACAACGGACTGCATACTTTCCCCTCTTTCCAAAACTCTTGCATTCACCTCCCTAACAACCCCATCCATAAACAAATTAAACAACCATGGAGACATCACACACCCCTGCCGCAAACCTACATTCACTTAGAACCAATCACTTTCCTCTCTTCCTACACGTACTCGATAAAAACTTTTCACTGCTTCTAACAACTTGTGTCCTACACCATATATTCTTAATACCTTCCACAGAGTATCTCTGTCAACTCTATCATATGCCTTCTCCAGATCCATAAATGCTACATACAAATCCATTTGTTTCTCTAAGTATTTCTCGCTTATGTTCTTCAAAGCAAACACCTGATCCACACATCCTCAACCACATCTGAAACCACACTGCTCTTCCCCAATCTGATGCTCTGTATATTCCTTCACCCTCTTAATCAATACCCTCCCATATAATGTACCAGGAATACTCAACAAACTTATACCTCTGTAATTTGAGCACTCACTCTTATTCCCTTTGCCTTTGTACAATGGCACTATGCAAGAATTCCGCCAATCCTCAGGCACCTCACCATGAATCATACATACATCAAATAACCTTACCAACCAGTCAACAATACAGTCACCCCCTTTTTTAATAAATTCCACTGCAATGCCATCCAACCCTGCTGCTTTACCGGCTTTCATCTTCAGTAAAGCTTTTACTACCTCTTCTCTATTTACCAATTCATTTTCCCTAACCCTCTCACTATGCACACCACCTCGACCAAGACACCCCACATCTGCCACTCTATCATAAAACACATTCAACAAACCTTCAAAACACTCACTCCATCTCCTTCTCACATCACCACTACTTGTTATAACCTCCCCATTTGCCCCCTTCACTGAAGTTCCCATTTGCTCCCTTGTCTTACGCACTTTATTTACCTCCTTCCAAAACATCTTTTTATTCTTCCTGACATTTAATGATACTCTCTCGCCCCAACTCTAATTTGCCCTCTTTTTCACCTCTTGCACCTTTCTCTTGGCTCCTGCCTCTTTCTTTTATACCTCTCCCACTCATTTGCATTTTTTCCCTGCAAAAATCGTTCAAATGCCTCTCTCTTCTCTTTCACTAATAATCTTACTTCTTCATTCCATCACTCGATACCTTTTCTAATCAACCCACCTCCCACGCTTCTCATGCCACAAGCATCTTTTGCGCAGGCCATCATTGCTTCCCTAAATACATCCCATTCCTCCCCCACTACCCTTACCTCCTTTGTTCTCACCTTTTTCCATTCTGTACTCTCCTTGTACTTTCTCATACATGTCTCTTTCCCAAGCTCACTTACTCTCACCACTCTCTTCACCCCAAGATTCTCTCTTCTTTTATGAAAACCCCAACAATTCTTCACCTTTGCTTCCACAAGATAATGATCAGACATCCCTCCAGTTCCACCTCTCAGCACATTAACATCCAAAAGTCTCTCTTTCGTGCGTCTATCAATTAACACGTAATCCAATAACGCTCTCTGGCCATCTCTCCTACTTACATACGTATACTCATGTATATCTCGCTTTTTAAACCAGGTATTCCCAATCACCAGTCCTTTTTCAGCACATAAATCTAGTATGTTTGAGAAAAAGAACATATATATATATATATACATATATATATATATATATATATATATATATATATATATATATATATATATATATATATATATATATATATATATATATATATATATATATATATATACATATATATATATGTGTGTGTG
>NC_092246.1:14402746-14416329 GCF_036320965.1 Panulirus ornatus
TAGCCATTTTTGCGTTCCGAGATAATGTTCTCGACTTCCACACATTCCTCAAGGCTCCCAGGATTTTCACCCCCTCCCCCACCCTATGATTCACTTCCGATTCCATGGTTCCATCCGCTGCCAGATCCGCTCCCAGATATCTAAAACACTTTACTTTCTCCAGTTTTTCTCCATTCAAACTTACCTCCCAATTGACTTGTCCCTTAACCCTACTGTATCGAATAACCCTGCTCTTATTCACATTTACTCTTAACTTTCTTTTTTCACACACTTTACCAAACTCAGTCACCAGTTTCTGCAGTTTCTCACATGAATCCGCCACCAGCGCTGTATCATCAGCGAACAACAACTGACTCACTTCCCTAGCTCTCTTATCCACAACAGACTTCATACTTGCCCCTCTTTCCAAAACTCTTGCATTCACCTCCCTAACAACCCCATCCATAAACAAATTAAACAACCATGGAGACATCACACACCCCTGCCGGAAACCTACATTTACTGAGAACCAATCACTTTCCTCTCTTCCTTCTTTTTTTTGTTTTCTTTTTTTTTTTTTTCCAAAAGAAGGAACAGAGAATTGGGCCAGGTGAGGGTATTCCCTCAAAGGCCCAGTCCTCTGTTCTTAACGCTACCTCGCTAATGCGGGAAATGGCGAATAGTTGAAATATATATATCCCTGGGAATAGGGATTTAAGAATACTTCCCACGTAATCCCTGCGTGTCGTAGAAAGCGACTAAAAGGGGAGGGAGCGGGGGGCTGGAAATCCTCCCCTCTCGTTTTTTTTTTTAATTTTCCAAAAGAAGGAACAAAGGGGGCCAGGTGAGGATATTCCAAAAAAGGCCTAGTCCTCTGTTCTTAACGCTACCTCGCTATCGCGGGAAATGGCGAATAGTTTAAAAGAAAGGAAAAGATATATATATATATATACATTCCTATGAGTCCATGGGGAAAATGAAACACAATTTGTTCCCAAGTGCACTTTCGTGTAATAATCACATCATTAGGGGAGACAGAAAACAGAAATATAAGTCACTTGATATACATCGAAGAGACGACGCTAGGACACCATTTGGCAAACATGTGATTGTGCAAAACATACAACGAGCGTTCATAAACTTATCATTTTACAAAGTTTATCAACAATAATGTTATCTGATTTGTATAAACCATCACTAATATTAAGATTACAATTGTTCGTGTATTTAATAACAGAAGATTCGATGATATTTCTCTTGGTAAAAGAGTTAGAGTTAATAAGTGATATAGCATTTTTCCAGTCAATACAATGATCATATTTTTTAACGTGATTAAACAAGGCATTTGATTCTTATCCCGTTTTTATACTATGTTTATGGTGCTTAAGTCTAACAGAATGATCCTTACCAATTTGACCAAAATGAAATTTATCACAATTTCTCCATGGCACTTTATAGATGCATCCAAGAGAATTTTCTGGTGCATTCCTGATTTAGGTAATCTTTATAGTATTTTTGTTGCTAAAGGCAACATTCATATTAAAGGATTTAAGCAATATGGGAAGTAAAGTGAAAGATTCTTGGTGTCAATGGGAGGTTTGGGCTCAACTCTATAAAATGATTTCTTTGCTAACTTAAGGGTTTTATCAATGAAAGATCTAGGGTACTTTAACTTCGATCCAGCAAAATATATCTCAAACTTATCATCAATATACTCTGGACTGCAAATACGTAATGCCCTAAGGAACATAGATTGAAATGATGATAATTTAACTCTATCATGTTGAGATGAGTAATATTGGATATATGAGCATACATCGGTGGGTTTTCTGTATATGCTAAACTGAAACTTGTTTCCTTGCCTATGGATCATGCAATCTAAAAATGGTAACCTTTATTTTCATTTTCTACAGTAAATTTGATGGAAGGTACTAAATTTTTAATTAAGGGGAGAAATATTTGTAAATTTTCATTTTTTGGCTAAACACAAAGAACATCATCTACATACCTAAACCAAATTGCATTAGAAGGTAAGATTTTTTTTTTTTTTTTTTTTTTGTCGCTGTCTCCCGCGTTTGCGAGGTAGCGCAAGGAAACAGACGAAAGAAATGGCCCAACCCCCCCCCCCATAAACATGTACATACACACGTCCACACACGCAAATATACATACCTACACAGCTTTCCATGGTTTACCCCAGACGCTTCACATGCCTTGATTCAATCCACTGACAGCACGTCAACCCCTGTATACCACATCGCTCCAATTCACTCTATTCCTTGCCCTCCTTTCACCCTCCTGCATGTTCAGGCCCCGATCACACAAAATCTTTTTCACTCCATCTTTCCACCTCCAATTTGGTCTCCCTCTTCTCCTCGTTCCCTCCACCTTCGACACATATATCCTCTTGGTCAATCTTTCCTCACTCATTCTCTCCATGTGCCCAAACCATTTCAAAACACCCTCTTCTGCTCTCTCAACCACGCTCTTTTTATTTCCACACATCTCTCTTACCCTTACGTTACTTACTCGATCAAACCACCTCACACCACACATTGTCCTCAAACATCTCATTTCCAGCACATCCATCCTCCTGCGCACAACTCTATCCATAGCCCACGCCTCGCAACCATACAACATTGTTGGAACCACTATTCCTTCAAACATACCCATTTTTGCTTTCCGAGATAATGTTCTCGACTTCCACACATTTTTCAAGGCTCCCAAAATTTTCGCCCCCTCCCCCACCCTATGATCCACTTCCGCTTCCATGGTTCCATCCGCTGACAGATCCACTCCCAGATATCTAAAACACTTCACTTCCTTCAGTTTTTCTCCATTCAAACTCACCTCCCAATTGACTTGACCCTCAACCCTACTGTACCTAATAACCTTGCTCTTATTCACATTTACTCTTAACTTCTTCCACACACTTTACCAAACTCAGTCACCAGCTTCTGCAGTTTCTCACATGAATCAGCCACCAGCGCTGTATCATCAGCGAACAACAACTGACTCACTTCCCAAGCTCTCTCATCCCCAACAGACTTCATACTTGCCCCTCTTTCCAGGACTCTTGCATTTACCTCCCTAACAACCCCATCCATAAACAAATTAAACAACCATGGAGACATCACACACCCCTGCCGCAAACCTACATTCACTGAGAACCAATCACTTTCCTCTCTTCCTACACGTACACATGCCTTACATCCTCGATAAAAACTTTTCACTGCTTCTAACAACTTGCCTCCCACACCATATATTCTTAATACCTTCCACAGAGCATCTCTATCAACTCTATCATATGCCTTCTCCAGATCCATAAATGCTACATACAAATCCATTTGCTTTTCTAAGTATTTCTCACATACATTCTTCAAAGCAAACACCTGATCCACACATCCTCTACCACTTCTGAAACCGCACTGCTCTTCCCCAATCTGATGCTCTGTACATGCCTTCACCCTCTCAATCAATACCCTCCCATATAATTTACCAGGAATACTCAACAAACTTAAACCTCTGTAATTTGAACACTCACTCTTATCCCCTTTGCCTTTGTACAATGGCACTATGCACGCATTCCGCCAATCCTCAGGCACCTCACCATGAGTCATACATACATTAAATAACCTTACCAACCAGTCAACAATACAGTCACCCCTTTTTTAATAAATTCCACTGCAATACCATCCAAACCTGCTGCCTTGCCGGCTTTCATCTTCCGCAAAGCTTTTATTACCTCTTCTCTGTTTACCAAATCATTTTCCCTAACCCTCTCACTTTGCACACCACCTCGACCAAAACACCCTATATCTGCCACTCTGTCATCAGACACATTCAACAAACCTTCAAAATACTCATTCCATCTCCTTCTCACATCACCACTACTTGTTATCACCTCCCCATTTACGCCCTTCACTGAAGTTCCCATTTGCTCCCTTGTCTTACGCACCCTATTTACCTCCTTCCAGAACATCTTTTTATTCTCCCTAAAATTTAATGATACTCTCTCACCCCAACTCTCATTTGCCCTCTTTTTCACCTCTTGCACCTTTCTCTTGACCTCCTGTCTCTTTCTTTTATACTTCTCCCACTCAATTGCATTTTTTCCCTGCAAAAATCGTCCAAATGCCTCTCTCTTCTCTTTCACTAATACTCTTACTTCTTCATCCCACCACTCACTACCCTTTCTAAACAGCCCACCTCCCACTCTTCTCATGCCACAAGCATCTTTTGCGCAATCCATCACTGATTCCCTAAATACATCCCATTCCTCCCCCACTCCCCTTACTTCCATTGTTCTCACCTTTTTCCATTCTGTACACAGTCTCTCCTGGTACTTCCCCACACAGGTCTCCTTCCCAAGCTCACTTACTCTCACCACCTTCTTCACCCCAACATTCACTCCTCTTTTCTGAAAACCCATACTAATCTTCACCTTAGCCTCCACAAGATAATGATCAGACATCCCTCCAGTTGCACCTCTCGGCACATTAACATCCAAAAGTCTCTCTTTCGCACGCCTGTCAATTAACACGTAATCCAATAACGCTCTCTGGCCATCTCTCCTACTTACATAAGTATACTTATGTATATCTCGCTTTTTAAACCAGGTATTCCCAATCATCAGAAGGTAAGATATTGTTTAGTAATTTTGTTTCAAAAAATTCCATATAAAGATTACTTAGTACATTTGGAAGAGGGTTACCCACTGCCATACCAAATTTTTGAGCATAATAATCTCCATTGAACTGAAATACACAGTCTTTTATACACAATTTTATCAGTTCAGTGAAAACAGACTTTGAATCTTGTAAATGAATATCATCCAAGACATCAAACATATATTCTAAAAGGTCATCAACTGGAACTTTAGTGAAAAGTGAGTAGACATCAAAGCTAACTAGTTTGAAATCAAAATTAACATTGTTATTGTTTAGCTTGACTAAATTTACATCGTTCATGATCTTAGAATCTGATACCTTACCAACTAAGGGGCTTAATAAAGAAATTAGCCATTTTGACAATTTAAATGTGATGGAGCCTACTGAAGTCACTATAGGTTTTGCTGCAAAATTCTGTTTATGTGTTTTGATAAGTCCAGACATATATGGCAATTGAGGGAATAAAGATGACAAATTTTTGATAAGAGAACTATTACCTTTCAACAACTTCATTTCTTTATCAAAATGAGAATCAACTGCTTCTAGGGGATTTTTACTAAGTTTAGAATATGTTGTGTTATCATTTAGAAGATCATTCATTTTAGATAAATAGTTAATTTTGTCTAAAATCACAACAGTGTTAGCTTTATCTGCTTTAGTAATATGTATATCCTTGTCTTTATTTAAGGTGTTAGTAGCTCTTATAAATCTTTTAGGGCAATTAGGTTCCACTAGTTTTGACAAACTGGTGTACACTAAACTCTTACAGATATCAATTTCATCATAACTTAAATTACTGTATTTCTCTAAATTACAAAAAGACTTTGTGACATCAACACAGCTGGCTTCCCTGTTAGAGCACACAAAACTTAAACCATAGCCTAATGCACACAAGGAATCTTTATCTAGTTATCTATTAGACAGGTTTACCACAAAAGATGGGTTCGTGTTCTTGGTCCAGTCGATGTTTTTAATAAGATGGTCCAACTTACAATTTAGTGACATTTGTAGCCAATTGCGTTCTTTCCTTAATCTATCATAGCAATAGTCCAACATCAAGTTCTTCCAGAATGTCGGTATTGCCATTTGAAAGGCACGTTTCTTCTCTCTTGAAATGCGAAAAGCCTCCTCCGTTTCAAGTGTCTTTAATTCAATGCTTTTCTTTAAGATAACATTTTAGAATTGGTCAAATGGTCGAAAAGAAAGCTGCAACAATCGTTGAGGTAGGACAGATCTTGGCATCACTTGTTCATCAAGGCATTTCCTAAGGAATCCAAATCGTAACTTCAGTTGTTGGGCCTTGATTGGCGATTTAGAGAAAGCAGTAACGAAAGGAGAAAGTCCAGGACAGCTTGTAGAGAAGTAATAGAATAGCAGTGTGGAACCCATGCTGGAAAGGATCACAATTTTGCGCGTGATCAAGATATTCCTATGAGTCCACGGGGAAAATGAAACACGATAAGTTCCCAAGTGCACTTTCATGTAATAATCACATCATCAGGGGAGACACAAGAGAGAAATATAAGTCATTTGGTATGCCATTTGGTAAATATGTGATTGTCGAAAAGCTACAACGAGTGTTCATAAACTTATCATTTTACAAATTCTATCAACACTAAAGTTATCTAATTTGTATAGACCATCACTAATATCAAGATTATAATTCTTTGTGTATTTGATAATAAAAGATGCAATGATATTTATCTTGGTAATAGAGTTAGAGTTAGTAAGTGAGATGGCGCTACTCCAGGCAATACAATGATCATAATTTTTAACGTGATTAAACAAGCCTTTCGCATTTCAAAAGAGAAGAAACGTGCCTTTCAAATGGCAATACCAACATACTGGAAGAACCGGATGCTGGACTATTGCTATGATAGATTAAGGAAAGAACGCAATAGGTTATAAATGATACTAAATTGTAAGTTGGACCATCTTATTAAGAATAGTGACTGGACCAAGAACACAAACCCATCTCTTGTGATAAACCTGTCTAATAAACAACTAGATAAGGATTCCATGTGTGCATTAGGCTATGGTTTAAGTTTTATGTGCTCTAACAGAGAAGCCAGCTGTGTTTATGTCACAGTCTTTTTGTGATTTAGAGAAATACAGAAATTTAAGAAATGATGAAATTAACATCTGAAAGGGTTTAGTGTATGCCAGTTTGTCAAAACCAGTGGAACCTAATTGCCTCAAAAGATTTATAAGAACTATTAATACCTTAAAAGAAGACAAGGATATACATATTACTAAAGCAGTTAAGGCTAACACTGTTGTGATTGTAGACATAAGTAACTATTTTTCTAAAATGAATGATCTTCTAAATGATGACACAAAATATTCTAAACTTAGTAAAAATTTCTTAGAGGCAGTTAATTCTTATTTCAATAAAGAAATGAAGTTGCTGTTGAAAGGTAATTGTTCTCTTATCAAATGTTTGTCATCTTTGTCCCCTTCACTGCCATATTGTATAGAATTTCAAAACATATAAACAAATTTTCCAGCAAGACCTATAGTAAGTTCAGTCGGCTCCATCACAGACGAATTGTCAAAATGGTTAGATTCTTTATTTAGCCCTTTTAATGGGTAAGGTATCAAATTCTAATATTATGAACAATGTAGATTTAGTCAACAAGCTAAACAATATCAATGTTAATATTGATTTCAAACTAGTTAGCCATGATATTTCCTCACTTTATACTAAAGTTCCAGTTGTTGACCTTCTAGAATATTTATTTGATGTCTTGGATGACATTCATTTACCTGTTTCAAGGTCTGTATTCATTGAACTGATAAAATTGTGTACAAAAGACTGTATATTTTAATTCAATGGATATTGTCATGCTCAAAAATTTGGTATGGCAATGGGTAATCATCTTTCACCTGTACTAAGTAATCTTTATATGGAAATTTTTGAAACAAGATTAATACAAAATTAATACAGTTTGGTTTAGGCATGTAGATGATGTTCTTTGTATTTAGCCAACAAATGAGAATTTAAAAATATTTCTCCCCTTACTCAACAATTTACTACCTTCGATCAAATTTACTGTAGAAAATGAAAATATGGGTATGTTACTATTTTTAGATTGCATGATCCATAGGCAAGGAAACAAGTTTTTTAGGAAATACAGAAACCAAATCATTACTCATCTCAACACGACAGAGCTAAATTATCATCTTTTCAATCTATGTTCCTCAGGGCATTACGTATTTGCAGTCCAGAGTTTATTGATGATGAGTTTGAGAAGATATATTCTATTTGATCTAAGTAAAAGTACCCTAGATCTTTCACTGATAAATCCCTTAAGTAAGCAAAGAAATCATTTTATAGAGTTGAGCCCAAACCTCAAATTGACACCAAGAATCTTTTAGTTCTCCGTTTTAACAATAATTTCACTTTGCTTCCCATGTTGCTTCAATCTTTTAATGTAAATGTTGCCTGTAGCAACAATGATATCATAAAGAATATCTTAATCAGGAATTTACCAGAAAATTCTCTCGGATGCATCTATAAAGTGCCATGTGGAAACAAATGAATCTTATGTTAGCCAGAATTGTAAGGATCTGTCTGTTAGACTTAAGTAACATAAACATAGTATAAGAACGGGACAAGAATCAAATGCCTTGCTTAATCACGTTAAAACTATGATCATTGTATTGACTGGAGTAATGCCATCTCAGTTATCAACTGTAACACTATTGTCAAGAGAAATATCATTGAATCTTCTATCATTAAATACACAAAGAATTAAAATTCTAATATAAGTGACGGTCTATACAAATTATATAACTTTGTTGATAAAATTTGTAAAGTGATAAGTTTATTAACGCTCGTTGTATGCTTTGGACAATCACGTTTACCAAATGGCGTCCTAGCTTCGTCTCATCAATGTATATCAACTGACCTATATTTCTCTCTTGTGTCACCCCTGATGATGTGATTATTACACGAAAGTCCACTTGGGAACTTACCGTGTTTCATTTTCCCCGTGGAATCATAGGAATATATTGCTCACGCACAAAATAGTGATCCTTTCATATATATATATATATATATATATATATATATATATATATATATATATATATATATATATATATATATATATATATATATATATATATACTTATTTATTTTGCTTTGTCGCTGTCTCCCGCGTTTGCGAGGTAGCGCAGGGAAACAGACGAAAGATTTCTTTCGTCTGTTTCCCTGGCCCAATCCATCCCCATACACATGTATATACATACACGTCCAAACACGCAAATATACATACCCATACATCTCAATGTACACATATACATACACACACAGACACATACATATATACACATGCACACAATTCACACTGGATGCCTTTATTCATTCCCATCGCCACCTCGCCACACATGGAATAACATCCCCCTCCTCCCTCATGTGTGCGAGGTAGCGTCAGGAAAAGACAACAAAGGCCCCATTCGTTCGCACCCAGTCTCTAGCTGTCATGCAATAATGCCCGAAACAACAGCTCTCTTTCCACATCCAGGCCCCACACAACTTTTCATGGTTTACCCCAGACGCTTCACATGCCCTGATTCAATCCATTGAGAGCACGTCGACCTCGGTATACCACATCGATCCAATTCACTCTATTCCTTGCCCGCCTTTCACCCGCCTGCCTGTTCAGGCCCTGATCACTCAAAATCTTTTTCACTCCATCTTTCCAACTCCAATTTGGTCTCCTACTTCTCCTTATTCCCTCCACCTCCGACACATATATCCTCTTGGTCAATCTTTCCTCACTCATTCTCTCCATGTACCCAAACCATTTTAAAGCACCCTCTTCTGCTATCTCAACCATACTCTTTTTATTTCCACACATCTCTCCTACCCTTACATTACTTACTCGATCAAACCACCTCACACCACATATTGTCATCAAACATCTCATTTCCAACACATCCACCCTCCTGCGCACAACTCTATCCATAGCCGACGCCTCGCAACCATACAACATTCTTGCAACCAGTATTCCTTCAAACATACCCATTTTTGCTTTCGGAGATAATGTTCTCGACTTCCACACATTCTTCAAGGTTCTCAGGATTTTCGCCCCCTCCCCCACCCTATGATTCACTTCCGCTTCCATGGTTCCATCCGCTGCCAGATCCAATCCCAGATATCAAAAACACTTTACTTCCTCCAGTTTTTCTCCATTCAAACTTACCTCCCAATTGACATGACCTTCAACCCCATCCATAAACAAACGAAGCAACCATGAAGACATCACACTCTTAATACCTTCCACAGAGCATCTCTATCAACTTTATCATATGCCTTCTCCAGATCCATAAATGCTACATACAAATCCATTTGCTTTTCTAAGTATTTCTCACACATTCTTCAAAGGAAACACCTGATCCACACATCCTCTACCACTTCTGAAACCACACTGTTCTTCCCCAATCTGATGCTCTATACATGCCTTCACCCTCTCAATCAATACCCTCCCATATAATTTACTGGGAGCACTCAACAAACTTACACCTCTGTAATATGAGCACTCACTCTTATCCCCTTTGCCTTTGTACAATGGCACCATGAACGCATTCCTCCAATCCTCAGGCACCTCACCATGAATCATAAAAAAGGGGAGTGGAGGAGGAATGGGATGTATTTAGGGAAGCGGTGATGGCTTGCGCAAAAGATGCTTGTGGCATGAGAAGCGTGGGAGGTGGGTTGATTAGAAAGGGTAGTGAGTTGTGGGATGAAGAAGTAAGATTATTAGTGAAAGAGAAGAGAGAGACATTTGGACGATTTTTGCAGGGAAAAATGCAAATGAGTGAAAGATGTATAAAAGAAAGAGACAGGAGGTCAACAGAAAGGTGCAAGAGGTGAAAAAGAGGGCAAATGAGAATTGGGGTGAGAGAGTATCATTAAATTTTCGGGAGGATAAAAAGATGTGATGGAAGGAGGTAAATAAATTGCGTAAGACAAGGGAGCAAATGGGAACTTCAGTGAAGGGCGGTAATGGAGAGGAGAAAACAAGTAATGGTGATGTGAGAAGGAGATGGAGTGAGTATCTTAAAGGTTTGTTGAATGTGTTTGATGATAGATAGGCAGATATAGGGTGTTTTGGTCGAGGTGGTGTGCAAAGTGAGAGGGTTAGGGAAAATGATTTGGTAAACAGAGAAGAGGTAGTAAAAGCAGGGAAACAGACGAAAGAAATGGCCCAACCCATCCCCATACACATCTATATACATACGCGTCCACACACGCAAATATACATACCTATACATCTCAATGTACACATATATATACACACAGAGACACATACATATATACCCATGCACACAATTCACACTGTGTGCCTTTATTCATTTCCATCGCCACCTCGCCACACATAGAATACCATCCCCCTCCCCCCTCATGTGTGCGAGGTAGCGCTAGGAAAAGACAACAAAGGCCCCATTCGTTAACAATCAGTCTCTAGCTGTCAAGCAATAATGCCCGAAACCACAGCTCCCTTTCCACATCCAGGCCCCACACAACTCTCCATGGTTTACCCCAGACGCTTCACATGCCCTGATTCAATCCACTGACAGCACGTCAACCCCGGTAAACCAAATCGATCCAATTCACTTTATTCCTTGCCCGCCTTTCACCCCCCTGCATGTTCAGGCCCCGATCACTCAAAATCTTTTTCACTCCATCTTTCCACCTCCAATTTGGTCTCCCACTTCTCCTCGTTCCCTCACCCTCCGACACATATATCCTCTTGGTCAATCTTTCCTCACTCATTCTCTTCATGTGCCCAAACCATTTCAAAACAACCTCTTCTGCTCTCTCAACCACGCTCTTTTTATTTCCACACATCTCTCTTACGCTTACATTACTTACTCGATCAAACCACCTCACACCACACATTCTCCTCAAACATCTCATTTCCAGCACATCCACACTCCTACGCACAACTCTATCCATAGCCCACGCCTCGCAACCATACAACATTGTTGCAACCACTATTCCTTCAAACATAACCATTTCTGCTTTCCGAGATAATGTTTTCGACTTCCAAACATTCTTCAAGGCTCCCAAAGTTTTCTCCCCCTCCCCCACCCTATGATTCACTTCCGCTTCCATGGTTCCATCCGCTGAAAGATCCTCTCCCACATATCTAAAACACTTTACTTCCTCCAGTTTTTCTCCATTCAAACTTACCTCCCAATTGACTTGACCCTCAACCCTACTGTACCTAATAACCTTGCTCTTATTCACATTTACTCTTAACTTCTTCTTTCACTCACTTTACCAAACTCAGTCACCAGCTTCTGCAGTTTCTCACATGAATCAGCCACTAGCGCTGTATCATCAGCGAATAACAACTGACTCACTTCCCAAGCTCTCTCATCCACAATAGACTTCATACTTGCCCCTCTTTCCAAAACTCTTGCATTCACCTCCCTAACACCACCATCCATAAAGAAATTACACAACCATGGAGACATCACACAGCCCTACCGCAAACCTACATTCACTGAGAACCAATCCATTTCCTCTCTTCCTACACGTACACATGCCTTACATCCTCGATAAAAACTTTTCACTGCTTCTAACAACTTGCCTCCTACACCATAAATTCTTAATACCTTCCACAGAGCATCTCTATCAACTCTATCATATGCCTTCTCCAGATCCATAAATGCTACATACAAATCCATTTGCTTTCCTAAGTATTTCTCACATACATTCTTCAAAGCAAACACCTGATCCACACTTCCTCTACCACTTCTGAAACCAAACTGCTCTTCCCCAATCTGATGCTCTGTACATGCCTTCACCCTCTCAATCAATACCCTGCCATATAATTTAACAGGAATACTCAACAAACTTATACCTCTGTAATTTGAGCACTCACTCTTATCCCCTTTGCCTTTGTACAATGGCACTATGCACGCATTCCGCCAATCCTCAGGCACCTTACCATGAATCATACATATATTGAATACCTTACCAACCAGTCAACAATACAGTCACCCCCTTTTTTAATAGATTCCCTTGCAATACTATCCAAACCTGCTGCCTGGCCGGCTTTCATCTTACTACCTCTTATCTGTTTACCAAATCATTTTCCCTAACCCTCTCACTTTGCACATCACCTTGACGAAAACACCCTATATCTGCAACTCTATCATCAAACACATTCAACAAACCTTCAAAATACTCACTCCATCTCCTTCTCACATCACCACTACTTGTTATCACCCCCCCATTAGCGCCCTTCAGTGAAGTTCCCATTTGCTCTCTTGTCTTACGCACTTTATTTACCTCCTTCCAGAACATCTTTTTATTCTCCCTAAAATTTAATGATACTCTCTCACCCCAACTCTCATTTGCCCTCTTTTTCATCTCTTGTACCTTTCTCTTGACCTCCTGTCTCTTTCTTTTATACATCTCCCACTCAATTGCATTTTTTCCCTGCAAAAATCGTCCAAATGCCTCTCTCTTCTCTTTCACTAATAATCTTACCTATTCATCCCACCACTCACTACACTTTCTAATCAACCCACCTCCCACGCTTCTCATGCCACAAGCATCTTTTGCGCACTCCATCACTGATTCCCTAAATACATCCCACTCCTCCCCCACTCCCCTTACTTCCACTGTTCTCACCTTTTTCCATTCTGTAATCAGCCTCTCCTGGTACTTCCTCACACAAGTCTCCTTCCCAAGCTCACTTACTCTCACTACCGTCTTCCCCCCAACTTTCACTCTTCTTTTCTAAATATATATATATATATATATATATATATATATATATATATATATATATATATATATATATATATATATATATATATATATATATGAAAAAGGTAAGAAATAATTTAGAAAACTGAAACTTCTAGCTTGAAATGAAAAGAAAAATGAATGTCACATAATGGTTCAGC
>NC_092246.1:14418929-14488814 GCF_036320965.1 Panulirus ornatus
CTGTTTGCCTGTAAAAATGTATTTTTCCATATGAATATTCAATAAAGTAATTATTTTTCTTCTCACTTCGTAGAATAACGGCGATGACAGAGGCCGGGCTCTTCTTCTACTGGATGAAAGTAAATGAAAGAAACTCAACAATATGTTATCAGGCTCCTTCCAAGATTACGGTCAGAACACCACTCTCCCTTAGCAATATATGGGTAATACTGACATACTTTCCATGCCTGCTCTTATGTGTGTGTTTGTACACATATATATATATATATATATATATATATATATATATATATATATATATATATATATATATTCCTATGAGTCCACGGGGAAAATGAAACACGAAAAGTGCCCAAGTGCACTCTTCGCGTAATAATCACATCATCAGGGGAGACACAAGAGAGAAATATAACAGTCAGTTGATATACATAGAAGAGACGAAGTTAGGACGCCATTTGGTAAACATGTGATTGTCCAAAACATATATATATATTCATATATATATACATATATATATATATATATACATATACATATATATATATATATATATATATATATATATATATATATATATATATATATATATGTATATCGTTTTCTAATTTTCAAAAAGAGGAACAGAAAAGGGGGCCAAGTGAGGATATTCCCTCACAGGCTCATTCCTCTGTTCTGAACGCTACCTCGCTAATGCGGGAAATGGCGATTAGCACGAAGAAAAAATAAGATATATACATATATATATATATATATATATATCACAGAACATACAAACCTCCAACAGCCAGGATCGACCCCGGGACCCCTGTGCAAGAGGCAGGCATGCTAACCGCTAGGCTATGGGACTGTATAATAGGAAACAACTATTCGAAATACTAAGTACTCGAATACCCTTTGTCTCACAATGGTGAGCAACGGGGTCTATACCGGTTATTTCCGAACAGACGCACATAGCCAGCTGATAGCGTTTTACCGAACCTAACTGTACAACGCGGAGGTATATGAATACGAATAAAGTGCATATGAACGCGCACCTTCATGGAACATAAAAACCTCCAACAGCCAGGATCGAACCCGGGACCCCTGTGCAAGAGGCAGGCATGCTAACGGCTAGGCTATGGGACTGTATAATAGGAAACAACTATTCGAAATACTAAGTACTCGAATACCCTTCATCTCACAATGGTGAGCAACGGGGTCTATACCGGTTATTTCCGAACAGACGCTTCATATGCACTTTATTCGCATATATATATATATTTCTTTTTCTTTCATACTATTTGCCATTTCCCGCGTTAGCGAGGTAGCGTTAAGAACAGAGGACTGGGCCTTTGAGGGAATATCCTCATCTGGCCCCCTTCTCTGTTCCTTCTTTGAGAAAAACAAAAAAAAAACAAGATGGGAGGATTTCCAGCCCCCCGCTCCCTTCCCTTTTAGTCGCCTTCTACGACACGCAGGGAATACGTGGGAAGTATTCTTTCTCCCGTATCCCCTATCCCCAAGGATAAATACATACATACATACATACTAAAACCATTAAAACAATCAAAGACATAATATCAATCTCACAGATACGCTCAGCATCTCAGTTTATTATGCCATTCTTATTTTCATAGATGAGGCATTTCAATGATTCATCTTAAACACTATGCATGAAGGATGGCTAGTAAACCGACAAATACTTTGAAGTGAATCCTGAGACAATAGATCAAAATATTAAACAAAGCTACATTAACAAGGAACAAGATCAAGCAAATCTATAGTTCTTGTTAGTAAAAGGCCCATATACAGCTTGAGAAGTCCAATGTAAAGATCACATTGACATCTAGAAAAGAACTACCCATGCAGATCTTTGTAACAATTACAACCCTCTGTACCATCTATCCTCTTCAATGCAGGGTACCTATTATGATAAAATTCCTTGATCTGCAGTATTCAAACAGCTATCCAAGTTATCTAAAATGTATTATTCCTCAATATCTCTGATACATATGACCAAAGGTTCTAAACACAACTGTTTACAAAGCTCGGCAATATATATATATATATATATATATATATATATATATATATATATATATATATATATATATATATATATATATATATATATATATATATATATATATATATATATATATATATATATATATATATATATATATATATATATATATATATATATATATATATATATATATATATATATATATATATATATATATATATATATATATATATATATATATATATATATATATATATATATATATATATATATATATATATATATATATATATATATATATATATATATATATATATATATATATATATATATGTATATATATATATATATATATATATATATATATATATATATATATATATATATATATATATATATATATATATATATGTATATATATATATATATATATTTGTTTATTTTTCTTTGTCGCTGTCTCCCGCGTTAGCGAAGTAGTGCAAGAAACAGACGAAAGAATGGCCCAACCCATCCACATACACATGTGTATACATACGCGTCCATACACGCAAATATACACACCTATACATATCAATGTATACATATATATACACACACAGACATATACATAAATACACATGTACATAATTCATACTGTCTGCCTTTATTCATTCCCATCGCCACCTCGCCACACATGTAATAACAACCCCATCCCCCCTCATGTGAGCGAGGTAGCGATAGGAAAAGACAACAAAGGCCCCATTCCCTTACACTCAAACTCTAGCTGTCATGTAATAATGCAGCGAAACCTCAGCTCCCTTTCCATATCCAGACCCCACACAACTTTCCATGGTTTGCCCTAGACGCTTCACATGCCCCGGTTCAATCCATTGACAGCACGTCGACACCGGTATACCACATCGTTCCAATTCACTCTATTTCTTGCATGCCTTTCATCCTCATACATGTTCAGGCCCCGATCACTAAAAATCTTTTTCACTTCATCTTTCCACCTCCAATTTGGTATCCCACTTCTCGTTTCCTCCACCTCTGACACATATATCTTCTTGGTCAATCTTTCCTCAATCATTTTCTCCAAGTGACCAAACCATTTCAAAACACCCTCTTATTTCCACACATCTCTCTTACCCTTACATTACTTACTCGATCAAACCACCTCACACCACACATTGTCCTCAAACATCTCATTTCCAGCACATCCAATCTCCTGTGCAAAACTCTATCCATAGCCCACGCCTCGCAACCATACAACATTGTTGGAACCATTATTCCCTCAAACATTCTCATTTTTGCTTTCCGAGATAATGTTCTCGACTTCCAAACATTCTTCAAGGCTCCCGAAATTTTCGCCCCCTCCCCCACCCTATGATTCACTTCCGCTTCCATGGATCCATCCGCTGCCAGATCCACTCCCAGGTACCTAAAACACTTTACTTCCTCCAGTTTTTCCCCATTCAAACTTACCTCCCAATTGACTTGACCCTCAACCCTACTGTACATAATAACCTTGCTCTTATTCACATTTACTCTTAACTTTCTTCTTTCACACACTTTACCAAACTCAGTCACCAGCTTCTGCAGTTTCTCACATGAATAAGCCACCAGCGCAGTATCATCATCGAATAACAACTGACTCACTTCCCAAGCTGTCTAATCCACAACAGACTGCATACTTGCCCCTCTTTCCAAAACTCTTGCATTCACCTCCCTAACAGTCAAAAAACAAATTAAACAACCATTGAGACATCACACACCCCTGTCGCAAGCCTATATTCACTGAGAACCAATCACTTTCCTCTCTTCCTACACGTACATATACCTTACATCCTCGATAAAAACTTTTCACTGATTGTAACAACTTGCCTCCTACACCAATTATTCTTAATACCTTCCAGAGAGCATCTCTATCAACTCCCTCATATGCCTTCTCCAGATCCATAAATGCTACATACAAATCCATTTACTTTTCTAAGTATTTCTCACATACATTCTTCAAAGCAAACACCTGATCCACACATCCTCTACCACTTCTGAAACCACACTGCTCTTCCCCAATCTGATGCTCTGTAGATGCCTTTACCCTCTCAATCAATACCCTCCCATATAATTTACCAGGACTACTCAACAAACTTATACCTCTGTAATTTGAGCTCTAACTCTTATCCCCTTTTCCTTTGTACAGTCGCAATATGCACGCATTCCGCCAATCCTCAGGCACCTCTGCATGAATCATACAGTCAACAATACAGTCACACCCTTTTTTGATAGATTCCACTGCAATACCATCCAAACCCGCTGCCTTGCTAGCTTTCATGTTCCACAAAGCTTTTACTACCTCTTCTCTGTTTACCGTATCATTTTCCCTAATCCTCTCACTTTCCACACCACCTTGACCAAAACACCCTATATCTGCCACTCTATCATAAAACACACTCAACAAACCTTCAAAATACTCACTCCATCTCCTTCTCACATCACCACTACTTGTTATCAACGCCCCATTAGCGCCCTTCAATGAAGTTCCCATTTGCTCCCTTGTCTTACTCACTTTATTTACCTTCTTCCAAAACATCTTTTTATTCTCCATAAAATTTAATGATACTCTCTCACCCCAACTCTCATTTGCCCTCTTTTTCACCTCTTGTACCGATCTCTTGACCTCCTGCCTCTTTCTTTTATACATCTCCCACTGATTTGCATTTTCCCCCCCGAAAAAAACGTCGAAACGCTTCTCTCTTCTCTTTTGCTAATCATCTTGCTTCTTCATGTCACCACTTACTACCCTTTCTAATCAACCCACCTCCCACGCTTCTCATGCCACAAGCATCTTTTGCGCAAGCCATCACTGCTTCCCTAAATACATCCCATTCCTCCCTCACTCCCCTTACCTCCTTTGTTCTCACCTTTTTCCATTCTGAACTCCTTCTCTCCTTTTACTTCCTCACATACTTGTCCTTCCCAAGCTCAGTTACTCTCACCACTCTCTTCACCTCAACATTCTCTCTTCTTTCCTGAAAACCCCTACAAATCTTCACCTTGGCCTCCACAAGATAATGATCAGACATTCCTCCAGTTGCACCTCTCAGCACATTAACCTCCAAAAGTCTCTCTTTCGCGAGCCTATCAATTAACACGTATTCCAATAACGCTCTCTGGCCATCTCTGCTACTTACATACGTATGCTTATGTATATCTCGCTTTTTAAACCAGGTATTCCCAGTCACCAGTCCTTTGCCAGCACATAAATCTACAAGCTCTTCACCATTTCCATTTACAACACTGAACACCCCATGTATACCAATTATTCCCTCAACTGTCACATTACACACCTTTGCATTCAAATCACCCATCACTATAACCCAGTCTCGTCCATCAAAACCACTAACACACTCATTCAGCAGCTCCCAAATCACTTGCCTCTCATGATCTTTCCTCTCATGCCCAGGTGCATATGCACCAATAATCACCCATCTCGCTCAATCAACTTTCAGTTTTACCCACAGCAATCTAAAATTTACTTCATTACACTCTATCACATACTCGCACCACTCCTGTTTCAGGAGTAGTGCTACTCCTTTCCTAACTCTTGTCCTCTCACTAATCCCTGGCTTTACTCCTAAGGCATTCCCAAATCTCTCTTCCCCTTTACCCTTGAGCTTCATTTCACTCAGAGCCAAAACA
Source organism: Panulirus ornatus (assembly GCF_036320965.1). Lineage (NCBI taxonomy): Eukaryota > Metazoa > Arthropoda > Malacostraca > Decapoda > Palinuridae > Panulirus > Panulirus ornatus. Next base: position 14,424,619 of record NC_092246.1, read on the forward strand.
TCTAGGTTCCTTTCCTCAAACATACTACCTATCTCTCATTTTTCTCATCTTGGTTACATCCACACACATTTAGACACCCCAAGCTGAGCCTTCGAGGAGGATGAGCACTCCCCGCGTGACTCCTTCTTCTGTTTCCCCTTTTAGTTAAAATACAAGAGGGAAAGGTTTCTAGCCCCCCGCTCCCGTCCCCTTTAGTCGCCTTCTACGACACGTGAGGAATGCGTGGGAAGTATTCTTTCTCCCCTATCCCCAGGGATATATATATATATATATATATATATATATATATATATATATATATATATATATATATATATATATATATATATATATATATATATATATATACATATATATATATATATATATATATATATATATATATATATATATATATATATATATATATATATATATATATATATATATATATATATATATATATATATATATATTTATAAATATACATATGTATATGTGAAGTGTTTTAGATATCTGGGAGTGGATCTGGCAGCGGATGGAACCATGGAAGCGGAAGTGGATCATAGGGTGGGGGAGGGGGCGAAAATTCTGGGGGCCTTGAAGAATGTGTGGAAGTCGAGAACATTATCTCGGAAAGCAAAAATGGGTATGTTTGAAGGAATAGTGGTTCCAACAATGTTGTATGGTTGCGAGGCTTGGGTCATGGATAGAGTTGTGCGCAGGAGGATGGATGTGCTGGAAATGAGATGTTTGAGGACAATGTGTGGTGTGAGGTGGTTTGATCGAGTGAGTAACGTAAGGGTAAGAGAGATGTGTGGAAATAAAAAGAGCGTGGTTGAGAGAGCAGAAGAGGGTGTTTTGAAGTGGTTTGGGCACATGGAGAGGATGAGTGAGGAAAGATTGACCAAGAGGATATATGTGTCGGAGGTGGAGGGAGCAAGGAGGAGAGGGAGACCAAATTGGAGGTGGAAAGATGGAGTGAAAAAGATTTTGTGTGATCGGGGCCTGAACATGCAGAAGGGTGAAAGGAGGGCAAGGAATAGAGTGAATTGGAGCGATGTGGTATACCGGGGTTGACGTGCTGTCAGTGGATTGAATCAAGGCATGTGAAGCGTCTGGGGTAAACCATGGAAAGCTGTGTAGGTATGTATATTTGCTGGTGTGGACGTATGTATATACATGTGTATGGGGGGGGGGGGGGGGTTAGGCCATTTCTTTCGTCTGTTTCCTTGCGCTACCTCGCAAACGCGGGAGACAGTATAAAAAAAAAAAAAAAAATATATATATATATATATATATATATATATATATATATATATATATATATATATATATATATATATATATATATATATATATATATATATATATATATATATATATATATATATATATATATATATATATATTTTTTTTTTTTTTTTTCATACTATTCGCCATTTCCCACACTAGTGAGGTAGCGTTAAGAACAGAGGACAGCCTTTGAGGGAAATTCTCACTTGGCCCCCTTCTCTGTTCCTTCTTTTGGAAAATTAAAAACAAGAGAGGAGGATTTCCAGCCCCCTGCTCCAATATATATTCATAAATGAATATATATATTTATATATATATATATATATATATATATATATATATATATATATATATATATATATATATATATATATATATATAAATATATATATTCATTTATGTTTTTTTTATTTTACTTTGTCGCTGTCTCTCGCGTTAGCGAGGTAGCGGAAGGAAAAAGACGAAAGAATGGCCCAACCCAACCACATACACATGTATATACATACATGTCCACACACGCACAATATACATACCTATACATCTCAATGTACACATATATATACACACACAGACATATACATATATACACATGTTAATAATTCATACTGTCTGCCTTTATTTGCTCCCATCGCCACCTCGCCACACATGGAATAACAACCCCCTCCACCCTCATGTATGCGAGGTAGCGCTAGGAAAAACACCAGAGTCCCAATTCCTTCACACTCAGTGTCTAGCTGTCATGTAATAATGCACCGAAACCACAGCTCCCTTTCCACATCCAGGCCCCACACACTTTCTATGGTTTACCCCAGACGCTTCACATGCCCTGGTTCATGCCCCGGTATACCACATCGTTACAATTCATTCTATTCCTTGTACGCCTTTCACCCTCTTGCATATTTAGGCCCCGATCATTCAAAATCTTTTTCAGTCCATCTTTCCACCTCCAATTTGGTCTCCCACTTCTCCTCGTTCCCTCCACCTCTGACACATATATCCTCTTGGTCAATCTTTCCTCACTCATTCTCTTCATGTGACCAAACCATTTCAAAACACCCTTTTCTGCTCTCTCAACCAGACTCTTTTTATTTCCACACATCTCTCTCACCCTTACATTACTTACTCGATTAAACCACCTCACACCACGAATTGTCCTCAAACATCTCATTTCCAGCACATCCACCCTCCTGCGCACAACTCTATCCATAGCCCACGCTTCGCAACCATACAACATTTTTGGAACCACTATTCCTTCAAACATACCCATTTTTGCTTTCCGAGATAATTTTCTCGACTTCCAAACATTCTTCAAGGCTTCCAGAATTCTCGCCCCCTCCCCCACCCTATGATTCACTTCCGCTTCCATGGTTCCATCCGCTGCCAGATCCACTCCCAGATATCTAAAACACTTCACTTCCTCCAGCTTTTCTCCATTCAAACTTACCTCCCAATTGACTTGACCCTCAACCCTACTGTGCCTAATAACCATGAGCTTATTGACATTTACTCTTAACTTTCTTCTTTCACACACTTTACCAAACTCAGTCACCAGCTTCTGCAGTTTCTTACATGAATCAGCCACCAGCGCTGTATCATCAGCGAACAACAACTGACTCACTTCCCAAGCTGTCTAATCCACAACAGACTGCATACTTGCACCTCTTTCCAAAACTCTTGCATTCACCTCCCTAACAACCCCATCCATAAAGAAATTAAACAACCATGGAGACATCACACACCCCTGCCGCAAACCTACATTCACTGAGAACCAATCACTTTATATATATATATATATATATATATATATATACATATACATTTCCTTTTTTCCATAGCCAGAGGTTGAACCATTATGTGACATTCATTTTTTTCATTCATTTCAAGCTAGAAGTTTAAGTTTTCTAAATTGTTTCTTACATTTTTCATATGTATATATATGTATGTGTGTGTGTGTGTATATGTGCGTATGTATGTGTATGTGTGTGTTTGTGTATATGTATATATATATGTATATTATCCCTGGGGATAGGGGTGAAAGAATACTTCCCACGTATTCCTCGCGTGTCGTAGAAAGCGACTAGAGGGGACGGGAGCGCGTGGCCAGAAATCCTCCCCTCCTTGTATTAACTTTCTAAAATGGGAAACAGAAGAAGGAGTCACGCGGGGAGTGCTCATCCTCCTCGAAGGCTCAGAGTGGGGTGCCTAAATGTGTGTGGATGTAACCAAGATGTGAAAAAAGGAGAGATAGGTAGTATGTTTGAGGAAAGGAACCTGGACGTTTTGGCTCTGAGTGAAACGAAGCTCAAGGGTAAAGGGGAAGAGTGGTTTGGGAATGTCTGGTGAGTAAAGTCAGGGGTTCGTGAGAGGACAAGAGCAAGGGAAGGAGTAGCAATACTCCTGAAACAGGAGTTGTGGGAGTATGTGATAGAATGTAAGAAAGTAAATTCTCGATTAATATGGGTAAAACTGAAAGTTGATGGAGAGAGGTGGGTGATTATTGGTGCATATGCACCTGGGCATGAGAAGAAAGATCAAGAGAGGCAAGTGTTTTGGGAGCAGCTGAATGAGTGTGTTAGTGGTTTTGATGCACGAGACCGGGTTATAGTGATGGGTGATTTGAATGCAAAGGTGAGTAATGTGGCAGTTGAGGGAATAATTGGTATACATGGGGTGTTCAGTGTTGTAAATGGAAATGGTGAAGAGCTTGTAGATTTATGTGCTGAAAAAGGACTGATGATTGGGAATACCTGGTTTAAAAAGCGAGATATACATAAGTATACTTATGTAAGTAGGAGAGATGGCCAGAGAGCGTTATTGGATTACGTGTTAATTGACAGGCGTGCGAAAGAGAGACTTTTGGATGTTAATGTGCTGAGAGGTGCAACTGGAGGGATGTCTGATCATTATCTTGTGGAGGCTAAGGTGAAGATTTGTATGGGTTTTCAGAAAAGAAGAGTGAATGTTGGGGTGAAGAGGGTGGTGAGAGTAAGTGAGCTTGAGAAGGAGACCTGTGTGAGGAAGTACCAGGAGAGACTGAGTACAGAATGGAAAAAGGTGAGAACAATGGAAGTAAGGGGAGTGGGGGAGGAATGGGATGTATTTAGGGAATCAGTGATGGATTGCGCAAAAGATGCTTGTGGCATGAGAAGAGTGGGAGGTGGGTTGATTAGAAAGGGTAGTGAGTGGTGGGATGAAGAAGTAAGAGTATTAGTGAAAGAGAAGAGAGAGGCATTTGGACGATTTTTGCAGGGAAAAAATGCAATTGAGTGGGAGATGTATAAAAGAAAGAGACAGGAGGTCAAGAGAAATGTGCAAGAGGTGAAAAAAAGGGCAAATGAGAGTTGGGGTGAGAGAGTATCATTAAATTTTAGGGAGAATAAAAAGATGTTCTGGAAGGAGGTAAATAAAGTGCGTAAGACAAGGGAGCAAATGGGAACTTCAGTGAAGGGCGCAAATGGGGAGGTGATAACAAGTAGTGGTGATGTGAGAAGGAGATGGAGTGAGTATTTTGAAGGTTTGTTGAATGTGTTTGATGATAGAGTGGCTGATATAGGGTGTTTTGGTCGAGGTGGTGTGCAAAGTGAGAGGGTTAGGGAAAATGATTTGGTAAACAGAGAAGAGGTAGTGAAAGCTTTGCGGAAGATGAAAGCCGGCAAGGCAGCAGGTTTGGATGGTATTGCAGTGGAATTTATTAAAAAAGGGGGTGACTGTATTGTTGACTGGTTGGTAAGGTTATTTAATGTATGTATGACTCATGGTGAGGTGCCTGAGGATTGGCGGAATGCGTGCATAGTGCCATTGTACAAAGGCAAAGGGGATAAGAGTGAGTGCTCAAATTACAGAGGTATAAGTTTGTTGAGTATTCATGGTAAATTATATGGGAGGGTATTGATTGAGAGGGTGAAGGCATGTACAGAGCATCAGATTGGGGAAGAGCAGTGTGGTTTCAGAAGTGGTAGAGGATGTGTGGATCAGGTGTTTGCTTTGAAGAATGTATGTGAGAAATACTTAGAAAAGCAAATGGATTTGTATGTAGCATTTATGGATCTGGAGAAGGCATATGATAGAGTTGATAGAGATGCTCTGTGGAAGGTATTAAGAATATATGGTGTGGGAGGAAAGTTGTTAGAAGCAGTGAAAAGTTTTTATCGAGGATGTAAGGCATGTGTACGTGTAGGAAGAGAGGAAAGTGATTGGTTCTCAGTGAATGTAGGTTTGCGGCAGGGGTGTGTGATGTCTCCATGGTTGTTTAATTTGTTTATGGATGGGGTTGTTAGGGAGGTAAATGCAAGAGTTTTGGAAAGAGGGGCAAGTATGAAGTCTGTTGGGGATGAGAGAGCTTGGGAAGTGAGTCAGTTGTTGTTCGCTGATGATACAGCGCTGGTGGCTGATTCATGTGAGAAACTGCAGAAGCTGGTGACTGAGTTTGGTAAAGTGTGTGGAAGAAGAAAGTTAAGAGTAAATGTGAATAAGAGCAAGGTTATTAGGTACAGTAGGGTTGAGGGTCAAGTCAATTGGGAGGTGAGTTTGAATGGAGAAAAACTGGAGGAAGTGAAGTGTTTTAGATATCTGGGAGTGGATCTGGCAGCGGATGGAACCATGGAAGCGGAAGTGGATCATAGGGTGGGGGAGGGGGCGAAAATTCTGGGGGCCTTGAAGAATGTGTGGAAGTCGAGAACATTATCTCGGAAAGCAAAAATGGGTATGTTTGAAGGAATAGTGGTTCCAACAATGTTGTATGGTTGCGAGGCGTGGGCTATGGATAGAGTTGTGCGCAGGAGGATGGATGTGCTGGAAATGAGATGTTTGAGGACAATGTGTGGTGTGAGGTGGTTTGATCGAGTGAGTAACGTAAGGGTAAGAGAGATGTGTGGAAATAAAAAGAGCGTGGTTGAGAGAGCAGAAGAGGGTGTTTTGAAGTGGTTTGGGCACATGGAGAGAATGAGTGAGGAAAGATTGACCAAGAGGATATATGTGTCGGAGGTGGAGGGAACGAGGAGAAGAGGGAGACCAAATTGGAGGTGGAAAGATGGAGTGAAAAAGATTTTGTGTGATCGGGGCCTGAACATGCAGGAGGGTGAAAGGAGGGCAAGGAATAGAGTGAATTGGAGCGATGTGGTATACCGGGGTTGACGTGCTGTCAGTGGATTGAATCAAGGCATGTGAAGCGTCTGGGGTAAACCATGGAAAGCTGTGTAGGTATGTATATTTGCGTGTGTGGACGTATGTATATACATGTGTATGGGGGGGGGGTTGGGCCATTTCTTTCGTCTGTTTCCTTGCGCTACCTCGCAAACGCGGGAGACAGCGACAAAGTATAATAAAATAAAATAAATAAATATATATATATATATATATATATATATATATATATATATATATATATATATATATATATATATATATATATATATATATATATATATATATATATATATATATATATATATCTTTTTTTTTTTTTTTTTTTGCTTTGTCGCTCTCTCCCGCGTTTTCGAAGTAGCGCAAGGAAACAGACGAAAGAAATGGCCCAACCCACCCCCATGCACATGTATATACATACGTCCACACACGCAAATATACATACCTACACAGCTTTCCATGGTTCACCCCAGACGCCTCACACGCCCTGATTCAATCCACCGACAGCACGTCAACCCCGGTATACCACATCGCTCCAATTCACTCTATTCCTTGCCCTCCTTTCACCCTCCTGCATGTTCAGGCCCCGATCACACAAAATCTTTTTCACTCCATCTTTCCACCTCCAATTTGGTCTCCCTCTTCTCCTCGTTCCCTCCACCTCCGACACATATATTCTCTTGGTCAATCTTTCCTCACTCATTCTCTCCATGTGCCCGAACCATTTCAAAACACCCTCTTCTGCTCTCTCAACCACGCTCTTTTTATTTCCACACATCTCTCTTACCCTTACGTTACTTACTCGATCAAACCACCTCACACCACACATTGTCCTCAAACATCTCATTTCCAGCACATCCATCCTCCTGCGCACAACTCTATCCATAGCCCACGCCTCGAAACCATACAACATTGTTGGAACCACTATTCCTTCAAACATACCCATTTTTGCTTTCCGAGATAATGTTCTCGACTTCCACACATTCTTCAAGGCTCCCAGAATTTTCGCCCCCTCCCCCACCCTATGATCCACTTCCGCTTCCATGGTTCCATCCGCTGCCAGATCCACTCCCAGATATCTAAAACACTTCACTTCCTCCAGTTTTTCTCCATTCAAACTCACCTCCCAATTGACTTGACCCTCAACCCTACTGTACCTAATAACCTTGCTCTTATTCACATTTACTCTTAACTTTCTTCTTTCACACACTCTACCAAACTCAGTCACCAGCTTCTGCAGTTTCTCACATGAATCAGCCACCAGCGCTGTATCATCAGCGAACAACAACTGACTCACTTCCCAAGCTCTCTCATCCCCAACAGAGTTCATACTTGCCCCTCTTTCCAAAACTCTTGCATTCACCTCCCTAACAACCCCATCCATAAACAAATTAAACAACCATGGAGACAGCACACACCCCTGCCGCAAACCTACATTCACTGAGAACCAATCACTTTCCTCTCTTCCTACACGTACACATGCCTTACATCCTCGATAAAAACTTTTCACTGCTTCTAACAACTTGCCTCCCACACCATATATTCTTAATACCTTCCACAGAGCATCTCTATCAACTCTATCATATACCTTCTCCAGATCCATAAATGCTACATACAAATCCATTTGCTTTTCTAAGTATTTCTCACATACATTCTTCAAAGCAAACACCTGATCCACACATCCTCTACCACTTCTGAAACCACACTGCTCTTCCCCAATCTGATGCTCTGTACATGCCTTCACCCTCTCAATCAATATCCTCCCATATAATTTACCAGGAATACTCAATAAACTTATACCTCTGTAATTTGAGCACTCACTCTTATCCCCTTTGCCTTTGTACAATGGCACTATGCACGCATTCCCCCAATCGTCAGGCACCTCACAATGAGTCATACATACATTAGATAACCTTACCAACCAGTCAACAATACAGTCACCCCCTTTTTTAATAAATTCCACTGCAATACCATCCAAACCTGCTGCCTTGCCGGCTTTCATCTTCGCAAAGCTTTTACTACCTCTTCTCTGTTTACCAAATCATTTTCCATAACCCTCTCACTTTGCACACCACCTCGACCAAAACACCCTATATCTGCCACTCTATCATCAAACACATTCAACGAACCTTCAAAATACTCACTCTATCTCCTTCTCACATCACCACTACTTGTTATCACCTCCCCATTTGCGCCCTTCACTGAAGTTCCCATTTGCTCCCTTGTCTTACGCACTTTATTTACCTCCTTCCAGAACATCTTTTTATTCTCCTTAAAATTTAATGATACTCTCTCACTTCAACTCTCATTTGCCCGTTTTTTCACCTCTTGCACCTTCCTCTTGACCTCCTGTCTCTTTCTTTTATACATCTCCCACTCAATTTCATTTTTTCCCTGCAAAAATCGTCCAAATGCCTCTGTCTTCTCTTTCACTATTACTCTTACTTCTTCATCCCACCACTCACTACCCTTTCTAATCAACTCAGGAATACATATATATATATATATATATATATATATATATATATATATATATATATATATATATATATATATATATATATATATATATATATATATATATATATATATATATATATATATATATATATATATATATATATGTATATATATATATATATATATATATATATATATATATATATATATATATATATATATATATATATATATATATATATATATATATATATATATATATATACATATATATATATATATATATATATATATATATATATATATATATATATATATATATATATATATATATATATATATATATATATATATTTGGACGATTTTTGCAGGGAAAAATGCAACTGAGTGGGAGATGTATAAAAGAAAGAGACAGGAGGTCAAGAGAAAGGTGCAAGAGGTGAAAAAGAGGGCACATGAGAGTTGGGGTGAGAGAGTATATTAAATTTTTGGGAGAATAAAAAGATGTTCTGGATGGAGGTAAATAAAGTGCGTAAGACAAGGGAGCAAATGAGAACTTCAGTGAAGGGCGCAAATGGGGAGGTGATAACAAGTCGTGGTGATGTGAGAAGGAGATGGAGTATTTTGAAGGTTTGTTGAATGTGTTTGATGATAGAGTGGCAAATATAGGGTGTTTTGGTCGAGGTGGTGTGCAAAGTGAGAGGGTTGGGGAAAATGATTTGGTAAACAGAGAAGAGGTAGTAAAAGCTTTGCGGAAGATGATAGCCGGCAAGGCAGCAGGTTTGGATGGTATTACAGTGGAATTTATTAAAAAAGGGGGTGACTGTATTATTGACTGGTTGGTAAGGTTATTTAATGTATATATGACTCATGGTGAGGTGCCTGAGGATTGGCGGAAAGCTTGCATAGTGCCATTGTACAAAGGCAAAGGGGATAAGAGTGAGTGCTCAAATTACAGAGGTATATCTTTGTTGAGTATTCCTGGTAAATTATATGGGAGGGTATTGACTGAGAAGGTGAAGGCATGTACAGAGCATCAGATTGGGGAAGAGCAGTGTGGTTTCAGAAGTGGTAGAGGATGTGTGGATCAGGTGTTTGCTTTGAAGAATGTATGTGAGAAATACTTAGAAAAGCAAATGGATTTGTATGTATCATTTATGGATCTGGAGAAGGCATATGATAGAGTTGATAGAGATGCTCTGTCGAAGGTATTAAGAATATAAGGTGTGGGAGGCAAGTTGTTAGAAGCAGTGAAAAGTTTTATCGATGATTTAAGGCATGTGTACGTGTAGGAAGAGAGGAAAGTTATTGGTTCTCAGTTAATGTAGGTTTGCGGCTGGGGTGTGTGATGTCTCTATGGTTGTTAAATTTGTTTATGGATGTGGTTGTTAGGGAGGTGAATGCAAGAGTTTTGGAAAGAGGTGCAAGTATGAGCTCTGTTGGGGATGAGAGAGCTTGGGAAGTGAGTCAGTTGTTGTTCGCTGATGATACAGCGCTGGTGGCTGATTTATGTGAGAAACTGCAGAAGCTGGTGACTGAGTTTGGTAAAGTGTGTGAAAGAAGAAAATTAAGAGTAAATGTGAATGAGAGCAAGGTTATTAGGTACAGTAGGGTTGAGGGTCAAGTCAATTGGGAAGTAAGCTTGAATGGAGCAAAACTGGAGGAAGTAAAGTGTTTTAGATATCTGGGAGTGGATCTGGCAGCGGATGGAACCATGGAAGCGGAAGTGGATCATAGGGTGGGGGAGGGGGCGAAAATCCTGGGAGCCTTGAAGAATGTCTGGAAGTCGAGAACATTATCTCGGAAAGCAAAAATGTGTATGTTTGAAGGAATAGTGGTTCCAACAATGTTGCATGGTTGCGAGGCGTGTGCTATGGATAGAGTTGTGCGCAGGAGGATGGATGTGTTAGAAATGTGGTGTTTGAGGACAATGTGTGGTGTGAGGTGGTTTGATCGAGTAAGTAACGTAAGGGTAAGAGAGATGTGTGGAAATAAAAAGAGCGTGGTTGAGAGAGCAGAAGAGGGTGTTTTGAAATGGTTTGCTCACATGGAGAGAATGAGTGAGGAAAGATTGACCAAGAGGATATATGTGTCGGAGGTGGAGGGAACGAGGAGAAGAGGGAGACCAAATTGGAGGTGGAAAGATGGAGTGAAAAAGATTTTGTGTGATCGAGGCCTGAACATGCAGGAGGGTGAAAGGAGGGCAAGGAATAGAGTGAATTGGATCGATTTGGTACACCGGGGTTGACGTGCTGTCGGTGGATTGAATCAGGGCATGTGAAGCGTCTGGGGTAAACCATGGAAAGCTGTGTAGGTATGTATATTTGCGTGTGTGGACGTATGTATATACATGTTTATGGGGTTAGGTTGGGCCATTTCTTTCGTCTGTTTCCTTGCGCTACCTTGCAAACGCGGGAGACAGCGACAAAAAAAAAGAAAATATATATATATATATATATATATATATATATATATATATATATATATATATATAAATATATATATATATATATATATATATATATATATATATATATATATATATATATATATATGTATATATATATATATATATATATATATATATATATATATATATATATATATATATATAATATATATATATATATATATATATATATATATATATATATATATATATATATATATATATATATATATACATATATATATACATATACATATATATATATATATATATATATATTATATATATATATATATATATATATATATATATATATATATATATATATATATATATATATATATATATGTATATATATATATATTTATATATATATATATATATATATATATATATATATATATATATATATATATATATATATATATATATATATATATATATATGTATATATATATATATTTCTCTCTTTTTTTCACACTATTCGCCATTTCCCGTGATGGAGAGGTAGCGTTAAGACCAGAGTACTGGGCCTTTAAGGGAATACCCTCACCTGGCCCCCATCTCTGTTCCTTCTTTTGGAAAATTGAAAATAAAAAACGAGAGGGAGGATTTCGAGCTCCCCGCTCCCTTCCCTTTTAGTCGCCTTCTACGACACACAGGGAATATGTGGGAAGTTTTCTTAATCCCCTATCCCCAGGAAAGATTGACCAAGAGGATATATGTGTCAGAGGTGAAGGGAACGAGGAGAAGTGGGAGACAAATTGGAGGTGGAAAGATGGAGTGAAAAAGATTTTGAGTGATCGGGGCCTGAACATGCCGGAGGGTGAAAGTCGTGCAAGGATTAGACTCAATTGGAAGGATGTGGTACACCGGGGTCGACGTGCTGTCAATGGATTGAACCAGGGCATGTGAAGCGTCTGGGGTAAACCATGGAAAGTTGTGTGGCGCATGGATGTGGAAAGGGAGCTGTGGTTTCGGTGCATTATTACATGACAGCTAGAAACTGAGCGTGAACGTATGTGGCCTTTGGTGTCTTTTCCTAGTGCTACCTCACACAACTGAGGGGGGAGGGGGTTGTTATTCCATGTGTGGCGAGGTGGCGATGGGAACAAATAAAGGCAGACTCTATGAACCATGTACATGTGTATATATGTATATGTCTGTGTGTGTATATATATGTGTACATTGAGATGTATAGGTATGTATATTTGATTGTGTGGGCGTGCATGTATATACATGTGTATGTGGGCGGGTTGGGCCATTCTTTTGTCTGTTTCCTTGCGCTACCGCGCTAAAGCGGAAGACAGCGACGAAGCAAAAATAATAAAAGATGAATATACATATATATATATATATATATATATATATATATATATATATATATATATATATATATATATATATATATATATATATATATATATATATATATATATATATATATATATATATATATATATTTTTTCTTTTCTTTTATACTTTGTCGCTGTCTCCCGCGTTTGCGAGGTAGCGCAAGGAAACAGACGAAAGAAATGGCCCAACCCCCCCCCCATACACATGTATATACATACGTCCACACACGCAAATATACATACCTACACAGCTTTCCATGGTTTACCCCAGACGCTTCACATGCCTTGATTCAATCCACTGACAGCACGTCAGCCCCGGTATACCACATCGCTCCAATTCACTCTATTCCTTGCCCTCCTTTCACCCTCCTGCATGTTCAGGCCCCGATCACACAAAATCTTTTTCACTCCATCTTTCCACCTCCAATTTGGTCTCCCTCTTCTCCTTGTTCCCTCCACCTCCGACACATATATCCTCTTGGTCAATCTTTCCTCACTCATTCTCTCCATGTGCCCAAACCACTTCAAAACACCCTCTTCTGCTCTCTCAACCACGCTCTTTTTATTTCCACACATCTCTCTTACCCTTACGTTACTCACTCGATCAAACCACCTCACACCACACATTGTCCTCAAACATCTCATTTCCAGCACATCCATCCTCCTGCGCACAACTCTATCCATAGCCCACGCCTCGCAACCATACAACATTGTTGGAACCACTATTCCTTCAAACATACCCATTTTTGCTTTCCGAGATAATGTTCTCGACTTCCACACATTCTTCAAGGCCCTCAGAATTTTCGCCCCCTCCCCCACCCTATGATCCACTTCCGCTTCCATGGTTCCATCCGCTGCCAGATCCACTCCCAGATATCTAAAACACTTAACTTCCTCCAGTTTTTCTCCATTCAAACTCACCTCCCAATTGACTTGATCCTCAACCCTACTGTACCTAATAACCTTGCTCTTATTCACATTTACTCTTAACTTTCTTCTTCCACACACTTTACCAAACTCAGTCACCAGCTTCTGCAGTTTCTCACATGAATCAGCCACCAGCGCTGTATCATCAGCGAACAACAACTGACTCACTTCCAAGCTGTCTACTCCCACAACAGACTGCATACTGCACCTCTTTCCAAAACTCTAGCATTCACCTCCCTAAAAACCCCCATCCATAAAGAAATTAAACAACCATGGAGACATCACACACCCCTGCCGCAAACCTACATTCACTGAGAGACCAATCACTTTATATATATATATATATATAATATATAAATAATAAACAAGACATTACTTTTTCCATAGCCAAGGTTGAACCATTAATTGACATTCATTTTTTTTCAATCATTTCAAGCTAGAAGTTAAGTTTTCCTAAATTGTTTCTACATTTTTTCGATATGTTATATATATGTATGGTGTAGTGTGTGTGTAATATGTGCGTATGTATGTTATGTGGTGTTTTGTGTATATGTATATAATATATTGGTAAATTTATCCCTGGGGATAGGGGTGAAATAATACTTCCACGTATTCCCTCGCGTGTCGTAGAAAGCGACAAGAGGGGACGGAGCGGGGGCCAGAAATCCTCCCCTCCTTGTATTAACTTTCTAAAATGGGAAACAGAAGAAGGAGTCACGCGGGGAGTGCTCATCCTCCTCGAAGGCTCAGAGTGGGGTGCCTAAATGTGTGTGGATGTAACCAAGATGTGAAAAAAGGAGAGATAGGTAGTATGTTTGAGGAAAGGAACCTGGATGTTTTGGCTCTGAGTGAAACGAAGCTCAAGGGTAAAGGGGAAGAGTGGTTTGGGAATGTCTGGGGAGTAAAGTCAGGGGTTAGTGAGAGGACAAGAGCAAGGGAAGGAGTAGCAATACTCCTGAAACAGGAGTTGTGGGAGTATGTGATAGAATGTAAGAAAGTAAATTCTCGATTAATATGGGTAAAACTGAAAGTTGATGGAGAGAGGTGGGTGATTATTGGTGCATATGCACCTGGGCATGAGAAGAAAGATCATGAGAGGCAAGTGTTTTGGGAGCAGCTGAATGAGTGTGTTAGTGGTTTTGATGCACGAGACCGGGTTATAGTGATGGGTGATTTAATGCAAAGTTGAGTAAAGTGGCAGTTGAGGGAATAATTTGGTAATAACATGGGGTGTTCGTGTTGTAAATGGAAATGGTGAAGAGCCTTTGTAGATTAAATTCTGAAACAGGACTGATGATTGGGAATACCTGGATTAAAAAGCTAGATATAACATAAGTAATACTTGTAAGTTAGAGATAAGGCCAGAGAGCGTTAATTGGATTACGTGTTAATTGACAGGCGTGCGAAGAAGACTTTTGTATGTTTAATGTGCTAAAGGTGCAACGGAGGGATGTCTGATTCATTATCATGTGTAGTCAAAGGTGAAGATTAGAATGTTGGGGGGGGGTTTCAGAAAAGAAGAGTGAATGAAGGGGTGAAGAGTGAGATGAGATTAAGGTGAGCTTGAGAAGGAGACCTGAATGAGAGGAAGTACCAGGAGAGACTGCGTACCGAATGGAAAAAGTGAAACAATGGAAGTAAGGGGAGTGGGGTGAAAAGGGATGAAATTAGGGAATCAGTGAGATGAATGGCAAAAAGAAGCTTGTGGCATTGAGAAGAGTGGAGGTGGGATATTAGAAAGGGTATTGCGATGGTGGGCTGAAGAAGTTAAGAGTATTATGAAAGAGAAGAGAGCGGCCCAATATGGACGATTATTATGCAGGGAAAAATGCAATTGACGTGGGAGATGTATAAAAGAAAGAGACAGGAGGTTCAAGAGAGATTTGCAAGAGTGAAAAAAAGGGCAAATGAGAAGTTGGGGTGAGAGAGTATCATTAAATTTTAGGGAGAATAAAAAGATGTCCTGGAAGGAGTAAAAAAAGTGCGTAAGACAAGGAGCAAATGGTATCTTCAGTGAAGGGCCGCAAATGGGGAGTGATAACCAGTAGTGGTGATGTGAGAAGGAGATGGAGTGAGTATTTTTTAAGGTTGTTGAATTGTTTGAATGATAGAAGTGGCTGATATAGGGTGTTTTTTGGATCGAGGTGGTGTGCAAAGTGAGAGGTTAGGGAAAATATTTGGAAAACAGAGAAAGTAGTGAAATGCTTTCTGAAGATAAGCCGGCAAGGCACAGGTATGGATGGTAATTGCAGTGGCATTTATTAAAAAAAAGGGGGGACGGTATTGTTGACTGGTTGGTAAGGTTATTTAATGTAATGTACAGATCAAGTGAGGTGCCTGAGGATAGCGGACTGCGTGTGCATAGTGCCATTGTACAAAGCAAAGGCGAATAAAGTGAGTGCTCTATTACAGAGGCATAAGTTTTTTTGAGTATTCATGGAAATTATATGGTGGAGGGTAATGATTGAGAGGGTGAAGGCATATGTACAGAGCATCAGATTGGGGAAAGAGCCTGGTGGTCTTCAGAAGTGGAATAAGGATGTATTGATCATGGTTTTGCCTTTGAATAATGTATAGTGAGAAATACTTAGAAAAGCAAATTGAATTGTATGTGAGCATTTATGGAGTCTGGAGAATGCATATGCGATAGTTTGATAGAGATGCCTGGGAAGGTATTAAGAAAATATTGTGTGGGAGGAAAGTTGTTAGAAGCAGTGAAAATTTTTTATCGAGGATGAAGGCATGTGTACGTGTAGTAAGAGAGGAAAGTGATTGGTTCTCATTGAATTGTAGGTTTGCGCAGGGTGTGTGATCACTCCATGGTTATTGATACTTTTGTTAATGGATGGGAGTTGTGTTAGGGGGAGGTTAAATGCAAGGAAGTTTTGGAAAGCAGGGGCAAGTAATGACGACTGTTTGGGGATGGGGAGAGAGCTGTGGGGAAGTGAGAGACAGGGTTAGGGTGGATGGTTCGTGGCGAGGGGATGATACAGCGCCGGTGGCTGATTCATGTGATAAACTGCAGGCAGCTGTGTGACTGACTTGTTGGTACAAAGGGAGTTGGTAGGCAAAATAGCAGTTAGGGAGGTAAATTAGGCAAGTAGAGAGCGAAGGGGTAGCGTAGGAAGGCACGCATTGCGGGGGTGTTGAGGTGGAGCAATGTCAAGTTGGGAGGGGTGGAGATAGTGAATGGAGTGAAGAAACTGGAGGGAGCGATGGAAATGTGATGAGATGAAGATATATCTTATGTGTGAGTGTGGCGTCTATGTCCGCGAATGTGCAGGGCGCGCCTGGGGGCGCGGCGTGCGGAGTATGGAGGGGACATGCGGGCGGGGGTAGGTGGGGAGTGGGGGGCGGAACAAATTCTGAGGTGGGGAGGGCCGGGGGGCGGGGTTGAACAGATGGGTAGCTGGGGGAAGGGGGGAGCAGGGGGGGGTCGTGAGAACAAAGATCTCGGAAAGCAAAAATGGTGGAATAGTAGGGGGAGGTTGGAAGGCGGCGATGAAGTGGGGTGGGGTTCCCACGGAAAGCCATGATGGGGAGGTAGCATTGTGGTTGGGGGCGGGGGGGGGGGGGGGGCGAGTGCGAGGCGTATGGGCTAATGCTATAGTGGTGGGCGCGAGAGGGGGGGGGGTATGGGGGGCGGCGTGGGTGGGGGTTGGAGTGTGGGGAGGTGGTGATCGGGGGGGTGGGGTGGGGGGGGTGGGTGGAGGGGTGGTTTAGGTTGAGCATTGGGGGTGTTGGTGGGGGGGGGGCTCAGGTGGGGGGGTGGGGGGTGTGGAGTGGGGGGGGGGGGTTTGGGGGGAGGGGGGGGGGGGGGGGTGAGGGAGGGGGGGGGGGGGGGGAGGGAGTGCGTTGTGTCTTGTGTCATGATAGTCTTCGTTTGACCTGTAGAGACTAGGTGATAGAAGACAGAGGAGACAAGACACGAGCACATAGTAGAGCAGTCAATTCACACAAGTGAGCGCGATTTTTCAGAGGAGTCACGCCAGCTACAGAGCACAAACAGAGAGCATGCGTCGTCGGACATCTCAATCAAAACAGAGCTCACTAGCTGCTACAGTAGATAGCGAGATGTGGAGATAGAGCTAGAAAGAGTGGATGATTAGACTAGTTCACAGCGGATGTAAGGCGAGCTGTCCACGTATAGTGAGAACACTAAGGTAGCGACGCTGAGAAGCACATCTTTGGAACTCTCGCGGGCGTTAGACTACCAGTCGGTGATCTGTATTCGGGATAGATAGAGATGTGGAAAGCAACTGGGGGAGACGTGACGGTAGAATACCACTATTGTGCATGGGTGCGGGAGAATGGTGAGTATGGAAACAGAGTTATGGTGATGTTGATCGTGGGCCTGAAACGATGCGTTGAGGTGAAAGGAGGGCACGGGGCGATAGCGAGTGAGGGCTTGACGATGAGGTGGATAGCCGGGGTTGACGTGCTGTCCATGGAGATGAATCAAGGCATGAGAAGCCGTCTGGGTTAAGGCCATGGAAAGCTGTGTAGGTAGTAATATTTTGCGTGTGTGGACTTATTTATAGTATCATGTTTATGGGGGGGGGTGTAAGGGCCATTTCTGTTCGTCAAGTTTCCTTGCGCTACCTCGCAAACGCGGGAGACAGCGACAAAGTAAAATAAAATAAAATAAATAAATGTATATGTATATATATATATATATATATATATATATATATATATATATATATATATATATATATATATATATATATATATATATGTATATATATATATATATATATATATCTTTTTTTTTTTTTTTTTTGCTTTGTCGCTCTCTCCCGCGTTTTCGAAGTAGCGCAAGGAAACAGACGAAAGAAATGGCCCAACCCACCCCCATGCACATGTATATACATACGTAAAAACACGCAAATATACATACCTACACAGCTTTCCATGGTTCACCCCAGACGCCCCACACGCCCTGATTCAATCCACCGACAGCACGTCAACCCCGGTATACCGCATCGCTCTAATTCACTCTATTCCTTGCCCTCCTTTCACCCTCCTGCATGTTCAGGCCTTAATCACACAAAATCTTTTTCACTCCATCTTTCCACCTCCAATTTGGTCTCCCTCTTCTCCTCGTTCCCTCCACCTCCGACATATATATTCTCTTGGTCAATCTTTCCTCACTCATTCTCTCCATGTGCCCGAACCATTTCAAAACACCCTCTTCTGCTCTCTCAACCACGCTCATTTTCTTTCCACACATCTCTCTTACCTTTACGTTACTTTCCTGATCAAACCACCTCACACCACACATTGTCCTTAAACATCTTATTTCCAGCACATCCTTCCTCGTGCGCACAAGTCTATCCATAGCCCACGCCTCGTAACCATACAACATTGTTGGAACCACTATTCCTTCAAACATACCCATTTTTGCTTTCCGAGATAATGTTCTCGACTTCCACACATTCTTCAAGGCTCCCAGAATTTTCGCCCCCTCCCCCACCCTATGATCCACTTCCGCCTCCATGGTTCCATCCGCTGCCAGATCCACTCCCAGATATCTAAAACAATTCAATTCCTCCAGTTTTTCTCCATTCAAACTCACCTCCCAATTGACTTGACCCTCAACCCTACTGTACCTATTAACCTTGCTCTTATTCACATTTACTCTTAACTTTCTTCTTTCACACACTCTACCAAACTCAGTCACCAGCTTCTGCAGTTTCTCACATGAATCAGCCACCAGCGCTGTATCATCAGCGAACAACAACTGACTCACTTCCCAAGCTCTCTCATCCCCAACAGAGTTCATACTTGCCCCTCTTTCCAAAACTCTTGCATTCACCTCCCTAACAACCCCATCCATAAACAAATTAAACAACCATGGAGACAGCACACACCCCTGCCGCAAACCTACATTCACTGAGAACCAATCACTTTCCTCTCTTCCTACACGTACACATGCCTTACATCCTCGATAAAAACTTTTCACTGCTTCTAACAACTTGCCTCCCACACCATATATTCTTAATACCTTCCACAGAGCATCTCTATCAACTCTATCATATACCTTCTCCAGATCCATAAATGCTACATACAAATCCATTTGCTTTTCTAAGTATTTCTCACATACATTCTTCAAAGCAAACACCTGATCCACACATCCTCTACCACTTCTGAAACCACACTGCTCTTCCCCAGTCTGATGCTCTGTACATGCCTTCACCCTCTCAATCAATATCCTCCCATATAATTTACCAGGAATACTCAATAAACTTATACCTCTGTAATTTGAGCACTCACTCTTATCCCCTTTGCCTTTGTACAATGGCACTATGCACGCATTCCCCCAATCGTCAGGCACCTCACAATGAGTCATACATACATTAGATAACCTTACCAACCAGTCAACAATACAGTCACCCCCTTTTTTAATAAATTCCACTGCAATACCATCCAAACCTGCTGCCTTTCCGGCTTTCATCTTTCGCAAAGCTTTTACTACCTCTTCTCTGTTTACCAAATCATTTTCCATAACCCTCTCACTTTGCACACCACCTCGACCAAAACACCCTATATCTGCCACTCTATCATCAAACACATTCAACGAACCTTCAAAATACTCACTCTATCTCCTTCTCACATCACCACTACTTGTTATCACCTCCCCATTTGCGCCCTTCACTGAAGTTCCCATTTGATCCCTTGTCTTACGCACTTTATTTACCTCCTTCCAGAACATCTTTTTATTCTCCTTAAAATTTAATGATACTCTCTCACTCCAACTCTCATTTGCCCTTTTTTTCACCTCTTGCACCTTCCTCTTGACCTCCTGTCTCTTTCTTTTATACATCTCCCACTCAATTTCATTTTTTCCCTGCAAAAATCGTCCAAATGCCTCTGTCTTCTCTTTCACTATTACTCTTACTTCTTCATCCCACCACTCACTACCCTTTCTAATCAACTCAGGAATACATATATATATATATATATATATATATATATATATATATATATATATATATATATATATATATATATATATATATATATATATATATATATATATATATATATATATATATATATATATATATATATATATATATATGTATATATATATATATATATATATATATATATATATATATATATATATATATATATATATATATATATATATATATATATATATATATATATATATATATAC
Organism: Panulirus ornatus; assembly: GCF_036320965.1. Classification (NCBI taxonomy): domain Eukaryota; kingdom Metazoa; phylum Arthropoda; class Malacostraca; order Decapoda; family Palinuridae; genus Panulirus; species Panulirus ornatus. Next base: position 14,445,413 of record NC_092246.1, read on the forward strand.
ATATATATATATATATATATATATATATATATATATATATATATATATATATATATATATATATATATATATATATATATATATATTTGGACGATTTTTGCAGGGAAAAATGCAACTGAGTGGGAGATGTATAAAAGAAAGAGACAGGAGGTCAAGAGAAAGGTGCAAGAGGTGAAAAAGAGGGCACATGAGAGTTGGGGTGAGAGAGTATATTAAATTTTTGGGAGAATAAAAAGATGTTCTGGATGGAGGTAAATAAAGTGCGTAAGACAAGGGAGCAAATGAGAACTTCAGTGAAGGGCGCAAATGGGGAGGTGATAACAAGTCGTGGTGATGTGAGAAGGAGATGGAGTATTTTGAAGGTTTGTTGAATGTGTTTGATGATAGAGTGGCAAATATAGGGTGTTTTGGTCGAGGTGGTGTGCAAAGTGAGAGGGTTGGGGAAAATGATTTGGTAAACAGAGAAGAGGTAGTAAAAGCTTTGCGGAAGATGATAGCCGGCAAGGCAGCAGGTTTGGATGGTATTACAGTGGAATTTATTAAAAAAGGGGGTGACTGTATTATTGACTGGTTGGTAAGGTTATTTAATGTATATATGACTCATGGTGAGGTGCCTGAGGATTGGCGGAAAGCTTGCATAGTGCCATTGTACAAAGGCAAAGGGGATAAGAGTGAGTGCTCAAATTACAGAGGTATATCTTTGTTGAGTATTCCTGGTAAATTATATGGGAGGGTATTGACTGAGAAGGTGAAGGCATGTACAGAGCATCAGATTGGGGAAGAGCAGTGTGGTTTCAGAAGTGGTAGAGGATGTGTGGATCAGGTGTTTGCTTTGAAGAATGTATGTGAGAAATACTTAGAAAAGCAAATGGATTTGTATGTATCATTTATGGATCTGGAGAAGGCATATGATAGAGTTGATAGAGATGCTCTGTCGAAGGTATTAAGAATATAAGGTGTGGGAGGCAAGTTGTTAGAAGCAGTGAAAAGTTTTATCGATGATTTAAGGCATGTGTACGTGTAGGAAGAGAGGAAAGTTATTGGTTCTCAGTTAATGTAGGTTTGCGGCTGGGGTGTGTGATGTCTCTATGGTTGTTAAATTTGTTTATGGATGTGGTTGTTAGGGAGGTGAATGCAAGAGTTTTGGAAAGAGGTGCAAGTATGAGCTCTGTTGGGGATGAGAGAGCTTGGGAAGTGAGTCAGTTGTTGTTCGCTGATGATACAGCGCTGGTGGCTGATTTATGTGAGAAACTGCAGAAGCTGGTGACTGAGTTTGGTAAAGTGTGTGAAAGAAGAAAATTAAGAGTAAATGTGAATGAGAGCAAGGTTATTAGGTACAGTAGGGTTGAGGGTCAAGTCAATTGGGAAGTAAGCTTGAATGGAGCAAAACTGGAGGAAGTAAAGTGTTTTAGATATCTGGGAGTGGATCTGGCAGCGGATGGAACCATGGAAGCGGAAGTGGATCATAGGGTGGGGGAGGGGGCGAAAATCCTGGGAGCCTTGAAGAATGTCTGGAAGTCGAGAACATTATCTCGGAAAGCAAAAATGTGTATGTTTGAAGGAATAGTGGTTCCAACAATGTTGCATGGTTGCGAGGCGTGTGCTATGGATAGAGTTGTGCGCAGGAGGATGGATGTGTTAGAAATGTGGTGTTTGAGGACAATGTGTGGTGTGAGGTGGTTTGATCGAGTAAGTAACGTAAGGGTAAGAGAGATGTGTGGAAATAAAAAGAGCGTGGTTGAGAGAGCAGAAGAGGGTGTTTTGAAATGGTTTGCTCACATGGAGAGAATGAGTGAGGAAAGATTGACCAAGAGGATATATGTGTCGGAGGTGGAGGGAACGAGGAGAAGAGGGAGACCAAATTGGAGGTGGAAAGATGGAGTGAAAAAGATTTTGTGTGATCGAGGCCTGAACATGCAGGAGGGTGAAAGGAGGGCAAGGAATAGAGTGAATTGGATCGATTTGGTACACCGGGGTTGACGTGCTGTCGGTGGATTGAATCAGGGCATGTGAAGCGTCTGGGGTAAACCATGGAAAGCTGTGTAGGTATGTATATTTGCGTGTGTGGACGTATGTATATACATGTTTATGGGGTTAGGTTGGGCCATTTCTTTCGTCTGTTTCCTTGCGCTACCTTGCAAACGCGGGAGACAGCGACAAAAAAAAGAAAATATATATATATATATATATATATATATATATATATATATATATATATATATAAATATATATATATATATATATATATATATATATATATATATATATATATATATATATATGTATATATATATATATATATATATATATATATATATATATATATATATATATATATATATATATATATATATATATATATATATATATATATATATATATATATATATATATATATATATATATATACATATATATATACATATACATATATATATATATATATATATATATATATATATATATATATATATATATATATATATATATATATATATATATATATATATATATATATATGTATATATATATATATTTATATATATATATATATATATATATATATATATATATATATATATATATATATATATATATATATATATATATATATATATGTATATATATATATATTTCTCTCTTTTTTTCACACTATTCGCCATTTCCCGTGATGGAGAGGTAGCGTTAAGACCAGAGTACTGGGCCTTTAAGGGAATACCCTCACCTGGCCCCCATCTCTGTTCCTTCTTTTGGAAAATTGAAAATAAAAAACGAGAGGGAGGATTTCGAGCTCCCGCTCCCTTCCCTTTTAGTCGCCTTCTACGACACACAGGGAATATGTGGGAAGTTTTCTTAATCCCCTATCCCCAGGAAAGATTGACCAAGAGGATATATGTGTCAGAGGTGAAGGGAACGAGGAGAAGTGGGAGACAAATTGAAGGTGGAAAGATGGAGTGAAAAAGATTTTGAGTGATCGGGGCCTGAACATGCCGGAGGGTGAAAGTCGTGCAAGGATTAGACTCAATTGGAAGGATGTGGTACACCGGGGTCGACGTGCTGTCAATGGATTGAACCAGGGCATGTGAAGCGTCTGGGGTAAACCATGGAAAGTTGTGTGGCGCATGGATGTGGAAAGGGAGCTGTGGTTTCGGTGCATTATTACATGACAGCTAGAAACTGAGCGTGAACGTATGTGGCCTTTGGTGTCTTTTCCTAGTGCTACCTCACACAACTGAGGGGGGAGGGGGTTGTTATTCCATGTGTGGCGAGGTGGCGATGGGAACAAATAAAGGCAGACTCTATGAACCATGTACATGTGTATATATGTATATGTCTGTGTGTGTATATATATGTGTACATTGAGATGTATAGGTATGTATATTTGATTGTGTGGGCGTGCATGTATATACATGTGTATGTGGGCGGGTTGGGCCATTCTTTTGTCTGTTTCCTTGCGCTACCGCGCTAAAGCGGAAGACAGCGACGAAGCAAAAATAATAAAAGATGAATATACATATATATATATATATATATATATATATATATATATATATATATATATATATATATATATATATATATATATATATATATATATATATATATATATATATATATATATATATATATATATTTTTCTTTTCTTTTATACTTTGTCGCTGTCTCCCGCGTTTGCGAGGTAGCGCAAGGAAACAGACGAAAGAAATGGCCCAACCCCCCCCCCCATACACATGTATATACATACGTCCACACACGCAAATATACATACCTACACAGCTTTCCATGGTTTACCCCAGACGCTTCACATGCCTTGATTCAATCCACTGACAGCACGTCAGCCCCGGTATACCACATCGCTCCAATTCACTCTATTCCTTGCCCTCCTTTCACCCTCCTGCATGTTCAGGCCCCGATCACACAAAATCTTTTTCACTCCATCTTTCCACCTCCAATTTGGTCTCCCTCTTCTCCTTGTTCCCTCCACCTCCGACACATATATCCTCTTGGTCAATCTTTCCTCACTCATCCTCTCCATGTGCCCAAACCACTTCAAAACACCCTCTTCTGCTCTCTCAACCACGCTCTTTTTATTTCCACACATCTCTCTTACCCTTACGTTACTCACTCGATCAAACCACCTCACACCACACATTGTCCTCAAACATCTCATTTCCAGCACATCCATCCTCCTGCGCACAACTCTATCCATAGCCCACGCCTCGCAACCATACAACATTGTTGGAACCACTATTCCTTCAAACATACCCATTTTTGCTTTCCGAGATAATGTTCTCGACTTCCACACATTCTTCAAGGCCCTCAGAATTTTCGCCCCCTCCCCCACCCTATGATCCACTTCCGCTTCCATGGTTCCATCCGCTGCCAGATCCACTCCCAGATATCTAAAACACTTAACTTCCTCCAGTTTTTCTCCATTCAAACTCACCTCCCAATTGACTTGATCCTCAACCCTACTGTACCTAATAACATTGCTTTTATTCACATTTACTCTTAACTTTCTTCTTCCACACACTTTACCAAACTCAGTCACCAGCTTCTGCAGTTTCACACATGAATCAGCCACCAGCGCTGTGTCATCAGCGAACAACAACTGACTCACTTCCCAAGCTCTCTCATCCCCAACAGACTTCATACTTGCCCCTCTTTCCAAAACTCTTGCATTTACCTCCCTAACAACCCCATCCATAAACAAATTAAACAACCATGGAGACATCACACACCCCTGCCGCAAACCTACATTCACTGAGAACCAATCACTTTCCTCTCTTCCTACACGTACACATACATATATATATACATATATATATATATATATATATATATATATATATATATATATATATATATATATATATATATATATATATATATATATATATATATATATATATATATATATATATATATATATATATATATATATATATATATATATATCATCATTGGGGGTAGGGGAGAAAGAATACTTCCCACTTATTCCCTGCACGTTGTAGAAGGCGACTGAAAGGGGAGGGAGCGGGTGGCTGGAATTCCTCCCCTCTTTTTTTTTTTGTAAAAGAAGGAACAGAGAAGAGGGCGAGGTGAAGATATTTTCTCAAAGGCCCAGTCTTCTGTTCTTAACGCTACCTCGCTAACGCGGGAAATGGCGAATAGTATGGAAATAATGTTTGTATATATATATATATATATATATATATATATATATATATATATATATATATATATATATATATATATATATATATATATATATATATAAATATATATATACATATATACATGATTTGGTAACCAGAGAAGAGGTACCAAAAGCTTTGCGGAAGATGAAAGCCTACAAGGCGGTGGGTTTGGATGGTAATGCCGTGGAATTTATTAAAAAAGGTGGTGACTGTATTGTTGACTGGTTCGTAAGGTTATCTAATGCATATATGACTCATTTTGAGGTGCCTGAGGACTGCCGCAATGCTTGCATAGTGCCATTGTACAAAGGGAAAGGGGTGGGAGTGAGTGCTCTAATTACAGAGGTATAAGTTTGTTGAGTATTTCTGGGAAATTGCATGGAAGGGTGTTGATTGAGAGGGTGAAGGAATGTGCAGAGCATCGGACTGGGGAAGTGCAGTGTGGTTTCGGAAGTGTTGGAGGATGTGTGGATCAGGTGCTTGCTTTGAAGAATATATGTGCGGTGTCCTTAGAAGAACAAATGGATTTGTTTTTAGCATTTTTGGATCTGGAGAAGGTATATGATAGAGTTGATAGAAATGCTCTATGTAAGGTATTAAGAATATATGGTGCAGGACATAAGTTGTTAGAAGCAGTGAAAAGTTTTTATCGAGGGTGTGAGGCATGTGAAAGTGTAGGAAGACAGGAGAGTAATTGGTTCTCAGTGAATGTTGGTTTGCGGCAGGGGTGCGTGATGTTAATGGATGGAGTTGTTAGTGAGGTGAATGCAGGAGTTTTGGAAAGAGGGGCAAGTATGCAGTCTGTTGTGGATGAGAGAGCTTGGGAAATGAGTCAGTTGTTGTTTGCTGATGACACAGCGCTGGTGGCTGATTCGGGTGAGAAACTGCAGAAGCTGGTGACTGAGTTTGGTAAAGCGTGTGAAAGAATAACGCTGAAAGTAGATGTGAATAAGAGTAAGGTTATTAGGTAGAGGAGAATTGAGGGACAAGTCAATTCGGAGGTAAGTTTGAATGGAGAAAAACTGCAGTAATAAAAGTGTTTTAGATATCTGGGAGTGGATTTGGCAGCGGATGGAAGCATGGAAGCGGAAGTGAGTCATAGGGTGTTGGAGGAGGCAAGCGTTCTGGGAGCGTTGAAAAATGCGTGGAAGTCGAGAACGTTATCTTGAGAAGCAGAAATTGGTGTGTTTGAGGAAATAGTGCTTCTAGCAATGTTATGTGTTTGCGAGGCGTAGGCTGTAGATATATTTGTGCAGAGAAGGATGGATGTGCTGGAGGTGGAATGTTTGAGGGCAGTATATGGTGTGAGGTTGTTTGATCTAGAAAGTAATGAAAGGGTTGGAGAGATGTGTGGTAGTGAAAAGAGTGTGGTTGAGAGAGCAGACGAGGGTGTTTTGAAGTTTTTTGGTCACATGGAGAAAATCAATGAGGAAAGATTGATCAAGAGGATGTAGGTGTCAGAGGTGAAGAGAGCGAGGAGAAGTGGAAGACCAAATTGGAGTTGGAAAGATGGAGTGAAAAAGATTTTGAGTATTTTTGGCGTGAACATGCAGGAGGGCGAAAGGCGTGCGAGGAATAGATTGAATTGGAACGATGTGGTATATCGGTGTCGACGTGCTGTCAATGGATTGAATCAGGGCATGTTAAGCCTCTGGGGTAAACCGTGGAAAGTTTTGTGGTTCCTGAATGTGGAAAGGGAGCTGTGTTTTTGATGCATTGTTGATGACTGCTCGAGACTGAGTGTAAACGAATGTGGCCTTTGTTGTCTTTTCCTATCGCTACCTCGCACACATTGAGGAGGATAGGGTTGTCATTTCATATGTGGCGGGGTGGCGACGGAAATGAATAAGGGCAGACAGTATGAATTATGCACTTTTGTATATATACGAACACTGTGCATAGGAACGCGCACCTTCATTGAACATACAAACCTCCAACAGCCAGGATCGAACCCGGGACCCATGCGTAACAGACGGGAATGCTACCGCTAGGCTATAGGCCTTTCTATTAGGAGATAACTATTTGAATACTATATACTCGAATACCCCTCTTCTGATGTTGGAGAACAACTAGGTCTATACTGGTCATTTCCCAACAGGCACACATAGCCAGCAGACAGCATTTTACCGAACTTAACTGTACAACGCGGAGGTATATGAATACGAAAAAAGTGCATAGGAACGCGCACCTTCATAGAACACACAAACCTCCAACAACCAGGATCGAACCTGGGACCCATGTGTAACAGGAGGGAATTCTACCGCTAGGTTAAGGGCCAGGCTAATAGGAAATAACTATATACTATATACTCAAATACCCTTCGTCTTACGTTGGTGAGCAACGGGGTCTACACTGTTCATTTCCGAAAAGGCACACATAGGCAGCAGATAGCATTTTGCCGAACCTTACTGTGCAACGCAGAGGTATATAGAACATATAAATAGAACATAGAACATATAAACCTCCAACAGCCAGGATCGAACCCGGGACCCATGAGTAACAGGCGGGAGTGCTACCGCTAGGCTATGGGCCTGACTAATAGGAAATAACTATTCGAATACTATATACTCGCATTCCCTTCGTCTCACGCTGGTGAGCAATGAGGTCTACACTGGTCATTTCCCAACAGGCGCAAATAGCCAGCAGATAGCATTTTCCCGAACTCTTGCTTTCACCTCCCTACCAACCCCATCCTAAACAAATTAAACAGCCATGGAGACATCACGCACCCCTGCTGCAAACAGACATTCACTTGGAACCAATCACTTTCCTCTCTTCCTACTCATACATATTCCATATATCGTTGATCAAAGCTTTTCACTGCTTCTAGCAACTTATCTCCAACACCACATACTCTTGATACCTTTCACAAAGAATCTCTATCAACTTTCTCATATGCCTTCTCTAGATCCATAAATACTATATACAAATCCATCCGTATTTGTAAGTATTTCTCTAATACATTCTTCAAAGCAAACACCTGATCAACACATCCTTTACCACTTCTCAAACCACAGTGCTGTTCCCCAATCTGATGCTCTGTATATGCTTTTACCCCTCTCAATCGATACCCTCTCATACAGTGTCTAAGGAATACTCAAAAAAGTTATACCTCTGCACTTTGAAAACTCACCTTTATCCCCTTTGCCTTTGTACATTGGCACTATGCATGCATTCCGCCAATCCTCAGCCACTTCATCATGAATCATACATACACTGAATATCCTTGTCAACCAGCCAAAAACACAGTCACCCCTTTTTTGATAAGGTATAATACAATACCATTCAAACCCGCCGGCTTCCCAGCTTTCATCTTCCGTAAAGATTTCACCACCTCTTCTCCTTATACCAAACCATTCTCCCTGACCCTCTCTCCATCCATTTTCAGTTTTACCCATAACAATTATAAAGTTTGCGTTCTTACACTGTATATACTTCCACAACTCCTGCTTCAGGAGTTGCGCTACTCCTTCCTTTGCTCAACTCCTTACTAACCAATGACATTACTACGAAGACATTCCTAAACCACTCTTCCCGTTTTCCTTTGAATATCCTTTCACTCAGAGTCAAAAAATTCCATATAAATATTACTTAGTACAGGTGAAAGAGGGTTACCCATTGCCATACCAATTTTTTAAGCATAATAATCTCCATTAAATTGAAATACACAGTCTTTTATACACAATCTTATCAGTTCAATGAAATTAGACTTTGAAACAGGTAAAGGAATATCATCCAAGACATCAAATAAATATTCTAAAAGGTCATCAACTGGAACTTTAGTGAAAAGTGAGGAAACATCAAAGTTAACAGGTTTGAAATCAGAATTAATATTGATATTGTTTAGCTTGTTGACTAAATCTACATTGTTCATGATATTAGAATTTGATACCTTACCCACTAAAGGGCTTAATAAGAAAACTAACCATTTTGATAATTTATATGTGATGGAGCCTACTGAACTCACTATAGGTCTTGCTGGAGAATTTTGTTTATGTGTTTTGATAAGTCCATACATATATGGCAATGAAGGGGACAAAGATGACAAATTTTTTATAAGAGAAATGTTACCTTTCAACAACAACTTCATTTCTTTATTGAAGTGAGAATTAACTGCTTCTAAGGGATTTTTACTAAGTATAGAATATGTTGTGTTATCATTTAGAGGATCATACATTTTAGATAAATAGTTACTTTTGTCTAAAATCACAACAGTGTTAGCCTTATCTGCTTTAGTAATATGTATATCCTTGTCTTTTTTAAGGTGTTAATAGCTCTTATGAATCTTTTAGGGCAATTAGCTTCCACTGGTTTTGACAAACTGGCATACACTAAACCCTTGCAAATATTAATATCATCATTACGTAAATTACTGTATTTTTCTAAATTACAAAATGTCTTTATGACATCAACACTGCTGGCTTCTCTGTTAGAGCACACAAAACTTAAACCATAGCCTAATGCACACAAGGAATCTTTATCTACTTGTTTATTAAACAGGTTTACCACAAAAGATGGGTTTGTGTTCTTGGTCCAGTCGCTGCTTTCAATAAGATGGTCGAACTTACGATTTAGTGACACTTGTAGCCTATTGCGTTCTTTCCTTAATTCATCATAGCAATAGTCCAACATCCGGTTCTTCCAGTGTGTCGGTATTGTCATTTGAAAGGCACGTTTCTTCTCTCCTGAAATGCGAAAAGCCTCCTCCATTTCAACTTTCTTTAATTCAATGTTTTTCTTTAAAATGATATTTTGAAATTGGTCAAATGGTCACTTGTTCATCAAGGCATTTCCTAAGGAATTCAAATCGTAACTTCAGTTGGTGAGCCTTGATTAGCGATTGGGAGAAAGCAGTAACGAAAGGGGAAAGTCCAGGACAGCTTGTAGAGAAGTAATAGAAGAGCCGTGTGAAATCTATGTTGGAAAGGATCACAATTTTGCGCGTGATCAAGATATTCCTATGAGTCCACGGGGAAAATGATGCCAAGTGATGCCAAGATCTGTCGTACCTCAACGTTTGTTGCAGCTGTCTGGTCGACCATTTGACCAATTTCAAAATATTATTTTAAAGAAAAACATTAAATTAAAGTAACTTGAAATGGAGGAGGCTTTTCGCATTTCAAGAGAGAAGAAACGTGCCTTTCAAATGACAATACCGACACTGGAAGAACCGGATGTTGGACTATTGCTATGATGAATTAAGGAAAGAACGCAATAGGCTACAAGTGTCACTAAATCGTAAGTTCGACCATCTTATCAAAAAACAGCGACTGGACCAAGAACACAAACCCATCTTTTGTGGTAAACCTGTCTAATAAACAACTAGATAAAGATTCCTTGTGTGCATTAGGCTATGGTTTAAGTTTTGTGTGCTCTAACAGAGAAGCCAGCTGTGTTGATGTCACAAAGTCATTTTGTAATTTAGAAAAATACAGTAACTAAAGTAATAATGATATTAATATTTGCAAGGGTTTAGTGTATGCCAGTTTGTCAAAACCAGTGGAAGCTAATTGCCCTAAAATATTCATAAGAGATATTAACACCTTAAAAAAAGACAAGGATATACATATTACTAAAGCAGATAAGACTAACACTGTTGTGATTTTAGACAAAAGTAACTATTTATCTAAAATGTATGATCTTCTAAATGATAACACAACATATTCTAAACTTAGAAAAAATCCCTTAAAAGCAGTTAATTCTCACTTCAATAAAGAAATGAAGTTGTTGTTGAAAGGTAACATTTCTCTTATCAAAAAATTTGTCATCTTTGTCCCCTTCATTGCCATATATGTATGGACTTATCAAAACCCATGAACAAAATTCTCAGGCAAGACCTATAGTGAGTTCAGTAGGCTCCATCACATATAAATTATCAAAATGGTTAGTTTTCTTATTAAGCCCTTTAGTGGGTAAGGTATCAAATTCTAATATCATGAACAATGTAGATTTAGTCAACAAGTTAAACAATATCAATATTGATTTTGATTTCAAACTTGTTAGCTTTTATGTTTCCTCACTTTTCACTAAAGTTCCAGTTGATGACCTTTTAGAATATTTATTTGATGTCTTGGATGATATTCCTTTACCTGTTTCAAAGTCTAATTTCTTTGAACTGATAAGATTGTGTATAAAAGACTGTGTATTTCAATTTAATGGAGATTATTATGTTCAAAAATTTGGGATGGCAATGGTAACCCTTTCACCTGTACTAAGTAATCTTTATATGGAATTTTTTGCAACAAAATTACTAAAGGATATCTTACCTTCTAATGCAATTTGGTTTAGGTATGTAGATGATGTTCTTTGTGTTTGGCCAACAAATGAAAATTTACAAATATTTCTCCCCTTATTTAACAATTTAGTACCTTCCATCAAATTCAATGTAGAAAGTGAAAATAATGGTATGTTACCATTTTTGATTGCATGATCCATAGACAAGGAAACAAGTTTAAGTTTAGCATATACATAAAACCCACCAATGTATGCTCATATATCCATTATTACTCATCTCAACATGAAAGAGTTAAATTATCATCATTTCAATATATGTTCCTAAGGGCATTACGTGTTTGCAGTCCAAAGTTTATTGATGATGAGTTTGAGAAGATATATTCTATTGGATCTAAGTTAAAGTACCCTAGATCTTTCATTGATAAATCCCTTAAGTTAGCAAAGAAATCATTTTATAGAGTTGAGCCGAAACCTCCCATTGACATCAAGAATCTTTTCGTTCTCCCTTTTAATAATAATTTCACTTTGCTTCCCATGTTGCTTAAATCCTTTAATGTAAAGGTTGCCTTTAGCTACAATAATACTGTAAAGAATATCTTAATCAGGAATTCACCAGAAAATTCTCTTGGCTGCATCTATAAAGTTCCTTGTGGAAACTGATAAATTTTGTGTTAGTCAGACTGGTAAGGATCTTTCTGTTAGACTTAAGCAACATAAATATAGTATAAGAACAGGACAAGAATCAAATGCCTTGTTTAATCATGTTAAAATCTATGATCAATGTATTGACTGGAGTAACGCCATCTCAGTTGTTAACTCTAACTCTATTACCAAGAGAAATATCATTGAATCTTCTATTATTAAATACACAAAGAATTATAATCTCAATATTAGTGATGGTCTGTACAAATTAGATAATTTTATTGTTGATAAGATTTGTAAAATGATAAGTTTATGAACGCTCGTTTATGTTTTGGACAATCACATGTTTACCAAATGGCGTCCTAGCTTCGTCTCTTCTATGTATATCAATTGACTGATATATTTCTCTCTTGTGTCTCCCCTGATGATGTGATTATTACACGAAAGTGCACTTGGGTACTTTTCGTGTTTCATTTTCCCTGTGGACTCATAGGAATATATATATATATATATATATATATATATATATATATATATATATATATATATATATATATATATATATATATATATATATATATATATATATATATATATGTATATTCATTTGTCTATTTTCGTTGATTTATTTTTCTTTGTCGCTGTCTTTCGCGTTAGCGATGTAGCGCAGGGAAACAGACGAAAGAATGGCCCAACCCACCCACATACTCATGTATATACATACACGTCCAAACACGCAAATATACATACCTATACATCTTAACCTATACATATATATATATATATATATATATATATATATATATATATATTTTTTTTTTTTTTTTTTTTTCCAAAAGAAGGAACAGAGGGGGCCAGGTGAGGATATTCCAAAAAAGGCCCAGTCCTCTGTTCCTAACGCTACCTCGCTAATGCGGGAAATGGCGAATAGTTTAAAAGAAAGAAAAGAATATATATATATATATATATATATATATATATATATATATATATATATATATATATATATATATATATATATATATATATATATATATATATATATATATATATATATATGTATATATATATACACTCAGTCATATACATATATACACATGTACATAATTCATACTGTCTGCCTTCATTCCTATTGCCACCCCGCCACACATGAGATAACAGCCCCCTCCCCCGGCATGTGCGCGAGGTAGCGCTAGGAAAATACAACAAAGGCCACATTCGTTCACACTCAGTCTGTAGCTGTCATGTATAATGCACTGAAACCACAGCTCTCTTTCCACATCCGGGCCCCAAAGAACTTTCCATAGTTTACCCCAGACGCTTCACACGCCCTGGTTCAATCCATTGACAGCACGTCGACCCCGGTATACCACATCGTTCCAATTCACTCTATTCCTTGCACGCCTTTCACCCTCCTGGATGTTCAGGCCCCGGTCACTCAAAATCTTTTTCACTCCATCTTTATACCTCCAATTTGGTCTCCCACTTCTCGTTCCAACAACCTCTGACACATATATCCTCTTTCTCAATCTTTCCTCACTCATTCTCTCCATGTGACCGGACCATTTCAAAATACCCCCTTCTGCTCTCTCAACCACACTCTATTATTGCCACGCATCTCTCTTATCCTATATTTTCTTACTCGATCAAACCACCTCACACCATAATTGTCCTCAAACATCTCATTTCCAGCACATCCTCCCTCCTCCGCACAACTCTGTCTATGGCCCACGCCTTACAACTATATAACATTTTTGGAACCACTATTCCTTCATACATACCCATTTTTGCTCTCCGAGATAATGTTCTCGACTTCCACACATTTTTCAACGCTCCCAGAACTTTCGTTCCTTCTTCCACCTTATGATTCACTTCCGCTTCCTTGGTTCCACCCGCTTCCACCTTATGATTCACTTCCGCTTCCTTGGTTCCACCCGCAGCCAAATTCACTCCCAGATATCTAAAACACTTCATTTCTTCCAGTTTTTCTCCATACAAACTTGCCTCCCAATTGACTTGTCTCTCAACCCTACTGCACCTAATAACCTTGCAATTATTCACATTTACTCTCAGCTTTCTTCTTTTACATACTTTACCAAACTCAGTCACCAGCTTCTGCAGTTTCTCACACGAATCAGCCACCAGCGCTGTATCATTACCGAACAACTGACTCCCTTCCCAAGCTGTCTTATCCACAACAGACTGAATAATTACCCCTCTTTCCAAAACTCCTGCAATCACTTCCCTAACAACTCTCATAATCTTTCTTCTCCTGCCGAGGTGCATATGCACCAACAATTACCCATTTCTCTCCATCCACTTTCAGTTTTACCCATATCAATTTAGAGTTTACTTTCTTAAACTCTATCACATACTCCCCTTCTTATATTTTTACTTTCTAAATGGGAAACAGAAGAAGAGTCACTCGAGTAGTACTGTGTGTGGATGTTGCGGAGATGAGAACAAAGGAGAGATAGGTATTATGTTTGAAGAAAAGACCCTAGATGTTTTGGCTCTGAGTGAAACGTGAAGAAAAGACCCTAGATGTTTTGGCTCTGAGTGAAACGAAGTTCAGGGGTAAAGGGGAAGAGTGGTTTGGGAATGTTTTAGGAGTGAAGTCAGGGTTTCGTTTCAGGACAAGAGCAAAGGAAGGAGTAGCACTAATCCTGAAGGAGAAGTTGTGGGAGTATGTGATAGTGTGTAATAAAGTAAACTCTAGATTAATATGGGTAAAAGTGAAAGCGGATTCTGTGAGATGGGTGCCTCTGTACCTGGGCATGAGAAGAAAGATCATGAGAAGCAAGTTTTTGGGATTATCTGGGTGAGTGTGTTAGCAGTTTTGATTGACGAGACTGGGTGATGGTGATGGCTGATTTGAATGCAAAAGTGAGTAATGTGTTAGTTGAGGAGTATTGGCGTACATGGGGTGTTCAGTGTTGCTATGGAAATGGTGAAGACCTTGTAGATTTGTGTGCTGAAAAAGGACTGATGATTGGCAATTCCTGGTTTAAAACGAGATATATATATAAGTATACGTATGTGAGTAGGAGAGACGTCCAGAGTTATTGGATTACACGTTAACTGATAAGCGCGGGAAGGAAAGACTTTTGGATGTTAATTTGTTGAGAGGTGCAACTAGAGGGATGTCTGATCATTAACTTTTCGAAGCAAAGGTGAAAATTTGTAAATGGTTTTCAGAAAAGAAGAGAAAATCTTGGGGTGAAGAGAGTGGTGAGATTAAGTGAGCTAGGGAAGGATACTTGTGTAAGGAAGTACCAGGAGAGAATGAGTGCAGGATGATAATAGGAGGTAAGGAGGTAAGGGGAGGTAAAGGAGGTAAGGGGAGTGGGGAGAGGAATGGGACGTATCTAGGGAAGCAGTGATGGCATGCGCAAAAGATGCTTGTGGCATGAAAAGAGTGGGAGGTGGGCAGATAAGAAAGGGTAGTGAATGATGGGATGAAGAATTAAGATTATTTGTGAAAGAGGAGAGAGGCATTTGGACGATTTTTGCAGGAATATAATGCAAATGACTGGGATATGTATAAAAGAAAGAAGCAAGAGGTCAAGAGAAAGGTGCAAGAGGTAAAAAGAGGACAAATGAGAGTTGGGGTGAGAGAGCATCATTAAATTTTAGGGAGAATAAAAAGAGGTTTTGGAAGGAGGTAAATAAAGTACAGGGGGCTAATGGGGAGGGGGTAATGATAAGTAGTGGTGATGTGAGAAGGAGATGGAGTGAGGGTCAGGGAGAATGGTTTGATAAACAAAGAAGAGGTAGTGAAAGCTTTGCGGAAGATAACAGCCGGCAAGGTGTCGGGTTTGGATAGTATTGCAGTGGAATTTATTCAAAAAGGGGGTGACTGTGTTGTTCACTGGTTGATGAGGATACTCAAGGTATATATGGCTCATAGTGAACTGCCTGAGGAAAGGCGGAATGCATGCATAGTGCCATTGTACAAAGGCAAAGGCGATAAAGGTGAGTGTTCAAATTACAGAGGTATAAGTGTGTTGAGTATTCCAGGGAAATTATATGGGAGAGACTGATTGAGAGGGTAAAATCTTGTACAGAGCATCAGATTGGGGAAGAGCATTATGGTTTCAGAAGCGATAGAGGATGTGTGGATCAGGTGCTTGGTTTAAAGAATGTATGTGAAAAATACTTAGAAAAAGAAATTGATTTGTATGTAGCATTTATGGATCTGGAGAAGGCATATGATAGAGTTGCCAGAGATATTTTGTGGAAGGTATTAAGAGTATATGGTGTGGGAGGTAAGTTGCGACAAGTATTGAGAATATTTCTCAGCGATGTAAGGTATGTGTAAGAGAAGGTAGAGAGGAAAGTGATTGGTGTCCAGTGAATCTTAGCTTGCGGCAGGGGTGCATAATGTCTCCATGGCTTTTTAATTTGTTTATGGATGGAGTTGTGTCCGATGTAATTGCAAGAGTTTTGGAGAGAGGGGGAAGTATGCAGTTTGTTGTGGATGCGAGGGGTTTGGGAGCTGTTTTTCGCTGATGATACAGCGCTGGTGGCTGATTTAGGTGAGAACCTGCAGAAGCTGGTGACTGAGTTTGGTAAAGTGTGTGACAGGAGAAAGCTGAGTAAATGAAAATAAAAGCAAGGCTATCAAGTTCAATAGGGTTAAGGGGCAAATTAGTTGGGATGTAAGTTTGAATGGAGAAAAACTGAAGGAAAATGAAGTGTTTTGATATCTTGGAGTGGATTTTGTTGCGGATGGAACAATGGAAGCGAAAGTGAATCACAGGGTGGGAGTGGAGGCGAAGGTTCTGAGAGCGATAAAGAATGTGTGGAGGGCGAGAACGTTAACTTGCAGATCAAAAATGGGTGTGTTTGAAGGAATGGTGTTTCCAACAATGGTATATGTTTGCTAGGCGTAGGCTATAGACAGTGCTGTGTGGAGGAGGGTGGATGTGTTGGAAATGATGTATTCGACGACAGTATGTGTTGTGTGGTGGTTTGATCGAGTAAATAGTAGATTGTGGTTGCAATATTAGAAGAAGGGTGTTTTGAAATGGTTTGGTCACGTAGAGGAAATGAGTGTGGAAAGATTGACAAAGAGGATATATGTGTCAGAGGTGGAGGGAACCAGAAGTGGGAATCCAAATTAGAGGTGGAAGGATGGAGTGAAAAAAGTTTTGAGCGATCGGGGCCTGAACATACAGGAGGGTGAGAGGTGTGCTAGAAATAGAGTGAATTGGAACAATTTGGTATACCGGGGTCTACGTGCCGGCAATGGATTGAACCAAGGCATGTGAAGCTTCTGGGGTAAAGCATGAAAAGTTTTTTTGAGCCTTGATGTAGAAAGGGAGATGAGGTTTCGGCGTATTAAAGGTGACAGATACACACTTAGTGTGAACAAATGTGGCCTTTGTTGTCTTTTCCTAGCGCTATTTCGCTAGGACGCTTGGGTAATGGGGTGCCATTTCATTGTGATGCGGGGTGGCGATGAGAAAGGATGAAGGCAAAATGTATGGATATGTACATGCGTATTTATGTATACGTTGAAATGTATAGGTGTGTGAGTGTGTGTGTGTGTGGAATTTATTAAAAAAGAGGGTGACTGTATCGTTGACTGGTTGGTAAGCTTATCATATGTATCTATGACTCATGGTGAGGTGCCTGAGGAGTGGCGGAATGCTTGCATAGTGCCATTGTACAAAGGCGAATGGGAATAATTGATTGAGAGGGTGAATGCATGTACAGAGCATCGGATTGAGGAAGACCAGTGTGGTTTCAGAAGTGGTAGAGGATGTGTGGATCACGTGTTTGCTTTGAAGAATGTATGTGAAAAATAATTAGAAAAGCAAATGGATTTGTATGTAGCATTTATGGATCTGGAGAAGGCATATGATAGAGTTGATAGAGATGCTCTGTGGAAGATATTAAGAATATATGTTGTGGGAGGCAAGTTGTTAGAAGCAGTGAAAAGTTTTTATCGAGGATGTAAGGCATGTGTACAAGTAGGAAGAGAGGAAAGTGAATGGTTCTCACTGAATGTTGGTTTGCGGCAGGGGTGCGTGATGTCTCCATGGTTGTTTAATTTGTTTATGGATGGGGTTCTTAGGGAGGGGAATGCAAGAGTTTTGCAAGAGGGGCAAGTATGCAGTTTGTTGTAGATGAGAAAGCTTGGAAAGTGAGTCAGCTGTTGCCCGCTGATGATATATTGCTGGTGGCTGATTCGGGTGTGAAACTTCAGAAGTTGGTGACTGAGTTTGGTAAAGTGTGTGAAAGAAGAAATCTGAGAGTAAAAATAAATAAGAGCATGGTTATCAGGCACAGTAGGGTGGAGGGACAAGTAAAATGGAAGGTAAGTTTGAATGCAGAAAAACTGAAGGAAGTAATGTATTTTAGATATCTGGGAGTGGATTTGACAACGGATGGAACCATGGAAGTGGAAGTGAATCATAGGGTGGGGGAGGGAGCGAATGTTCTGGGAATGTTGAAAAATGTGTTGAAGTCGAGAAAGTTATCTTGGAGAGCAAAATGGGTATGTTTCACGGAACAGTGCTTCCAACAATGTTATATGGTTGCTAGGTTGTTATATGGTTGTGCGGAGGAGGGTGGATGTGCTGGAAATGAGATGTTTGAGGACTATATGTGGTGTGAGATGGTTTGATCGAGTAAGTCATGAAAGTGTAAGAGAGACGTGTGGTGGTAAAAAGAGTGCGGTTGAAAGAGCGGAAGAGGATGTTTTGAAATGGTTTGGTCACATGGAGAGAATGCGTGAGGAAAGATTGACAAAGAGCATATATGTGTGAGAGATGAGGGAACGAGGAGAAGTGGGAGACTAAATTGGAGGTGGAAAGTTGGAGTGAAAAAGATTTTGAGTGATCGGGGCCTGAACATCCAGGAGGGTGAAAACGTGCAAGGAATAGAGTGAATTGGAACGATATGGTATACCGGGGTCAACGTGCTGTCAATGGATTGAACCAAAGCAGGTGAAGCGTCTTGGTAAACAATGGAAAGTTTTGTGGGGCCCGGATGTGGAAAGGGAACTGTGGTTTCAGTGCATTAGAAATGACAGGTAGAGACTGAGTGGACGAATGTGGACTTTGTTGTCTTTTCCTATCGCTACCTCACGTATATGCTGGGGAGGGGGTTGTCAATTCATGTGTGGAGGGGTGGCGACGGAAATGAATAAGGGCATATAGTATGAATTATGTGAATGTGCATATATGTATATGTCTGTGTATGTATATATGAATATACATTCAGATGCATAGGTGCGTGTGTGGACGTGCATGTATATACATGTGTATGTGGGTGGGTTGGGCCAATGTTTCGTCTGTTACATTGCGTTATCTAGTTAACGCGGGAGACAGCAAAAAAGTATAATAAATATGTATATATATATATATATATATATATATATATATATATATATATAATATATATATATATATATATATATATATATATATATATATATATATATATATATATGTATATATATATATATATATATATATATATATATATATATATATATATATATATATATATATTCTTTCTTTCTTTTAAACTATTCGCCATTTTCCGCGAAAGCGAGGTAGCGATAAGAACAAAGGACTGAGCATTTTTTGGAATATCCTCACCTGGCCCCCTTTGTTCCTTCTTTTGGAAAATTAAAAAAAAAAAAAAATGAGAGGCGAGGATTTCCTGCCCCCCGCTCCCTTCCCTTTTAGTCGCCTTCTACGACACGCAGGGAATACGTGGTAAGTATTCTTAATCCCTATCCCCAGGGATGATATATATATATTATATATATATATATATATATATATATATATATATATATATATATATTATTTTTGCTTTGTCGCTGTCTCCCGCGTTTGCGAGGTAGCGCAAGGAAACAGACGAAAGAAATGGCCCAACCCACCCCCATACACATGCATATACATACGTCCACACACGCAAATATACATACCTACACAGCTTTCCATGGTTTACCAGAGACGCTTCACATGCCTTGATTCAATCCACTGACATCACGTCAACCCCGGTAGACCACATCGATCCAATTCACTCTATTCCTTGCACTCCTTTCACCCTCGTGCATGTTCAGGCCCCGATCACACAAAATCTTTTTCACTCCATCTTGCCACCTCCAATTTGGTCTCCCACTTCTCCTCGTTCCCTCCACCTCCGACACATATATCCTCTTGATCAATCTTTCCTCACTCATTCTCTCCATGTGCCCAAACCATTTCAAAACACCCTCTTCTGCTCTCTCAACCACGCTCATTTTATTTCCACACATCTCTCTTACCATTACGTTACTTACTCGATCAAACCACCTCACACCACACATTGTCCTCAAACATCTCATTTCCAGCACATCCATCCTCCTGCACACAACTCTATCCATAGCCCACGACTCGCAACCATACAACATTCTTGGAACCACTATTCCTTCAAACATACCCATTTTTGTTTTCCGAGATAATGTTCTCGACTTCAACACATTCTTCAAGGCTCCCAGGATTTTCGCCCCATCCCCCACCTTATGATTCACTTCCGCTTCCATGGTTCCATCCGCTGACAGATCCACTCCCATATATCTAAAACACTTGACTTCCTCCAATTTTTCTCCATTCAAACTTACCTCCCAATTGACTTGACCCTCAACCCTACTGTACCTAATAACCTTGCTCTTATTCACATTTACTCTTAACTTTCTTCTTTCACACACTTTACCAAACTCAGTCACCAGCTTCTGCAGTTTCTCACATGAATCAGCCACCAGCGCTGTATAATCAGCGAACAACAACTGACTCACTTCCCAAGCTCTCTCATCCACAACAAACTTCATACTTGCCCCTCTTTCCAAAACTCTTGCATTCACCTCCCAAACAACCCCATCCATAAACAAATTAAACAACCATGGAGACATCACACACCCCTGCCGCAAACCTACATTCAGTGAGAACCAATCACTTTCCTCTCTTCCTACACGTACAGATGCCTTACATCCTCGATAAAAACTTTTCACTGCTTCTAACAACTTGCCTCCCACACCATATATTCTTAATACCTTCCACAGAGCATCTCTATCAACTCTATCATATGCCTTCTCCAGATCCATAAATGCTACATACAAATCCATTTGCTTTTCTAAGTATTTCTCACATACATTCTTCAAAGCAAACACCTGATCCACACATCCTCTACCACTTCTGAAACCACACTGCTCTTCCCCAATCTGATGCTCTATACATGCCTTCACCCTCTCAGTCAATACTCTTCCATATAATTTACCAGGAATACTCAACAAACTTATACCTCTGTAATTTGAACACTCACTCTTATCCCCTTTGCCTTTGTACAATGGCACTATGCACGCATTCCGCCAATCCTCACGCACCTCACCATGAGTCATACATACATTAAATAACCTTACCAACCAGTCAACAATACAGTCACCTCCTTTTCAATAAATTTCACTGCAATACCATCGAAACCTGCTGCCTTGCAGGCTTTCATCTGCCGCAAAGCTTTTACTACCTCTTCTCTGTTTACCAAATCATTTTCCCTAACCCTCTCACTTTGCACACCACCTCGACCAAAACACCCTATATCTGCCACTCTGTCATCAAACGCACTCAACAAACCTTCAAAATACTCTCTCCATCTCCTTCTTACATCACCACTACTTGTTATCACCTCCCTATTTGCGCCCTTCACTGAAGTTCCCATTTGCTCCCTTGTCTTACGCACTTTATTTACCTCCTTCCAGAACATCTTTTTATTCTCCCTAATATTTAATGATACTCTCTCACACCAACTCTCATTTGCCCTCTTTTTCACCTCTTGCACCTTTTTCTTAACCTCCTGTCTCTTTCTTTTATACATCTCCCACTCAATTGTATTTTTTCCCTGCAAAAATCGTCCAAATGCCTCTCTCTTCTCTTTCACTAATAATCTTACTTCTTCATCCCACCACTCACTACCCTTTCTAATCAATCCACCTACCACTCTTCTCATGCCACAAACATCTTTTGCGCAATCCATCACTGATTCCCTAAATACATCCCATTCCTCCCACACTCCCCTTACTTCCATTGTTCTCACCTTTTTCCATTCTGTACTCAGTCTCTCCTGGTACCTCCTCACACAAGTCTCCTTCCCAAGCTCACTTACTCTCACCACCCTCTTCACCCCAACATTCACTCTTCTTTTCTGAAAAACCATACAAATCTTCACCTTAGCCTCCACAAGATAATGATCAGACATCCCTCCAGTTGCACCTCTCAGCACATTAACATCCAAAAGTCTCTCTTTCGCACGCCTGTCAATTAACACGTAATCCGATAACGCTCTCTGGCCATCTCTCCTACTTACATAAGTATACTTATGTATATCTCGCTTTTTAAACCAGGTATTCCCAATCACCAGTCCTTTTTCAGCACATAAATCTACAAGCTCTTCACCATTTCCATTTACAACACTGAACACCCCATGTATATCAATTATTCCCTCAACTGCCATATTACTCACCTTTGCATTCAAATCACCCATCACTATAACCCGGTCTCGTGCATCAAAACCACTAGCACACTCATTCAGCTGCTCCCAAAACACTTGCCTCTCATGATCTTTCTTCTCATGCCCAGGTGCATATGCACCAATAATCACCCTTCTCTCTCCATCAACATTCAGTTTTACCCATATAAATCGAGAATTTACTTTCTTACATTCTATCACATACTCCCACAACTCCTGTTTCATGAGTACTGCTACTCCTTCCCTTGTTCTTGTCCTCTCACTAACCCCTGACTTTACTCCCAAGACATTCCCAAACCACTCTTCCCCTTTACCCTTGAGCTTCGTTTCACTCAGAGCCAAAACATCCAGGTTCCTCTCCTCAAACATACTACCTATCTTTCCTTTTTTCACACATTGTTTACATCCACACACATTCAGACACCCCAGTATGAGCCTTCGAGGAGGATGAGCACTCCCCGCGTGACTCCTTGTTCTGTTTCCCATTTTAGAAAGTTAAAAAATACAAGGAGGGAAGGATTTCCATAGACAAGGAAACAAGTTTAAGTTTAGCATACAGAAAACTCACCAATGTATGCTCATATATCCATTATTACTCATCTCAACATGACAGAGCTAAATCATCATCATTTCAATCTATGTTCCTTAGGGCATTACGTATTTGCAGTCCAGAGTGTGTTGATGATGAGTTTGAGAAGATATATTCTATTAGATCTAAGTTAAAGTACCCTAGATCTTTCATTGATAAATCCCTTAAGATAGCAAAGAAATCATTTTATAGAGTTGAGCCCAAACCTCCCATTGACACCAAGAATCTTTTAGTTCTCCTTTTTACTAATAATTTCACTTTGCTTCCCATGTTGCTTAAATACTTTAATGTAAATGTTGCCTCTAGCAACATTAATATTATGAAGAATATCTCAATCAGGAATTCTCCAGAAAATTCTCTTGATTGCATCTATAAAGTGCCTTGTGGAAACTGTGATAAATTCTATGTTGGTCAGACTGGTAAGGATCTTTCTGTTAGACTTAAGCAACATAAATAGTATAAGAACGGGACAAGAACGAAATGCCTTGTTTAATCATATCAAAAACTATGATCATTGTATTGGCTGGAGTAACGCCATTTCAGCTATTAACTCTAACTCTATTACCAAGAGATATATCATTGAATCTTCTATTATTAAATACACAAAGAATTATAATCTTAGTATTAGTGATAGTCAATACAAATTTTATAGCTTTATTGTTGATAAGATTTGTAAAATGATAAGTTTATGAACGCTCGTTGTATGTTTTGGACAATCACATGTTTACCAAATGGCGTCCTAGCTTCGTCTCTTAGTCTCCCCTGATGATGTGATTATTTCAGGAAAGTGCACTTGGGAACTTTTCGTGTTTCATTTTCCCTGTGGACTTAAAGGAATATCTTGATCACTCGCAAAATTTTGATCCTTTACAATATATATATATATATATATATATATATATATATATATATATATATATATATATATATATATATATATATATATATATATATATATATATATATATATATATATATATATATACATAAGTATATGTATGTAAGTAGGAGAGATGGCCAGAGAGCGTTATTGGCTTACGTATTAATTGACAGGCGCGCGAAAGAGAGACTTTTGGATGTTAATGTGCTGAGAGGTGCAACTGGAGGGATGTCTGATCATTATCTTGTGGAGGCTAAGGTGAAGATTTGTATGTGTTTTCAGAAAAGAAGAGTGAATGTTGGGGTGAAGAGGGTGGTGAGAGTAAGTGAGCTTGGGAAGGAGACTTGTGTGAGGAAGTACCAGGAGAGACTGAGTACAGAATGGAAGAAGGTGAGAACAATGGAAGTAAGGGGAGTGAGGGAGGAATGGGATGTATTTAGGGAATCAGTGATGGATTGCGCAAAAGATGCTTGTGGCATGAGAAGAGTGGGAGGTGGGTTGATTAGAAAGGGTAGTGAGTGGTGGGATGAAGAAGTAAGATTATTAGTGAAAGAGAAGAGAGAGGCATTTGGACGATTTTTGCAGGGAAAAAATGCAATTGAGTGGGAGATGTATAAAAGAATGAGACCGGAGGTCAAGAGAAAGGTGCAAGAGGTGAAAAAGAGGGCAAATGAGAGTTGGGGTGAGAGAGTATCATTAAATTTTAGGGAGAATAAAAAGATGTTCTGGAAGGAGGTAAATAAAGTGCGTAAGACAAGGGAGCAAATGGGAACTGAAGTGAAGGGCGCAAATGGGGAGGTGATAACAAGTAGTGGTGATGTGAGAAGGAGACGGAGTGAGTATTTTGAATGTTTTTGAATGTGTTTGATGATAGAGTGGCAGATATAGGGTGTTTTGGTCGAGGTGGTGTGCAAAGTGAGAGGGTTAGGGAAATGATTTAGTGTACAGAGAAGAGGTAGTAAAAGCTTTGCGGAAGATGAAATCCTGCAAGGCAGCAGGTTTGGATGGTATTGCAGTGGAATTTATTAAAAAAAAGGGGTTGACTGTATTATTGACTGGTTGGAAAGGTTATTTAATGTATGTATGACTCATGGTGAGGTGCCTGAGGATTGGCGGAATGCGTGCATAGTGCCATTTTACAAAGGCAAAGGGGATAAGAGTGAGTGCTCAAATTACAGAGGCATAAGTTTGTTGAGTATTCCTGGTAAATTATATGGGAGGGTATTGATTGAGAGGGTGAAGGTATGTACAGAGCATCAGATTGGGGAAGAGCAGTGTGGTTTCAGAAGTGGTAGAGGATGTGTGGATCAAGTGTTTGCTTTGAAGAATGTATGTGAGAAATACTTAGAAAAGCAAATGGATTTGTATGTAGCATTTATGGATCTGGAGAAGGCATATGATAGAGTTGATAGAGATGCTCTGTGGAAGGTATCAAGAATATATGGTGTGGTTGGCAAGTTGTTAGAAGCAGTGAAAAGTTTTTATCGAGGATGTAAGGCATGTGTACGTGTAGGAAGAGAGGAAAGTGATTGGTTCTCAGTGAATGTAGGTTTGAGTCATAGGCGTGTGATGTCTCCATGGTTGTTTAATTTGTTTATGGATGGGGTTGTTAGGGAGGTAAATGCAAGAGTTTTGGAAAGAGGGGCAAGTATGAAGTCTCTTGGGGATGAGAGAGCTTGGGAAGTGAGTCAGTTGTTGTTCGCTGATGATATAGCTCTGGTGGCTGATTCATGTGAGAAACTGCAGAAGCTGGTGACTGAGTTTGGTAAAGTGTGTGAAAGAAGAAAGTTAAGAGTAAATGTGAATAAGAGCAAGGTTATTAGGTACAGTAGGGTTGAGGGTCAAGTCAATTGGGAGGCAAGTTTGAATGGAGCAAAACTTGAGGAAGTAAAGTGTCTTAGATTTCTGGGAGTGGATCTGGTAGCGGATGGAACCATGGAAGCGGAAGTGGATCACAGGGTGGGGGAGGTGACGAAAATCCTGGGAGCCTTTAAAAATGTGTGGAAGTCGAGAACATTATCTCGGAAAGCAAAAATGGGTATGTTTGAAGGAATAGTGGTTCCAACAATGTTGTATGGTTGTGAGGCGTGGGCTATGGACAGAGTTGTTCGCAGGAGGATGGCTGTGCTGGAAATGAGGTGTTTGAGGACAATGTATGGTGTAAGGTGGTTTGATCGAGTAAGTAACGTAAGGGTAAGAGAGATGTGTGGAAATAAAAAGAGCGTGGTTGAGAGAGCAGAAGAGGGTGTTTTGAAATGGTTTGGGCACATGGAGAGAATGAGTGAGGAAAGATTGATCAAGAGGATATATGTGTCGGAGGTGGAGGGAACGAGGAGAAGTGGGAGACCAAATTGGAGGTGGAAAGATGAAGTGAAAAAGATTTTGTGTGATCGTTGCCTGAACATGCAGGAGGGTGAAAGGAGGGCAAGGAATAGAGTGAATTGGATCGATGTGGTATACCGGGGTTGACGTGCTGTCAGTGGATTGAATCAGGGCATGTGAAGCGTCTGGGTAAACCATGGAAAGCTGTGTAGGTATGTATATTTGCGTGTGTGGACGTATGTATATACATATGTATGGGGGTGGATTGGGCCATTTCTTTCCTCTGTTTCCTTGCGCTACCTCGCAAACGCAAACGCGGGAGACAGCGACAAAGCAAAAAAAAAAAAAAATATATATATATATATATATATATATATATATATATATATATATATATATATATATATATATATATATATATATATATATATATATATATATATATATATATATATATATATATATATATATATATATATATATATATATATATATATATATATATATATATATATATATGTATATTCCTATGAGTCCACGGGGGAAATGAAACGCGAAAAGTTCCCAAGAGCACTTTTGTGTAAAAATCACATCATCAGGGGAGACAAAAGAGAGAAATATATCAGTCAGTTGATATAAATCGAAGAGACGAAGCTAGAACACCATTTGGTAAACATGTGATTGTGTTTTATTTTCCCCCGTAAATATATATTGTTACGAACTCAATACTTATTCGAGCAAGGTCGCCAAAAACATATATATGTTACAAATACTATTCTGATCCTTGTCTTTGGATCACATATATATATATATATATATATATATATATATATATATATATATATATATATATATATATATATATATATCATCCCTGGGATAGGGGAGAAAGAATACTTCCCACGTATTTTTTTTTTCTTTATTTATTTATTTTTAATAAATAAATACATACCTATACATCTCAACGTATACGTATATATACACACGCACAAATTTACATGTATACACATATACGTAACTCATACTGTGTGCCTTTATTCATTCCCATCGCCAACTCGCCACATATCCAATAACAGCCCCCTCCCACCTCATGTGTGCGAGATAGCGCTAGGGAACGACAACAAAGGCCATGTTCGTTCACATTCGTTCTTTAGCTGTCATGTAATAATGCACCGAAACCACAGCTCCCTTTCCACATCCAGGCCCCTCAGAACTTTCCATGGTTTACCCCAGACGCTTCACATGCCCTGGTTCAATCCATTGACAGCACGTCGACCCCGGGATACCACATCGTTCCAATTCACTCTATTCCTTGCACGCCTTTCACCCTCCTGCATGTTTAGGCCCTGATCACTTAAAATCTTTTTCACTCCAGCTTCCCACCTCCAATTTGGTCTCCCACTTTCCCTCGTTCCCTCCACCTCTGATATATATATCCTCCGTGTCAATCTTTCCTCACTCATTCTCTCCATGTGACCAGTCACTTCAAAGCACCCTCTTCTGCTCCCTCAACCACACTCTTTTTATTACCACACATCTCTCTTACCCTATCATTTCTTACTCTATGAAAACACCTCACACCACATATTGCCCTCAAACATCTCATTTCTTGCACATCCACCCTTCTCCGCACAACTCTATCCATAGCCCACGCCTCGCAACCATATAACATTGTCGGAACCACTATACCTTCAAACATATCCATTTTTGCTTTCTGAGATAATGTTCTCGACTTCCACACATTTTTCAACGTTCCCAGAATTTTCGCCCCCTCCCCTACCCAATGATTCACTTTCTTTTCCATGGTTCCATCCACTGCAAAATCCACTCCCATATATCTAAAACACTTCACTTCCTACAGTTTCTCCCCATTCTAACTTACCATTCAGTTAACTTGACCCTCAATCCTACTGTACCTAAGAACCTTGTTCTCATTCACATTTACCCTCAGCTTTCTTCTTTCACACACTTTACTAAACTCAGTCCCCAGCTTCTGCAGTTTCTCACATGAATCAGCCACAAGCGCTGCATCAACAGCGAACAACAACTGACTCACTTCCCAAGCTCTCTCATCCACAACAGACAGTATACTTGCTCCTCTTTCCAAAATCTTCCATTCACCTCCCTAACAACCCCATCCATAAACAAATTAAACAACCATGGAGACATCACACACCCATGACGCAAACCTACATTCACTGAGAACCAATCACTTTCCTCTCTTCCTACACATACACATGCCTTACATCCTCGATCAAAATGTTTCACTGCTCCTAACAACTTGCCTCCCACACCATATATTTTTAATCCCTTCCACACAGCATCTCTACCAACTCTATCATATGGCTTCTCCAGATCCATAGATGCTACATACAAATCCATTTGCTTTCTAAGTATTTCTCACATATATTCTTCAAAGCAAACACCTGATCCACAAATCCCCTACCACTTCTGAAACCACACTGCTCTTCCCCAATCTGATGCTCTATACATGCATTCACCCTATCAATCAATACCCTCCCATATAATTTACAAGGAATACTCAACAAACTTATACCTTTGTAATTTGAGCACTCACTCTTATCCCCTTTGCCTGTGTAGAATGGCACTATGCAAGCATTCCGCCAATCCCCAGTCACCTCACCACGAATAATATATATATATATATATATATATATATATATATATATATATATATATATATATATATATATATATATATATATATATATATATATATATATATTCTTTCTTTTCTTTTTTTTCTTAAACTATTCGCTATTTCCCCGCGTTAGCGAGGTAGCATTAAGAACAGAGGACTGGGCCTTTGAGGGAATACCCTCACCTGGCCCAATTCTCTGTTCCTTCTTTTGTAAAATTAAAAAAAAATAATGAGAGGGGAGGATTTCCAGCCAGCCGCTCCCTCCCCTTTTAGTCGCCTTCTACGACACGCAGGGAATACGTGGGAAGTATTCTTAATCCCCTATCCCCAGGGATGATATATATATATATATATATATATATATATATATATATTTTTTTTTTCAAACTATTTGCCATTTCCCGCGATAGCGAGGTAGCGTTAAGAACAGAGGACTGGGCCTTTGAGGGAATATCCTCACCTGGCCCCCTTCTCTGTTCCCTCTTTTGGAAAATTAAAAAAAAAAAGAGAGGGGGGGATTTTCAGCCCCCCGCTCCCTTCCCTTTTAGTTGCCTTCTACGACACGCAGGGAATACGTGGGAAGTATTCTTTCTCCCCTATCCCCAGGGACATATATATATATATATATATATATATATATATATATATATATATATATATATATATATATATATATATATATATATATATATATATATATATATATATATATATATATATATATTTATACATATATATACATATATATATATATATATATATATATATATATATATATATATATATATATATATATATATATATATATATATATATATATATTTTTTTTTTTTTTTTTTTTTTTTTTTTTTTTTTTTTTTTATACTTTGTCGCTGTCTCCCGCGT
Organism: Panulirus ornatus; assembly: GCF_036320965.1. Taxonomy (NCBI): domain Eukaryota; kingdom Metazoa; phylum Arthropoda; class Malacostraca; order Decapoda; family Palinuridae; genus Panulirus; species Panulirus ornatus. Next base: position 14,475,352 of record NC_092246.1, read on the forward strand.
TTGCGAGGTAGCGCAAGGAAACAGACGAAAGAAATGGCCCAACCCCCCCCCCCCATACACATGTACATACACACGTGTATGGGGGGGGGGGTTGGGCCATATATATATATATATATATATATATATATATATATATATATATATATATATATATATATATATATATATATATATATATATATATATATATATATTGGGAGCAGCTGAATGAGTGTGTTAGTGGTTTTGATGCACAAGACTGGCTTATAGTGATGGGTGATTTGAATGCAAAGGTGAGTAATGTGGCAGTTGAGGTAATAATTGGTATACATGGGGTGTTCAGTGTTGTAAATGGAAATGGTGAAGAGCTTGGAGATTTATGTGCTGAAAAATAATTGGTGATTGGGATTACCTGGTTTAAAAAGCGAGATATACATAAGTATAAGTATGTAAGTAGGAGAGATGGCCAGAGAACGTTATTGGATTACGTGTTAATTGACAGGCGCGCGATAGAGAGACTTTTGGATGTTAATGTGCTGAGAGGTGCAACTGGAGGGATGTCTGATCATTATCTTGTGGAGGCTAAGGTGAAGATTTGTATGGGTTTTCAGAAAAGAAGAGTGAATGTTGGGGTAAAGAGGGTGGTGAGAGTAAGTGAGCTTGGGAAGGAGAAGAGACTGAGTACAGAATGGAAAAAGAAGAGAACAATGAAAGTAAGGGGAGTGGGGGAGGAATAAAATGTATTTAGGGAATCAGTGATGGATTGCGCAAAAGATGCCTGTGGCATGAGAAGAGTGGGAGGTGAGTTGATTAGAAAGGGTAGTGAGTGGTGGGATGAAGAAGTAAGATTATTAGTGAAAGAGAAGAGAGATGCATTTGGACGATTTTTGCAGGGAAAAAATGCAATTGAGTGGGAGATGTATAAAAGAAAGAGACAGGAGGTCAAGAGAAAGGTGCAAGAGGTGAAAAAGAGGGCAAATGAGTATTAAGGTGAGAGAGTATCATTAAATTTTAGGGAGAATAAAAAGATGTTCTGGAAGTAGGTAAATAAAGTGCGTATGACAAGGGAGCAAATGGGAACTGAAGTGAAGGGCGCAAATGGGGAGGTGATAACAAGTAGTGGTGATGTGAGAAGGAGATGGAGTGAGTATTTTGAAAGTTTGGTGAATGTGTTTGATGATAGAGTGGCAGATATAGGGTTTTTTTGGTCGAGGTGGTGTGCAATGTGAGAGGGTTAGGGAAAATGATTTGGTAAACAGAGAGGAGGTAGTAAAAGCTTTCCGGAAGATGAAAGCCGTCAAGGCAGCAGGTTTGGATGGTATTGCAGTTCAATTTTTTAAATAAGGGGGTGACTGTATTGTTGACTGGTTGATAAGGTTATTTAATATATGTATGACTCATGGTGAGGCGCCTGAGGATTGGCGGAATGCGTGCATAGTGCCATTGTACAAAGGCAAAGGGGATAAGAATGAGTGCTCAAATTACAGAGGTATAGATTTGTTGAATATTCCTGGTAAATTGTATGGGGGGGTATTTATTGAGAGGGTGAAGGCATGTACAGAGCATCAGATTGAGGAAGAGCAGTGTGGTTTCAGAAGTGGTATAGGATGTGTGGATCAGGTGTTTGCTTTGAAGAATGTATGTGAGAAATACTCAGAAAAGCAAATGGATTTGTATGTAGCATTTATGGATCTGGAGAAGGCATATGATAGAGTTGATAGAGATGCTCTGTGGAAGGTATTAAGAATATATGGTGTGGGAGGCAAGTTGTTAGAAGCAGTGAAAAGTTTTTATCGAGGACTTAAGGCAGGTGTACGTGTAGGAAGAGAGGAAAGTGATTGGTTTTCAGTGAATGTAAGTTTGCGTCATGGGTGTGTGATGTCTCCATGGTTGTTTAATTTGTTTATGGATGGGGTTGTTAGTGAGGTGAATGCAAGAGTTTTGGAAAGAGGGGCAAGTATGAAGTCTGTTGTGGATGAGAGAGCTTGGGAAGCTAGTCGGTTGTTGTTCGCTGATGATACAGCGCTGGTGGATGATTCATGTGAGAAACTGCAGAAGCTGGTGACTGAGTTTTGTAAAGTGTGTGAAAGAAAAAAGTCAAGAGTAAATGTGAATAAGAGAAATGTTACTAGGTACAGTATGGTTGAGGGTGAAGTCAATTGGGAGGTAAGTTTGAATGGAGCAAAACTGGAGGAAGTCAAGTGTTTTAGATATCTGGGAGTGGATCTGGCAGCGGATGGAACCCTGGAAGCGGAAGTGAATCATAGGGTGGGGGAGGGGGCGAAAATCATGGGAGCCTTAAAGAATGTGTGGAAGTCGAGAAAATTATCTCGGAAAGCAATAATGGGTATGTTTGAAGGAATAGTGGTTCCATCAATGTTGTATGGTTGCGAGGCGTGGGCTATGGATAGCGTTGTGCGCAGGAGGGTGGATGTGCTGGAAATGAGATGTTTGAGGACAATGTGTGGAGTGAGGTGGTTTGATCGAGTAAGTAATGTAAGGGTAAGAGAGATGTGTGGAAATAAAAAGAACGTGGTTGAAAGAGCAGAGGAGGGTGTTTTGAAATGGTTTGGGCACATGGAGAGAATGAGTGAGGAAAGATTGACCAAGAGGATATATGTGTCGGAGGTGGAGGGAACGAGGAAAAGTAGGAGACCAAATTGGAGGTGGAAAGATGGAGTGAAAAAGATTTTGTGTGATCGGGGCCTGAACATGCAGGAGGGTGAAAGGAGGGCAAGGAATAGAGTGAATCGGATCGATGTGTTATACCGGGGTTGACGTGTTGTCAGTGGATTGAATCAGGGCATGTGAAGCGTCTGGGGTAAACCATGGAAAGTTGTTTGGGGCCTGGATGTGGAAAGGGAGCTGTGGTTTCGGGCATTATTGCATGACATCTAGAGAGTGAGTGTGAACGAATGGGGCCTTTGTTGTCTTTTCCTAGTGCTACCTCTCACACTTGAGGGGGGAGGGGGATGGTATTCCATGTGTGGCAAGGTGGCGATGGAATGAATAAAGGCAGACAGTGTGAATTGTGTGCATGGGTATATATGTACGTGTCTCTGTGTGTATATATATGTGTACATTGAGATGTATAGGTATGTATATTTACGTGTGTTGACGTGTATGTATATACATTGTGTATGGGTGTGGGTTGGGCCATTTCATTCGTCTGTTTCCTTGCGCTATCTCGCAATCGCGGGAGACAGCGACAAAGGAAATTAAATAAATAAATAAATATATATATATATATATATATATATATATATATATATATATATATATATATATATATATATATATATATATATATATATATATATATTTTTTTTTTTACTATTCGCAATTTCCCGCGATAGCGAGGTAGCGTTCACAACAGAGGACTGGGCCTTTGAGGGAATATCCTTACTTGGCCCTCCTCTCTGTTCCTTCTTTTGGAAAATTAAAAAAAAAACGAGAGGGGAGGATTTCCAGCCCCCTGCTCCCTTCCCTTTTAGTCGCCTTCTACGACACGCAGGGAATACATATATATATATATATATATATATATATATATATATATATATATATATATATATATATTTTTTTTTTTTTTCTTTGCTGTGTTCCGCGTTTGCGAGGTAGCGCAAGGAAACAGACGAAAGAAATGGCCCAACCCACCCCCATACACTTGTATATACATACACGTCCACACACGCAAATATACATATCTATACATCTCAATGTACACATATATATATATACACACAGACATATACATATATACACATGTACATATTTCATACTGCCTGCCTTTATTTATTTCTATCGCCACCTGACCACACATGGAATAACAACCCCCTCCCCCCTCATGTGTGCGAGGTAGCGCTAGGAAAAGACACCAAAGGCCACATTCGTTTACACTCAGTCTCTAGCTGTAATATAATGATGCACCGAAACCACAGCTCCCTTTCCACATCCAGGCCCCACAGAACTTTCCATGGTTTACCCCAGACGCTTCACAGCCCTGGTTGAATCCATTGACAGCACGTCGACCCCGGTATACCACATCGTTCCAATTCACTCTATTACTTGCACGCCTTTAACCCTCCTGTATGTTCAGGCCCCGATCACTTAAAATCTTTTTCATTCCATCTTTCCACCTCCAATTTGGTCTCCCACTTCTCGTTCCCTCCACCTCTGACACATATATCCTCTCGGTCAATCTTTCCTCACTCATTCTCTCCATGTGACCAAACCATTTCAAAACACCCTCTTCTGCTCTCTCAACCATATTCTTTCTATTTCCACACATCTGTCTTACCCTTACATTACTTACTCGATCAAACCACCTCACACCATATATTGTCCTCAAACATCTCATTTCCAGCACATCCACCCTCCTGCGCACAACTCTATCCATAGCCCATGCCTCGCAATCATACAACATTGTTGGAACCACTATTCCTTCAAACATGCCCATTTTTGCTTTCCGAGATAATGTTCTCGACTTCCAAACATTCTTCAAGGCTCCCATGATTTTCGCCCCCTCCCCCACCCTATGATTCACTTCTGCTTCCATGGTTCCATCCGCTGCCAGATTCACTCCCAGATATCTAAAACACCTTACTAACTCCAGTTTTTCTCCATTCAAATTAAACTCCCAATTGACTTGACACTGAACCTTACTGTACCTAATAACCTTGCTCTTATTTACATTTACTCTTAACTCTCTTCTTTCACACACTTTACCAAACTCAGTCACCAGCTTCTGCAGTTTCTCACATGAATCAGCCACCAGCGCTGTATCAGCAGCGAACAACAACTGACTCACTTTCCAAGCTCTCTCATCCACAACAGACTGCATACTTGCCCCTCTTTCCAAAACTCTTGCATTCACCTCCCTAACAACCCCATCCATAAACAAATTAAACAACCATGGAGACATCACACACCCCTGCCGCAATCCTACATTCACTGAGAACCAATCACTTTCCTCTCTTCCTACACGTACACATGCCTTACATCCTCGATAAAAACTTTTCACTGCTCCTGACAACTTCCCTCCCACACCATATATTCTTAATTTGATATAGGAAGAGAGGAAAGTGATTGGTTCTCAGTGAATGTAGGTTTACGGCAAGGGTGTGTGAAGTCTCCATGGTTGTTTAATTTCTTTATGGATTGGGTTGTTAGGGAGGTGAATGCAAGAGTTTTGGAAAGAGGGGCAAGTATGAAGTCTGTTGGGGATGAGAGAGCTTGGGAAGTGAGTCAGTTGTTGTTCGCTGACGATACAGCGCTGGTGGTTGATTCATGTGAGAAACTGCAGAAGCTGGTGACTGAGTTTGGTAAAGTGTGTGAAAGAAGAAAGTTAAAAATAGATGTGAATAAGAGCAAGGTAGTTAGGTACAGTAGGGTTGAGGGTCAAGTCAAGTGGGAGGTAAGTTTGAATGGAGAAAAATTGGAGGAAGTAAAGTGTTTTAGATATATGGGAGTGGATCTGGTAGCGGATGGAACCATGGAAGCGGAAGTGGATCATAGGGTGGGGGAGGGGGCGAAAATCCTGGGAGCCTTGACGAATGTGTGGAAGTCGAGAACATTATCTCGGAAAGCAAAAATGGGTATGTTTGAAGGAATAGTAGTTCCAACAATGTTTTATGGTTGTGAGGCGTGGGCTATGGATAGAGTTTTGCGCAGGAGGATGGATGTGCTGGAAATGAGATGTTTGAGGACAAATGTGGTGTGAGGTGGTTTGATCGAGTAAGTAACGTAAGGGTAAGAGAGATGTGTGGAAATACAAAGAGCGTGGTTGAGAGAGCAGAAGAGGGTGTTTTGAAATGGTTTGGGCACATGGAGAGAATGAGTGAGGAAAGATTGACTAAGAGGATATATATGTCGGAGGTGGAGGGAACGAGGAGAAGTGGGAGATCAAATTGGAGGTGGAAAGATGGAGTGAAAATGATTTTGTGTGATCGGGGCCTGAACATGCAGGAGGGTGAAAGGCGTGCAAGTAATAGAGTGAATTGGATCGATGTGGTATACCGGGTTGACGTGCTGTCAGTGGATTGAATCAGGGCATGTGAAGTGTCTGGGGTAAACCATGGAAAGCTGTGTAGGTATGTATATTTGCGTGTGTGGACGTATGTATATACATGTGTATGGGGGTGGGTTGGGCCATTTCTTTTGTCTGTTTCCTTGCGCTACCTCGCAAACGCGGGAGACAGCAACAAAGCAAAAAAAAAAAAAAAAATGTATATATATATATATATATATATATATATATATATATTTATATATATATATATATATATATATATATATATATATATATATATATATATATATATATATATATATGTATATATATATATATATATATATATATATATATATATATACATATATATATATATATATATATTCCTTTGAGTCCACGGGGAAAATGAAGCACCATAAAATCCCAAGTGCACTTTCGTGAAATAATCACATCATCAGGGGAGATACGAGAGAGAAATATACCAGTTAGTTAATATACATCGAAGGGACGAAGCTTGATAAACATTAGGTAAGCATTCATTATATATATTAATGACATTCTATACAAATCAGATAACTTTATTATTGATAAAATTTGTAAAAGGAAAAGTTTATGAACGCTCCTTGTCTGTGTTGGACATATATATTATTGATGGTCTATGCAAATTAGATAACTTTATTGATAATAAAATTTGTGAAATGGTAAGTTTATGAACGCTTCTTGTCTGTCGTGGACAATCGCAGGTTTACCACATCGTTCCAACTCTATTCCTTGCACACCTTTCAGCCTCCTGCATGTTGAGGCCACGATCACTCAAAACCTTTTTCACTCCATCCTCCCACTTATCGTTCCCTCCACCTCTGATACATACATCGACTTTATCAAAGTTTTCTCACTCATTCTCTCCATGTGAGGAAACCATTTCAATATACACTCCTCTGCTCTCTCAGCCACACTCTTTTCATTACCACACTCGCTATCTTATAATTTCATTACTTACTCGATCAAACCACCTCACACCACATATTGTCCTCAAACATCTTATATCCAACACACCCACCCTCCTCCGCACAACGTTATGTATAGCCAATGCCTTACAAATATATGACATTCTTGGAACCTCTATTCCTTCAAACATACCCATTTTTGCCCTCCGAGATAACGTTCTCGCCTTCCACACATTCTTCAACGCTCCCAGACCTTTCCCTCCCTCCCCCACCCTATGATTCATTTCCGCTTCAATGGTTCCATTCGCTGCCAAATCCACTCCCAGATATCTAAAACACTTCACTTCCTCCAGTTTTTTTCAATTCAAACTTATCTCTCAGTTGACTTGTCCCTCAACCCTACTGTACCTAATAACCTTGCTCTTATTCACACTTACTCTCAGTTTTCTTCTTTCACACACTTTACCAAACTCAGACATCAGCTTCTGCAGTTTCTCACATGAATCAACCACAAGCGCTGTATCATCAGCGAACAACAACTGACTCACTTAACAGGCTCTCTCATCAACAACAGACTGCATACTTTCCCCTCTTTCCAAAAGTTTTGCATTCACCTCCCTAACAACCCCATCCATAAACAAATTATACAACCATGGAGACATCACACACCCCTGCCGCAAACCTACATTCACTGAGAATGAATCACTTTCCTCTCCTCCTATACGTACACATGCCTTACTTCCTCGATAAAAACTTTTCACTGCTTCTAACAACTTGCCTCCCACACCATATATTCTTAATACCTTCCACAGAGCATCTCTATCAACTCTATGATATGCCTTCTCCAGATCCCTAAATGCTACATACAAATCCATTTGCTTTTCTAAGTATTTCACACATATATTCTTCAAAGCAAACACCTGACCCACACATCCTCTATCACTTTTGAAACCACATTGCTCTTCCCCAATCTGATGCTCTGTACATGCCTTCACCCTCTCAGTCAATACCCTCCCATAAAATTTCCCAGGAATACTCAACAAACTTATAACTCTGTAATTTGAGCACTCACTCTCATCCCATTTGCCTTTGTACAGTGGCACTATGCAATTATTCCGCCAATCCTTAGACACCTCACCATGAGTCATACATACATTAAATAAACTTACCAACCAGTCAACAATACAGTCACTCCCGTTTTCAATAAATTCCAGTTCAATACCAGCCCCCCGCTCCCGTCCCCTTTAGTCGCCTTGTACGACACGTGGGGAAAGCGTGGGAAGTATTCTTTCTCCCCTATCCCCAGGGATATATATATATATATATATATATATATATATATATATATATATATATATATATATATATATATATATATATATATATATATATATATTTATATATTTATTTATTTTGCTTTCTCGCTGTCTCCCGCGTTTGCGAGGTAGCGCAAGGAAACAGACGAAAGAAATGGCCTAACCCACCCCCATACACATGTATATACACACACGTCCACACACGCAAATATACATACCTATACATCACAATGTACATATATATATACACACACAGACACATACATAAATACCCATGCACACAATTCACACTGTCTGCCTTTATACATTCCCATCGCCACCTCGCCACACATGAAATACCATCCACCTCCCCCCTCATGTGTGCGGGGTAGCGCTAGGAAAAGACAACAAAGACCTCATTCGTTCACACTCAGTCTCTAGCTGTCATGCAATAATGCCCGAAACCACAGCTCCCTTTCCACATCCAGGCCCCCAAACAACTTTCCATGGTTTACCCCAGACGCTTCACATGCCCTGACTCAATCCACTGACAGCACGTCAACCCCGATATACCATATCGATCCAATTCACTCTCTTCCTTGCCCACCTTTCACCCTCCTGCACGTTCAGGCCTCGATCACTCAAAATCTTTTTCAATCCATCTTTCCACCTCCAATTTGGTCTCCCACTTCTCCTCGTTCCCTCCACCTCCGACACATATATCCTTTTGGCCAATCTTTCCTCACTCATTCTCTCCATGTGCCCAAACCATTTCTAAACACCCTCTTCTGCTCTCACAACCACGCTCTTTTTTATTTCCACACATCTCTCTTACCCTTACATTACTTTCTCGATCAAACCACCTCACACCACACATTGTCCTTAAACATCTCATTTCCAGCACATCCGCCCTCCTGCACACAACTCTATCCATAGCCCACGCCTCGCAACCATACAACATTGATGGAACCACTATTCCTTCAAACATAGCCATTTTTGCTTTCCGAAATAATTTTCTCGACTTCCACACATTCTTCAATGCTCCCAGAATTTTCGCCCCCTCCCCCACCCTGTGATCCACTTCCGCTTCGATGGTTCCATCCGCTGCCAGATCCACTCCCAGATATCTAAAACACTTTACTTCCTCCAGTTTTTCTCCATTCAAACTTACCTCCCAATTGACTTGATCCTCAACCTTACTGTACCTAATTACCTTGCTCTTATTCACACTTAATCTTAACTTTCTTCTTTCACACACTTTACCAAACTCTGTCACCAGCTTCTGCAGTTTCTCACATAAATCAGCCACCAGCGCTGTACCATCAGCGAACAACAACTGACTCACTTCCCAAGCTCTCTCATGTGTGCGGGGTAGCGCTAGGAAAAGACAACAAAGACCTCATTTGTTCACACTCAGTCTCTAGCTGTCATGCAATAATGCCCGGAACCACAGCTCCCTTTCCACATCCAGGCCCCAAACAACTTTCCATGGTTTACCCAGACGCTTCACATGCCCTGACTCAATCCACTGACAGCACGTCAACCCTGATATACCATATCGATCCAATTCACTCTATTCCTTGCCCACCTTTCACCCTCCTGCACGTTCAGGCCTCGATCACTCAAAATCTTTTTCACTCCATCTTTCCACCTCCAATTTTGTCTCCCACTTCTCGTTCCCTCCACCTCCGACACATATATCCTCTTGGTCAATCTTTCCTCACTCATTCTCTCTATGTGCCCAAACCATTTCAAAACACCCTTTTCTGCTCTCTCAACCACGCTCTTTTTATTTCCACACATCTCTCTTACCCTTACGTTACTTACTCGATCAAACCACCTCACACCACACATTGTCCTCAAACTTCTCATTTCCAGCACATCCATCCTCCTGCACACAACTCTATCCATAGCCCAAGCCTAGCAACCATACAACATATTTGGAACCACTATTCCTTCAAACATACCCATTTTTGCTTTCCGAGATAATTTTCTCGACTTCCACACATTCTTCAATGCTCTCAGAATTTTCGCCCCCTCCCCCACCCTATGATCCACTTCCGCTTCCATGGTTCCATCCGCTGCCATATCCACTCTCATATATCTAAAACACTTTACTTCCTCCAGTTTTTCTCCATTTAAACTTACCTCACAATTGACTTGACACTCAACCTTACTGTACCTAATTACCTTGCTCTTATTCACATTTACTCTTAACTTTCTTCTTTCGCACACTTTACCAAACTCAGTCACCAGCTTCTGCAGTTTCTCACATGAATCAGCCACCAGCGCTGTATCATCAGCGAACAACAACTGACTCACTTCCCAAGCTCTCTCATCCACAACAGACTTCATACTTGCCCCTCTTTCCAAAACTCTTGCATTCACCTCCCTAACAACCCCATCCATAAACAAATTAAACAACCATGGAGACATCACACACCCCTGCCGCAAACCTACATTCACTGAGAACCAATCACTTTCCTCTCTTCCTACACGTACACATGCCTTACATCCTCGATGAAAACTTTTCACTGCTTCTAACAACTTGCCTCCCACACCATATATTCTTAATACCTTCCACAGAGCATCTCTATCAACTCTATCATATACCTTCTCCAGATCCATAAATGCTACATACAAATCCATTTGCTTTTCTAAGTATTTCTCACATACATTCTTCAAAGCAAACACCTGATCCACACATCCTCTACCACTTCTGAAACCACACTGCTCTTCCTCAATCTGATGCTCTGTACATGCCTTCACCCTCTCAATCAATTCCCTCCCATATAATTTACCAGGAATACTCAACAGACTTATACCTCTGTAATTTGAGCACTCACTCTTATCCCCTTTGCCTTTCTACAATGGCACTATGCACGCATTCCGCCAATCCTCACGCACCTCACCATGAGTCATACATACATTAAATAACCTTACCAACCAGTCAATAATACAGTCACCCCCTTTTTTAATAAATTCCACTGCAATACCATCCAAACCTGCTGCCTTGCTGGCTTTCATCTTCCGCAAAGCTTTTATTACCTCTTCTCTGTTTACCAAATAATTTTCCCTAACCATCTCACTTTGCACACCACCTCGACCAAAACACCCTATATCTGCCACTCTATCATCAAGCACATTCAACAAACTTTCAAAATAATCACTCCATCTCCTTCTCACATCACAACTACTTGTTATCACCTCCCCATTTGCGCCCTTCACTGAAGTTCCCATTTGCTCCCTTGTCTTACGCACTTTATTTACCTCCTTCCAGAACATCTTTTTATTCTCCCTAAAATTTAATGATACTCTCTCACGCCAACTCTCATTTGCCCCCTTTTTCACCTCTTGCACCTTTCTCTTGACCTCCTGTCTCTTTCTTTTATACATCTCCCACTCAATTGCATTTTTTCCCTGCAAAAATCGTCCAAATGCCTCTCTCTTCTCTTTCACTAATAATCTTACTTCTTCATCCCACCACTCACTACCCTTTCTAATCAACCCACCTCCCACTCTTCTCATGCCACAAGCATCTTTTGCGCAATCCATCACTGATTCCCTAAATACATTCAATTCCTCCCCCACTCCCCTTACTTCCATTGTTGTGAGCTCACCTTTTTCCATTCTGTACTCAATCTCTCCTGGTACTTCATCACACAAGTCTCCTTCCCAAGCTCACTTACTCTCACCACCCTCTTCACCCCAAAATTCACTCTTCTTTTCTGAAAACCCGTACAAATCTTCACCTTAGCCTCCACAAGATAATGATCAGACATCCCTCCAGTTGCACCTCTCAGCACATTAACATCCAAAAGTCTCTCTTTCGCGCCCCTGTCAATTAACACGTAATCCAATAACGCTCCCTGGCCATCTCTCCTACTTACATATGTATACTTATGTATATCTCGCTTTTTATACCAGGTATTCCCAATCACCAGTCCTTTTTCAGCACATAAATCTACAAGCTCTTCACCATTTCCATTTACAACACTGAACATCCCATGTATACCAATTATTCGCCCAACTGCCACATTACTCACCTTTGCATTGAAATCACCCATCACTAGAACCCGGTCTCTTGCATCAAAACCACTAACACACTCATTCAGCTGCTCCCAAAACACTTGCCTCTCATGATCTCTCTTCTCATGCCCAGGTGCATATGCACCAATAATCACCCATCTCTCTCCATCAAATTTCAGTTTTACCCATATTAATCGAGAATTTACTTTCTTTCATTCTATCACATACTCCCACAACTCCTGTTTCATGAGTACTGCTACTCCTTCCCTTGCTCTTGTTTTCTCACTAACCCCTGACTTTACTCCCAAGACATTCCCATACCACTCTTCCCCTTTACCCTTGAGCTTCGTTTCACTCAGGGCCAAAACATCCAGGTTCCTTTCCTCAAACATAATACCTATCTTTCCCTTTTTCACATCTTGGTTACATCCACACACATTTAGACACCCCAGTCTGAGCCTTCGAGGAGGATGAGCAATCTCCGCGTGACTTCTTCTTCTGTTTCCCGTTTTAGAAAGTTTAAAAAGATACAAGGTGGGGAGGATTTCTGGCCCCCCGCTCCCGTCCCCTCTAGTCGCCTTGTACGACACGTGAGGAATGCGTGGGAAGTATTCTTTCACCCCTATCCTCAGGGATAATATACATATATATAATTTACATATATATATGTATATATATATATATATATATATATATATATATATATATATATATATATATATATATATATATATATATATATATATATATATATATATATATATTCATATATACATACACATACATACGCACATATACACACACATACACATATACATATATATACATATGAAAAATGTAAGAAATGATTTAGAAAACTAAAACTTCTAGCTTGAAATGAAATGAAAAAATGAATATCACTTAATGGTTCAACCTCTGGCTATGGAAAAGGGAAATGTATAATTCATTTACACAAACGTCAATAGTAGTTCTCATCAATTTAACCACTGTATCAATAAGCTTCAATGTCTAAGCTACATTTTTTTCCAATTTCACTATTTTCTTGTCAAAGAACCATATATGAAAACTATCACTCCAGTAACACAACTATAAACATTTACTTCCCCTTTAAAAAAGTTCTGGGGAAGTGTGTCTCGATACACTGCGGGACACTATACTACCTGGCGAGGTTTGTTTTGCATATATATATATACATATATA
>NC_092246.1:14488914-14502175 GCF_036320965.1 Panulirus ornatus
CCTGGTTCGATCCATTGACAGCATGTCGACCCCGGTATGCCACATCATTCCAATTCATTCTAATTCCTGAACGCCTTTCACCCTCCTGCATATTCAGGCCCCGATCACTCAAAATCTTTTTCACTCTATCTTTCCACCTCCAATTTGGTCTACCACTTCGCGTTCCCTCCACCTCCGACACATATATACTCTTTGTCAATCTTTCCTCACTCATTCTCTCCATTTGATAAAACAATTTCGAAACACCCTCTTCTGCTCTCTCAACCACACTCTTTCTATTACCACCCGTCTCTCTTACCCTTTCATTACTTACTCGATCAAACCACGTCACACCTCATATTGTCCTCAAACATCTCATTTCCAGCACATCCACACTCCTCCGGACATCTATATCTATAGCCCACACCTTGCAACCATATAGCATTGTTGGAACCACTATCCCTTCAAACATACCCATTTTTGATTTCCAAGATAATGTTCTCGACTTCCACACATTTTTTAACGCTTCCAAAACATTTGCCCCCTACCCCACCCTATGATTCACTTCCGCCTCCATGGTTACATCCGCCGCTGGTTACATCCGCTAGGGTACTTTAACTTAGATCCAATAGAATATATCTTCTCAAACTCATCATCAATAAACTCTGGACTGCATATACGTATTGCCCGAAGGAACATAGATTGAAATGATGATAATTTAACTCTGTCATGTTGACATCAGTAATAATATATATATATGAGCATACATTGGTGGGTTTTCTATAAATGCTAAACTAAAACTTGTTTCCTTCCCTATGAATCATGCAATCTAAAAATGATAACATATCATTATTCTCATTTTCTACAGTAAATTTGATGAAAGGTACCATATTGTTAAGTAAAGGGAGAAATTTGCGTAAATTCTCATTTGTTGGCCAAACACAAAAAACATCATTTACGTACCTAAACCAATTTGCATTAAAAGGTAAGATATCCTTTAGTAATTTTGTTTCAAAAAATTCCATATAAAGATTATGATTACTTAATACAGGTGAAAGATAATTAACCATTGCCATACCAAATTTTTCAACATAATAATCTCCATTGAATTGAAATACACAGTCCTTTATACATAATTTTATCAGTTCAATGAAAACAGACTTTGAAATGCGTAAATGAATATCATCCAAGACATCAAATAGATATTATATAAGGTCATCAACTGGAACTTTAGCAAAAACTGAGGAAACATCAAAGCTAACTAGTTTGAAATCAAAGTTAATATTGATATTGTTTAGCTTGTTGACTAAATCTACAGTGTTCATGATATTAGAATTTGATACCTTACCCACTAAAGGGCTTAATAAAGAAACTAACATTTTTGACAGTTTATATGTGATGGGACCTACTGAACTCACTATAGGTCTTGCTGGTAAATTCTGTTTATGTGTTTTGATAAGTCCATACATATATGGCAATGAAAGGGACAGAGATGACAAACTTTTGATAAGAGAACTATTACCTTTCAAGAACAACTTAATTTCTTTATTGAAATGAGAATTAACTGCTTCTAAGGGAGTTTTACTAAGTTTAGATTATGTTGTGTCATCATTTAAAAGATCATTCATTTTAGATAAATAGTTACTTTTGTCTAAAATCACAACAGTGTTAGCCATATCTGCTTTAGTAATATGTATATCCTTGTTTTCTTTATGTGCTCGCATGGTGCCATTGTATAAAGGAAAAGGGGATAAAAGTGAGTGCTCAAATTACAGAAGTATTAATTTGTTGAGTATTCCTGGAAAATTTTATGGGAGGGTATTGATTGAGAGGATGAAGGCATGTACAGAGCATCAGATTGGGGAAGAGCAGTGTGGTTTTAGAAATGGTAAATGATGTGTGGATCAGGTGTTTGCTTTGAAGAATGTATGTGAGAAATATTAGAAAAGCAAGTGGATTTGTGTGTAACATTTATGGATCTGGAAAAGGCATATGATAGACCTGATAGAGATGCTCTGTGAAAGATATTAAGAAAATATGGTGTGGGAGGCAAGTTCTTAGAAGCAGTGAAAAGTGTCTATCGAGGATTTAAGGCATGTGTACGTGTGGGAAGAAAGGAAAGTGATTGGTTCTCAGTGAATGTTGGTTTTCGGCAGGGGTGTGTGATGTCTCCATGGTTGTTTAATTTGTTTATGGATGGGGTTGTTAGGAAGGTAAATGCAAGAGTATGCAGTCTTTTGTGGATGAGAGAGTTTGGGAAGTGAGTCAGTTGTTCGCTGATGATACAAAGCTGGTGGTTATTAGGTACAGTAGTGTCAAGGGACAAGTCAATTGGGAGATAAGTTTGAATGGAAAAAAGACTGGAGGAATTGAAGTGTTTTAGATATCTGGGAGTGGATTTGGCAGCGGATGTAACCATGGAGGCGGAAGTGAATCATAGGGTGGGGTAGGGGGCAAATGTTTTGGAAGCGTTAAAAAATGTGTGGAAGTCGAGAACGTTATCTTGGAAATCAAAAATGGGTATGTTTGAAGGGATAGTGGTTCCAACAATGCTATATGGTTGCAAGGTGTGGGCTATAGATATAGATGTCCGGAGGAGTGTGGATGTGCTGGAAATGAGATGTTTGAGGGCAATATGAGGTGTGACGTGGTTTGATCGAGTAAGTAATGAAAGGGTAAGAGAGACGGGTGGTAATAGAAAGAGTGTGGTTGAGAGAGCAGAAGAGGGTGT
The DNA here is from genome assembly GCF_036320965.1 of Panulirus ornatus. Lineage (NCBI taxonomy): Eukaryota > Metazoa > Arthropoda > Malacostraca > Decapoda > Palinuridae > Panulirus > Panulirus ornatus. The sequence goes on from NC_092246.1 coordinate 14,491,625, forward strand.
TTCGAAATTGTTTTATCAAATGGAGAGAATGAGTGAGGAAAGATTGACAAAGAGTATATATGTGTCGGAGGTGGAGGGAACGCGAAGTGGTAGACCAAATTGGAGGTGGAAAGATAGAGTGAAAAAGATTTTGAGTGATCGGGGCCTGAATATGCAGGAGGGTGAAAGGCGTTCAGGAATTAGAATGAATTGGAATGATGTGGCATACCGGGGTCGACATGCTGTCAATGGATTGAACCAGGGCATGTGAAGCGTCTGGGGTAAACCATGGATAATTTTGTGGGACCTAGATGTAGAAAGGGACCTGTGGTTTCCGTGAATTATACATGACAGCTAGAGACTGAGTATGAACGAATGTGGCCTTTATTTTTTCCTAGCTCTACCTTGCGCGCCTGCGGGGCGAAGGGGTTATCATTTCATGAGTGGCGGGGTGTCGAAGGGAATGAATAAGGGCAGACAGCATGAATTATGTATATGTGTATATATCTATATGTCTGTGTGTGTATATACATGCATACGTTGAGATGTATAGGTATGTATATGTGTGTATGAGGATGTGTGTGTATATACATGTGAATGTGGGCGGTTGTATCATTCTTTCGTCTGTTACCTTGCGTTACCTCGCTAACGCAGAAAACAGCGACAAAGTATTATATATATATATATATATATATATATATATATATATATATATATATATATATATATATATATATATATATATATATTTTTTTTTTTTTTTGCTTTGTCGCTGTCTCCCGCGTTTGCGAGGTAGCGCAAGGAAACAGACGAAAGAAATGGCCCAACCCACCCTCATACACATGTATATACATACGTCCACACACGCAAATATACATACCTACACAGCTTTCCATGGTTTACCCCAGACGCTTCACATGCCTTGATTCAATCCACTGACAGCACGTCAACCCCGGTATACCACATCGATCCAATTCATTCTATTCCTTGCCCTCCTTTCACCCTCCTGCATGTTCAGGCCCCGATCACACAAAATCTTTTTCACTCCATCTTTCCACATCCAATTTGGTCTCCCTCTTCTCCTCGTTCCCTCAACCTCCGACACATATATCCTCTTGGTCAATCTTTCCTCACTCATTCTCTCCATGTGCCCAAACCATTTCAAAACACCCTCTTCTGCTCTCTCAACCACGCTCTTTTAATTTCCACATATCTCTCTTACCCTTACGTTACTTACTCGATCAAACCACCTCACACCACACATTGTCCTCAAACATCTCATTTCCAGCACATCCATCCTCCTGCGCACAACTCTATCCATAGCCCACGCCTCGCAACCATACAACATTGTTGGAACCACTATTCCTTCAAACATAGCCATTTTTGCTTTCCGAGATAATGTTCTCGACTTCCACACATTCTTCAAGGCTCCACGAATTTTCGCCCCCTCCCCCACCCTATGATCCACTTCCGCTTCCATGGTTCCATCCGCTGCCAGATCCACTCCCAGATATCTAAAACACTTCACTTCCTCCAGTTTTTCTCCATTCAAACTCACCTCCCAATTGACTTGACCCTCAGCCATACTGTACCTAATAACCTTGCTCTTATTCACATTTACTCTTAACTTTCTTCTTTCACACACTTTACCAAACTCAGTCACCAGCTTCTGCAGTTTCTCACATGAATCAGCCACCAGCGCTGTATCATCAGCGAACAACAACTGACTCACTTCCCAAGCTCTTTCATCCCCAACAGACTTCATACTTGCCCCTCTTTCCAAAACTCTTGCATTCACCTCCCTAACAACCCCATCCATAAACAAATTAAACAACCATGGAGACATCACACACCCTTGCCTCAAACCTACATTCACTGAGAACCAATCACTTTCCTCTCTTCCTACATGTACACATGCCTTACATTCTCGATAAAAACATTTCACTGCTTCTAACAACTTGCCTCCCACACCATATATTCTTAATACCTTCCACAGAGCATCTCTATCAACTCTATCATATGCCTTCTCCTGATCCATAAATGCTACATACAAATCCATTTGCTTTTCTAAGTATTTCTCACATAAATTCTTCAAAGCAAACATCTGATCCACACATCCTCTACCACTTCTGAAACCACACTGCTCTTCCCCAATCTGATGCTCTGTACATGCCTTCACCCTCTCAATCAATACCCTCCCATATAAGTTACCAGGAATACTCAACAAACTTATACCTCTGTAATTTGAGCACTCACTCTTATCCCCTTTGCCTTTGTACAATGGCACAATGCGCGCATTCCGCCAATCCTCAGGCACCTCACCATGAGTCATACATACATTAAATAACCTTACCAACCAGTCAACAAATACAGTCACCCCCTTTTTTAATAAATTCCACTGCAATACCATCCAAACCTGCTGCCTTGCCGGCTTTCATCTTCCGCAAAGCTTTTACTACCTCTTCTCTGTTTACCAAATCATTTTCCCTAACCCTCTCACTTTGCACACCACCTCGACCAAAACACCCTATATCTGCCACTCTATCATCAAACATATTCAACAAACCTTCAAAATACTCACTCCATCTCCTTCTCACATCACCACTACTTGTTATCACCTCCCCATTTACGCCCTTCACTGAAGTTCCCATTTGCTCCCTTGTCTTAGGCACTTTATTTACCTCCTTCCAGAACATCTTTTTATTCTCCCTAAAATTTAATGATACTCTCTCACCCCAACTCTCATTTGCCCTTTTTTTCACCTCTTGCACCTTTCTCTTGACCTCCTGTCTCTTTCTTTTATACATCTCCCACTCAATTGCATTTTTTCCCTGCAAAAATCGTCCAAATTCCTCTCTCTTCTCTATCACTAATACTCTTACTTCCTCATCCCACCACTCACTACCCTTTCTAATCAACCCACCTCCCACTCTTCTCATGCCACAAGCATCTTTTGCGCAATCCATCACTGATTCCCTAAATACATCCCATTCCTCCCCCACTCCCCTTACTTCCATTGTTCTCACCTTTTTCCATTCTGTACTCAGTCTCTCCTGGTACTTCCTCACACAAGTCTCCTTCCCAAGCTCACTTACTCTCACCACCCTCTTCACCCCAACATTCACTCTTCTTTTCTGAAAACCCATACAAATCTTCACCTTAGCCTCCACAAGATAATGATCAGACATCACTCCAGTTGCATCTCTCAGCACATTAACATCCAAAAGTCTCTCTTTCGCGCGCCTGTCAATTAACACGTAATCCAATAACGCTCTCTGGCCATCTCTCCTACTTACATAAGTATACTTATGTATATCTCGCTTTTTAAACCAGGTATTCCCAATCATCAGTCCTTTTTCAGCACATAAATCTACAAGCTCTTCACCATTTCCATTTACAACACTGAACACCCCATGTATACCAATTATTCCCTCAACTGCCACATTACTCACCTTTGCATTGAAATCACCCATCACTATAACCCAGTCTCGTGCATCAAAACCACTAACACACTCATTCAGCTGCTCCCAAAACACTTGCCTCTCATGATCTTTCTTCTCATGCCCAGGTGCATATGCACCAATAATCACCCATCTCTCTCCATCAACTTTCAGTTTTACCCATATTAATCGAGAATTTACTTTCTTACATTCTATCACATACTCCAACAACTCCTGTTTCAGGAGTACTGCTACTCCTTCCCTTGCTCTTGTCCTCTCAGTAACCCCTGACTTTACTCCCAAGACATTTCCAAACCACTCTTCCCCTTTACCCTTGAGCTTCGTTTCACTCATAGCCAAAACATCCAGGTTCCTTTCCTCAAACATACTACCTATCTCTCCTTTTTTCACATCTTGGTTACATCCACACACATTTAGGGACCCCAATCTGAGCCTTCGAGGAGGATGAGCACTCCCCGCGTGACTCCTTCTTCTGTTTCCCATTTTAGAAAGTTAAAAAAAAAATACAAGGAGGGGAGGATTTCTGGCCCCCCGCTCCCGTCCCCTCTAGTCGCTTTCTACGACACGCGAGGAATTCGTGGGAAGTATTCTTTCACCCCTATCCCCAGGGATAATATATATATATATATATATATATATATATATATATATATATATATATATATATATATATATATATATATATACACATACACACACATACACATACATACGCACATATACACACACACACACACATACATATATATACATATGAAAAATGTAAGAAACAATTTAGAAAACTGAAACTTCTGGCTGGAAAGGAAATGAAAAAAAAAAAAAATGAATGTCACATAATAGTTCAACCTCTGGCTATGGAAAAAGGAAATGTATGATTTATTTACACACACACACACATATATATATATATATATATATATATATATATATATATATATATATATATATATATATATATATATATATATATATATATTGGGTGGGAGGCTGGAGAGGCTGGAGATTGAGTTTGGTGAAGTGTGTGAAACATAAGAGTAAGGTTATTAGGTACTGTAGGGTTGAGGGACAAGTCAGTTGTGAGGTAGGTTTGAATGGAAAAAAACTGGAGGAAGTGAAGTGTTTTAGATGTCTGGGAGTGGATTTGGCAGCGGATGGAACCATGGAAGCGGAAGTGAATCATAGGATGGGGGAGGGGGCAAAAATTCTATGAGCGTTGAAAATTGTGTGGAAGTCGAGAACGTTGTCTTGGAAAGCAAAAATATGTATGTTTGAGGGAATAGTGGTTCTAACAATGTTATATGGTTGCGAGGCGTGGGCTATAGATGGAGTTGTGCGGAGGAGGGTTCTATTTTTTGGAAATGAGATGTTTGAGGACATTATATGGTGTGAGGTGGTTTGATCAAGTAAGTAATGTAAGGGTAAGAGCGATACGGGATAATAAAAAGAGTGTGGTTGAGAAGAGAGCAGAAGAGGATGTTTTGAAATAGTTTGGTAACATGGAGAGAATGAGTGAGGAAAGATTGACAATGAGGATGTATGCGTCAGAGGTGGAGGGAACGAGGAGAAGTGGGAGACGAAATTGGAGGTGGAAAGATAGAGTGAAAAAAATTTTGAGTGATTGGAACGATTTTGTATACCGGGGTCGACGTGCTTTCAGTGGATTGAACCAGGGCATGTGAAGTGTCTTGGGTAAACCACGGAAAGTTTTGTGGAGCCTCGATGTGGAAAGGGAGGTGTGGTTTCGGTGCATTATACATGACAGCTAGAGACTGAATTCGAACGAATGTGGCCTTTGTTGTCTTTTCCTTGCGCTACCTTGCGCACATGCAGGGGGAGGGGGCTGTCATATCATGTGTGGCGGGGTGGCGACGGGAATGAATACGGGCAGACAGTATGAATTATGTACATGTGTATATATGTATATGTCTTAGTGTGTTTATATATGTATACGTTGAGATGTATAGGTATGTGTATATGCGTGTGTGGACTTGTATGTATATACATGTGTATATGGCTGGGTTGGGCCATTCTTTCGTCTGTTTGGTTGTGCTACCTCGCTAACGCGGGAGGAAAGTGAAACACACGCAGTTCCCAGGTGCACCTTCATGTAATGGTCACATCATCAGGGGAGATACAAGAAAGTAATAAAGTGCAATCAGTTGATAGTCAAGGAAGATGTAGCTTGGATGCCGTTGGTAAGCAATCGTTTCCTGAATGGTGGTTTTCGGGTTGGTGCATGAGTGTCAGAATCTTTATTGTTTGGACATGACAGGGAACTGTTTAAAGATTTTATCCATTTTAAAGCTATTCAAACTGTATAGACCTTCACCAATATCAATATTTCAATTCTTTGTGGAATCAATGATAGATTATTCAATGACATTTTTTCTGGTAAAGGAGCTTGAGTAACTATCTGAATTGATATTACTCCAGTCAGTACAATGATCATTTTCAAAATGATCGAACAAGGCATTTGATTCTTGTCCTGTTCTTATACTATATTCATGTTGCTTAAGTCTAACATAAAGATCCTTAGCAGTCTGCCCAACATAGAACACATTATAATCTTTACATGGTAGTCTATAAACACAGCCAGCAGAACTTTCTGGTGAGTTCCTGATTAAAATATTCTTTACAGTTTGGCTGTTAATGAAGGCTATCTTTATATTGAAGGATTTAAGCAATCTGGGAAGTAATATGAAATTATCACGAATAGGGAGAATTAAAAGATTTTTGACGTTAAGGGGAGGTTTAGGTTTATCTCTACAGAATGATTTCTTTGCCAACTTAAGGGATTTATCAATGAAAGACTTAGGATTCTTTAACTTGGATCCAAAAGAATATATCTTCGGAAACTCATCACCAGTAAACTCTATATTTCATGTACGCAATACCCGAAGAAACATAGATTGAAAGGATGATAATCTGACTTTGTCATGCTGAGCTGAGTAATAATGGATATGTGAGCAAACATCGGTAGGTTTTCTGTTTATGCTCAGCTTAAACGTGCTTCCATCACTATGGATTATGCAATCTAAAAGAGTTTATATACCTTTATTTTCAACTTCCACAGTAAAGTTCATAGAAGGTACTTCATTGTTAAGTAAAGGAAGGAATGTTTGTAAACTTTCATTTATTGACCAAACAGGAAGAACATCATGTACATACCCAGACCAAATTTTTACATTTTCCTGTGGATTATAACCATTTACTAGATCACGAGCTCTAACGGGATCTCTTGCAATATAGATATATGCAAAACTTTCACTTCACCGTTAGATACATTATTACATATTGAACACTGAACTTCTATATCATCGTATCATCACACATCCCTTGTGCGTTATTCATTTCTGCGAGGACACTTCCACTTCCACTTCCTTCAGTATGTACGGGAAGACGGAGAGATGATAAAAGATGGTAAATTTTTCCTTATTATGATAGTATTTAGAGAACTTTTCTTTATTTCCAAAAAAAAAAAATCATACAGGACCTGTTTAGAAATCCTTTGTCATACAGCCAGTGTATGTGTCGGCATGGTTCAGCCCATCTGGGTTTCCAGACGTATGAATAACCCCTTTTCTTTATTGTTTCTACATATTTGTTTCTACGCCATCATTGCAATATTCTTATTTTAAGTATTCTCACAATATTTGTCTTTGTACACTTAGTTCATGTCAGTATCTATTGTACATGAACAAAATGACAGATTCAGTGAAAAGCTTCATGTAAACTCAGCTGGAATTTAGTTCCGAGCTGCGTCAGTGCAATAGCTTATACTCCCCCTCTGCCATCTAGATGGTGACTAAGCCCTAATGTGATTCATATTCTTTTACATGACTGATGCTCATGGCCTCTGAGAGCTTCACGTCAACATGGCAACGAACCTGGTAGAGATTTAGAACAGTGAGAGTGGACGAATTTCATGGGCATAATGCCTTACGAAGAGGACGACTGTCGGCCCCAATGAGAGTCAGGATCACAGTTGCCTATGATTGTCCAATTTCCTCACAGAAATACAAGCAGAATTATTGATAAGCTTCCACACGAATGCAAAAAAATTGCTTTCTACACATGATTGTTCATATGACCTTTCAATATGTCTTTAATTTTACCTTCTTTTCAAATAGTTTGGCAACTGTGAAGTATCACAGATCACGGTAATCAAATTAAGTGATATTTGATTACTCGATCACCACATATTTCCGCATTCTCTTTTCCTGTATGTAATCTTAATTAATTTAAATATGGATAGGTTTTGTTGCGTGGGATTTGTTCCTGACTCGGGGAATAGATTGCCCATGACGCTTCTCACCTTCAAGCCAGCTCAACTAAGTTCACCTCCTGTTTTATATTTGAATATTGATGTACAAGCTATTACATTAATCGGGTAGTTTGAGCTTGTATGGATATTCCTTAATTAAGAACTTTTTGTTTCAGCTTTATGATCTCGGTGATTGTTCCGGTGGAGACTGGGTCAGTTATGCTCAAGAATTCCTTGGAGGAATATTTCAATAATTCAGAAATGAGGGAAAGTGCAGGTATCAATAAAATAGTCTCGATTAATCTAACTTATTAGAAAATGGTGTAGGAGGAAAGTCCCTAAAAGCAGTGAACAATTATTATCGATGATGTAAGGCATGTGTACGAGTAAGAAAAGAGGAAAATGATTGGTTCCAAATGAATGCCGGTTTGCGGTAGGGGTGCGTGATGTCTCCATGGTTGTTTGATTTGTTTATGGATGGGGTTCTTGGGGAGGTCAATACAAGAGTTTTGGGGACAAGGGCAAGAATGCAGTCTGCTATGGATGAGAGGGCTTGAGGAGTGAGTCAGTTGTTGTTTGCTGATGATACAGCTCTGGTGGCTGATTCGGATGAGAAACTGCAGAAGCTGTTGACTAAGTCTGGTAGAGTGTGTATGAAAGAAGAAAGCTGAATGTAAATGTGAATAAGAGCAAATATATTAGGTTCAGTAGGGTTGAGGGACAAGTCAATTAGGAGGTAAGTTTGAATGGAAAAAGATAGTAGGAAGTGAAGTGTTTTAGATATCTGGTAGTGGATTGGGCACCGGATAGAACCTTGGAAGCGGAAGTGTATCAGAGAGTGGGGTAGGGGGCGAAGGTTGTGGGAGAATGCGTGGAAGGCGAGAACGTTATCTTGAAGTGAAAAAATGGGTATATTTGAAGGAATAGTGGTTCCAGCAATGCTATACGGCTGCAAAGCGTGGAATGTAGATAGGGTTGTGCGGAAGAGAGTGGATGTATTAGAAATGATATGTTTGAGGACAATATATGGTATGAGGTCGTATGATCGGGTAAGTAATGAAAGGGTAAGCGGGATGTGTGGTAATAAAAAGAGTGTGGTTGAGAGAGCACAAGAGGGTGTATTGAAATAGTTTGGTCACATGGAAAGAATGGGTGAGGAAAGACTGACAAAGGTGATACATGTGTCAGAGGGGGAAGGAAGGAGGAAAAGTGGGAGACCAAATTAAAGATGGAAGGATGAAGTGAATAAGATTTTGAGCGATCGGGGCCTGAACATGCAGGAGGGTGAAAGGCGTGCAAGGAATAGAGTTAACTGGAACGAAGTGGTATGCCGGGGTCGACGTGCTGTCAGTGGATTGAACCAGGACATATGAAGCGTCTAGGGTAAACCATGGGAAGTTCTGTGGGGCCTGGATGTGGAAAGGGAGCTGTGGTACCGGTGCATTACACATGACAGCTAGAGACTGAGTGTGAAGGAATGTGTCCTTTCCTGTCTTTTCCTAGTGCTATATCGGGCATACTTGGCGGGAGTGGGTTGTCATTTCATGTGTGGCGGGGTGACAACGGGAATGAATATAGACAGCAAGGATTAATTATGTACAAGTGTGTATATGTATATGTCTGCGTGTGTATACATATGTATACGTTCAAATGCATATGGATGTATAAGTGCTTGTGTGGACGTTTATATATATATATACATGTGTATGTGGTGGGTTGGGCCATTCTTTTGTCAATTTCCTTGCGCTACCTCCCTAACGCGGGAGACAGTAAAAAAGCATAATAAATAAATGATATATACATATATATATATATATATATATATATATATATATATATATATATATATATATATATATATATATATATATATATATATATATATATATATATATATATATATATATATATATATATATATATATATATATTCCTATGAGTCCAAGGGGAAAATGAAACACGAAAAGTTCTCGAGTGCACTTTCGTGTAATAATCACATCATCAGGGGAGATACAATAGAGAAATATAACAGTCAGTTGATATATATATATATACATATATATATATATATATATATATATATATATATATATATATATATATATATATATATATATATATATATATATATATATATATATATTTTTTTTTTTTTTGCTTTGTCGCTGTCTCCCGCGTTTGCGAGGTAGCACAAGGAAACAGACGAAGAAATGGACCAACCCACCCCCATACACATGTATATACATACGTCCACACACGCAAAATATACATACCTACACAGCTTTCCATGGTTTATCCCAGACGCTTCACATGCCCTGATTCAATCCACTGACAGCACGTCAACCCCGGTATAACACATCGATCCAATTCACTCTATTCCTTGCCCTCCTTTCACCCTCCTGCATGTTCAGGCCCCGATCACACAAAATCTTTTTCACTCCATCTTTCCACCTACAATTTGGTCTCCCACTTCTCCTCGTTCCCTCCACCTCCGACACATATATCCTCTTGGTCAAACTTTCCTCACTCATTCTCTCCATGTGCCCAAACCATTTCAAAACACCCTCTTCTGCTCTCTCAACCACGCTCTCTTTATTTCCACACATCTCTCATACCCTTACGTTACTTACTCGATCAAACCACCTCACAGCACACATTGTCCTCAAACATCTCATTTCCAGCACATCCACCCTCCTGCGCACAGCTCTATCCATAGCCCACGCCTCGCAACCATACAACATTGTTGGAACCACTATTCCTTCAAACATACCCATTTTTGCTTTCCGAGATAATGTTCTCGACTCCCACACATTCCTCAAGGCTCCCAGGATTTTCGCCCCCTCCCCC
>NC_092246.1:14502275-14559662 GCF_036320965.1 Panulirus ornatus
AAAAAAAAAATGAAAATATATATATATATATATATATATATATATATATATATATATATATATATATATATATATATTCTTTTTCACTCCATCTTTCCACCTCCATATATATATATATATATATATATATATATATATGTGTATGAGACGAAGGGTATCTGAGTACTCTGTATTTCGAATAGTTGTTTCCTATTATACAGTCCCATAGCCTAGCGGTTAGCATGCCTGCCTCTCGCACAGGGGTCCCAGGTTCGATCCTGGCTGTTGGAGGTTTGTATGTTCTATGAAGGTGCGCGTTCATATGCACTTTATTCGTATTCATATACCTCCGCGTTGTACAGTTAGGTTCGGTAAAACGCTATCAGCTGGCTATGTGCGTCTGTTAGGAAACAACTAAGTATAGACCCCGTTGCTCACCATTGTGAGACGAAGGGTATTCGAGTACTCAGTATTTCGAATAGTTGTTTCCTATTATACAGTCCCATAGCCTAGCGGTTAGCATGCCTGCCTCTCGCACAGGGGTCCCAGGTTCGATCCTGGCTGTTGGAGGTTTGTATGTTCTATGACGGTGCGCGTTCATATGCACTTTATTCGTATATATATATGTATATATATATATATATATATATATATATATATATATATATATATATATTGAGTGGGAGGCTGCAGAGGCTGGTGGCTGAGTTTGGTAAAGTGTGTTAAAGATAAGAGTAAGGTTATTAGGTACAGTAGGGTTGAGGGACAAGTCAATTGGGAGGTAGGTTTGAATAGAGAAAAATGGTGGAAGTGGAGTATTTTAGATATCTGGGAGTGGATTTGGCAGCGGATGGAACCATGGAAGCGGAAGTGAATCATAAGGTGTGGGAGGGGGCAAAAATTCAGGGGGCGTTGAAAATGTGTAGAAGTCGAGAACATTATCTTTAAAGCAAAAATGGGTATGTTTGAAGGAATAGTGGTTCTAGCAATGTTATATGGTTGCGAGGCGTGGGCTATAGATGGAGTTGTGCGGAAGAGTGTGCATGTGCTGGAAATGAGATGTTTGAGGATAATATGTGGTTTTAGATGGTTTGATCAAGTAAGTAATTTAAGGGAAAGAGCGATGTGTGATAATGAAAGAGAGATTGGTTGAGAGAGCAGAAGAGAATGTTTTGAAATGGTTTGGTAACATGGAAAGAGTGAGTGAGGAAAGATTGACAAAGAGGATATATGCGTCAGAGGTGGAGGGAACGAGAAGTGGGAGACCAAATTGGAGGTGGAAAGATGTAGTGAAAAAGATTTTGAGTGATTGGAACGATTTGGTATACGAAGGTCGACGTGCTTTCAATGGATTGAAACGGGGCATGTGAAGCGTCTTGGGTAAACTACGGAAAGTTTTGTGGGGCCTGGATGTGGAAAGGGAGATGTGGTTTCGATGCATTATACATGACAGCTAGAGACTGAATTTGAAGGAATGTGGCCTTTGTTGTCTTTTCCTTGCTCTACCTTGCGCACATGCAGTGGGAAAGGGCTGTCATTTCATATGTGGCGGGGTGGCGACGGGAATGAATACGGGCAAACAGTATGAATTATGTACATGTGTATATATGTATATGTCTTAGTGTGTTTATATATGTATACGTTGAGATGTATAGGTATGTGTATATGCGTGTGTGGACATGTATGTATATACATATGTATATGGCTGGGTTGGGCCATTCTTTCGTCTGTTTGGTTGTGCTATCTCGCTAACGCGGGAGGAAAATGAAACACACGCAGTTCCCAGGTGCACCTTCATATAATGGTCACATCATCAGGGGAGATGCAAGAAAATAATAAAGTGCAATCAGTTGATATTCAAGGAAGAGACGTAGCTTGGATGCCGTTGGTAAGCAATCGATTCCTGAATGGTGGTTTTCGGGTTGGTGCATGAGTGTCAGAATCTTTATTGTTTGGACATGAAAGGGAACTGTTTAAATTTTCTATCCATTTTAAAGCTATTCAATTTGTATAGACCTTCACCAATATCAATGTTTCAATTCTTTGTGGAATCAATGATAGATTATTCAATGATATTTTTTCTGGTAAAGGAGCTTGAGTAAATATCTGAATTGATATTACTCCAGTCAGTACAATGATCATTTTCAAAATGATCGAACAAAGCATTTGATTCTTGTCCTGTTCTTATACTATATTCATGTTGCTTAAGTCTAGCATAAAGATCCTTAGCAGTCTGCCCAACATAGAACACATTAGAATCTTTACATGGTAGTCTATAAACACAGCCGGCAGTACTTTCTGGTGAGTTCCTGATTAAAATATTCTTTACAGTTTGGCTTTTAATGAAGGCTATTTTTATATTGAAGGATTTAAGCAATCTGGGAAGTAATATGAAATATCACGAATATTGAGAATTAAAAGATTCTTGACGTTAAGGGGAGGTTTAGGTTTATCTCTACAGAATGATTTCTCTGCCAACTTAAGGGATCTATCAATGAAAGACTTAGGATTCTTTAACTTGGAACCAAAAGAATATATCTTCGGAAACTCATCATCAGTAAACTCTATATTTCATGTACGTGATACCCAAAGGAACATAGATTGAAAGGATGATAATCTAACTTTGTCATGCTGAGGTGAGTAATAATGGATATGTGAGCAAACATCGGTAGGTTTTCTGTTTATGCTCAGCTTAAACGTGCTTCCATCACTATGAATTATGCAATCTAAAAGTGTTTACATACCTTTATTTTCAACTTCCACAGTAAAGTTCATAGAAGGTACTTCATTGTTAAGTAAAGGAAGGAATGTTTGTAAACTTTCATTTATTGACCAGACAAGAAGAACATCATGTACATACCCACACCAAATTTTTCCATTTTCCTGTGGATTATCACCATTTACTAGATCACGTGCTCTAACGGGATCTCTTGCAATACAGATATATGCAAAACTTTCACTTCACCGTTAAATACATTATTACATATTGAACACTGAACTTCTATATCATCGTATCATCACACATCCCTTGTGCGTTATTCATTTCTGCGAGGACACTTCCACTTCCCTCAGTATGTACGGGAAGACGGAGAGATGATAAAAGATGGTAAATTTTTCCTTATTATGATAGTATTTAGAGAACTTTTCTTTATTTCCAAAAAAAAAAAAAATCATACAGGACCTGTTTAGAAATCCTTTGTCATACAGCCAGTGTATGTGTCGGCATGATTCAGCCCATCTGGGTTTCCAGACGTATGAATAACCCCTTTTCTTTATTGTTTCTACATATTTGTTTCTACGCCATCATTACAATATTCTTATTTTAAGTATTCTCACAATATTTGTCTTTGCACACTTAGTTCATGTCAGAATCTATTGTACATGAACAAAATGACAGATTCAGTGAAAAGCTTGAGGTAAACTCAGCTGGAATTTAGTTCCGAGCTGCGTCAGTGCAATAGCTTATACTCCCCCTCTGCCATCTAGATGGTGACTAAGCCCTAATGTGAGTCATATTCTTTTACATGACTGATGCTCATGGCCTCTGAGAGCTTCACGTCAACATCGCAACAAAGCTGGTAGAGATTTAGAACAGTGAGAGTGGACGAATTTCATGGGCATAATGCCTTACGAAGAGGACGACTGTCGGCCCCAATGAGAGTCAGGATCACAGTTGCCTATGATTGTCCAATTTCCTCACAGAAATACAAGCAGAATTATTGATAAGCTTCCACACGAATGCAAAAAAATTGCTTTCTACACATGATTGTTCATATGATCTTTCAATATGTCTTTAATTTTACCTTCTTTTCAAATAGTTTGGCAACTGTGAAGTATCACAGATCACGGTAATCAAATTTCCGCATTCTCTATTCCTGTATGTAATCTTAATTAGTTTAAACATGGATAGGTTTTGTTGCGTGGGATTTGTTCCTGACTCGGGGAATAGATTGCCCATGACGCTTCTCACCTTCAAGCCAGCTCAACTAAGTTCACCTCCTGTTTTATATTTGAATATTGATGTACAAGCTATTACATTAATCGGGTAGTTTGAGCTTGCATGGATATTCCTTAATTAAGAACTTTTTGTTTCAGCTTTATGATCTCGGTGATTGTTCCGGTGGAGACTGGGTCAGTTATGCTCAAGAATTCCTTGGAGGAATATTTCAATAATTCAGAAATGAGGGAAAGTGCAGGTATCAATAAAATAGTCTCGATTAATCTAACTTATTAGAAAATGGTGTAGGAGGAAAGTCCCTAAAAGCAGTGAACAATTATTATCGATGATGTAAGGCATGTGTACGAGTAAGAAAAGAGGAAAGTGATTGCTTCCAAATGAATGCCGGTTTGCGGTAGGGGTGCGTGATGTCTCCATGGTTGTTTAATTTGTTTATGGATGGGGTTCTTGGGGAGGTCAATGCAAGAGTTTTGGGGACAAGGGCAAGAATGCAGTCTGCTATGGATGAGAGGGCTTGAGGAGTGAATCAGTTGTTGTTTGCTGATGATACAGCGCTGGTGGCTGATTCGGATGAGAAACTGCAGAAGCTGTTGACTGAGTCTGGTAAAGTGTGTATGAAAGAAGAAAGCTGAATGTAAATGTGAATAAGAGCACATATATTAGGTTCAGTAGGGTTGAGGGACAAGTCAATTAGGAGGTAAGTTTGAATGGAGAAAAACTGTAGGAAGTGAAGTGTTTTAGATATCTGGTAGTGGATTGGGCACCGGATGGAACCATGGAAGCGAAAGTGAATCAGAGAGTGGGGGAGGGGGCGACGGTTGTGGGAGCGTTGAAGAATGCGTGGAAGGCGAGAACGTTATCTTGAAGTGAAAAAATGGGTATATTTGAAGGAATAGTGGTTCCAGAAATGCTATATGGCTGCAAAGCGTGGAATGTAGATAGAGTTGTGCGGAAGAGAGTGGATGTATTAGAAATGAGATGTTTAAGGACAATATATGTTATGAGGTGGTTTGATCGGGTAAGTAATGAAAGGGTAAGCGGGATGTGTGGTAATAAAGAGTGTGGTTGAGAGAGCACAAGAGGGTGTATTGAAATAGTTTGGTCACATGGAGAGAATGGGTGAGGAAAGATTGACAAAGATGATACATGTGTCAGAGGGGGAAGGAAGGAGGAGAAGTGGGAGACCAAATTAAAGACGGAAGGATGAAGTGAATAAGATTTTGAGCGATCGGGGCCTGAACATCCAGGAGGGTGAAAGGCGTGCAAGGAATAGAGTTAATTGGAACGAAGTGGTATGCCGGGGTCGACGTGCTGTCAGTGGATTGAACCAGGACATATGAAGCGTCTGGGGTAAACCATGAGAAGTTCTGTGGGGCCTGGATGTGGAAAGGGAGCTATGGTATCGGTGCATTACACATGACAGCTAGAGACTGAGTGTGAAGGAATGTGTCATCCGTATTGTTGACTGGTTGGTAAGGTTATTTAATGTATGTATGACTCATGGTGAGGTGCCTGAGGATTGGCGGAATGCGTGCATAGTGCTATTCTACAATGGCAAACGGGATAAGAGTGAGTGCTCAAATTACAGAGGTATAAGTTTGTTGTGTATTCCTGGTAAATTTTACTGGAGGGTATTGATTGAGAGGGTGAAAGCATGTACAGAGCATCAGATTGGGGAAGAGCATTGTGGTTTCAGAAGTGGTAGAGGATGTGTGGATCAGGTGTTTCCTTTGAAGAATGTATATGAGAAATACTTAGAAAAGAAAATGGATTTGTATGTAGCATTTATGGATCTGGAGAAGGCATATGATAGAGTTGATAGAGATGCTCTGTGGAAGGTATTAAGAATATATGGTGTGGGAAGCAAGTTGTTAGAAGCAGTGAAAAGTTTTAATCGAGGATGTAAGGCATGTGTACGTGCAGGAAGAGCGGAAAGTGATTGGTTCTCAGTGAATGTAGGTTTGCGGCAGGGGTGTGTGATGTCTCCATGGTTGTTTAATTTGTTTATGGATGGGGTTGTTAGGGAGGTGAATGCAAGAGTTTTGGAAAGAGGGGCAAGTATGAAGTCTGTTGTGGATGAGAGAGCTTGGGAAGTGAGTCAGTTGTTGTTCACTGATGATACAGCGCTGGTGGCTGATTCATGTGAGAAACTGCAGAAGCTTGTGACTGAGTTTGGTGAAGTGTGTGAAAGAAGAAAGTTGAGAGTAAATGTGAATAAGAGCAAGGTTATTAGGTACAGTAGGATTGAGGGTCAAGTCAATTGGGAGGTAAGTTTGAATGGAAAAAAACTGGAGGAAGTAAAGTGTTTTAGATATCTGTTAGTGCATCTGGCAGCGGATGGAACCATGGAAGCGAAAGTGAATCATAGGGTGGGGGGGGGGGGTGAAAATCCTGGGAGCCTTGAAGAATGTGTGGAAGTCGAGAACATTATCTCGAAAAGCAAAAATGGGTATGTTTGAAGGAATAGTGGTTCCAACAATGTTGTATGGTTGCGAGGCGTGGGCTATAGACAGAGTTGTGCGCAGGAGGGTGAATGTGCTGGAAATGGGATGTTTGAGGACAATATATGGTGTGAGGTGGTTTGATCGAGTAAGTAACGTAAGGGTAAGAGAGATGTGTGGAAATAAAAAGAGCGTGGTTGAGAGAGCAGAAGAGGGTGTTTTGAAATGGTTTGGGCACATGGAGAGAATGAGTGAGGAAAGATTGACCAAGAGGATATATGTGTCGGAGGTGGAGGGAACGAGGAGAAGTGGGAGACCAAATTGGAGGTGGAAAGTTGGAGTGAAAAAGATTTTTTGTGATCGGGGCCTGAACATGCAGGAGGGTGAAAGGAGGGCAAGGAATACAGTGAATTGGATCGATGTGGTATACCGGGGTTGACGTGCTGTCAGTGGATTGAATCAGGGTATATATATATATATATATATATATATACATATATATATATATATATATATATATATATATATATATATATATATATATATATATATATATATATATATATATATATATATATATATATATATATATATATATATATATATCCTCCTCCTCCTCAAAGGCTAAGGTTTGGGTGTCTAAATGTGTGTGGCTGTAACCAAGATGAGAAAAAAGGAGAGATAGGTAGTATGTTTGAGGAAAGGGACCTGGATGTTTTGGCTCCGAGTGAAACGAAGCTCAAGGGTAAAGGGGAAGAGTGGTTTGGGAATGTCTTGGGATTAAAGTCAGGGGTTAGTGAGAGGACAAGAGCAAGGGAAGGAGTAGCACTACTCCTGAATCAGGAGTTGTAGGAGTATGTGATAGAGTGTAAGAAAGTAAATTCTTGATTGATATGGGTAAAACTGAAAGTTGATGGAGAGAGATGGGTGATTATTGTTGCATATGCACCTGAGCATGAGAAGAAAGATCATGAGAAGCAAGTGTTTTGGGAGCAGCTGAATGAGTGTGTTAGTGGTTTTGATGCACAAGATCGGGTTATAGTGATGGGTGATTTGAATGCAAAGGTGAGTAATGTGGCAGTTGAGGGAATAATTGGTATACATGGGATGTTCAGTGTTGTGAATAGAAATGGTGAAGAGCTTGTAGATTTATGTGCTGAAAGAGGAGTGGTGATTGGGAATACCTGGTCTAAAGAGCGAGATATACATAAGTATACGTATGTAAGTAGGAGAGATGGCCAGAGAGCGTTATTGGATTACGTGTTAATTGATAGACGCAAGAAAGAGAGACTTTTGGATGTTTATATGCTGAGAGGTGCAACTAGAGGGATGTCTGATCATTATCTTCTGGAGGCGAAGGTGAAGATTTGTGGGGGTTTTCAGAAAAGAAGAGAGAATGTTGGGGTGAAGAGAGTGGTGACAGTAAGTGAGCTTGGGAAGGAGATTTGTGTGAGGAAGTACCAGGAGAGACTGAGTACAGAATGGAAAAAGGTAAGAACAAAGGAGGTAAGGGGAGTGGGGGAGGAATGGGATATATTTAGGGAAGCACTGATGGCTTGCGCAAAAGATACTTGTAGCATGAGAAATGTGGGAGGTGGGCAGATTAGAATGGGTAGTGAGTGGTGCGATGGAGAAGTAAGATTATTAATGAAAGAGAGGAGAGAGGCATTTGGGCGATTTTTGCAGGGAAAAAATGCAAATGAGTGGGGGAGGTATAAAACAAAGAGACAGGAGGTCAAGAGAAAGGTGCAAGAGGTGAAAAAGAGGGCAAATGAGAGTTGGGGTGAGAGAATATCATTAAATTTCAGGAAGAATAAAAAGATGCTTTCGAAGGAGGTAAATAATGTGCGTAAGACAAGGGAGCAAATGGGAACTTCAGTGAAGGAGGCTAATGGGGAGGTGATAACAAGTAATGGCGATGTGAGGAGATGGAGTGAGTATTTTGAAGGTTTTTTGAATGCGTTTGATGATAGAGTGGCAGATATAGGGTGTTTTAGTCGAGGTGGTGTGCAAAGTGAGAGGGTTTGGGAAAATGATTTGGTAAATAGAGAAGAGGTAGTAAAAGCTTTGAGGAAGATGAAAGCCGGCAAGGCAACAGGTTTGGATGGTATTGCAGTGGAATTTATTAAAAAAGGGGGTGACTGTATTGTTGACTGGTTGGTAAGGTTATTTAATGTATGTATGATTCATGGTGAGGTGCCTGAGGATTGGCGGAATGCTTGCATAGTGTCATTGTACAAAGGGAAAGGTGATAAGAGTGAGTGCTCAAATTACAGAGGTATAAGTTTGTTGAGTATTCCTGGGAAACTATATGGGAGGGTATTGATTGAGAGGGTGAAGGCATGTACAGAGCATCAGTTTGGGGAACAGCAGTGTGGTTTCAGAAGTGGTAGAGGATGTGTGGTTAAGGTGTTTGCTTTGAAGAATGTATGTGAGAAATACTTAGAAAAGCTAAAAGATTTGTATGTAGCATTTATGGATCTGGAAAAGGCATATAACAGAGTTGATAGAGATGCTCTGGGGAAGGTATTAAGAATATATGGTGTGGGAGGCAAGTTGTTAGAAGCAGTGAAAAGTTTTTATCGAGGATGTAAGGCATGTGTACGTGTAGGAAGAGAGGAAAGTGATTGGTTCTCCCAGACATTCCCAAACCACTCTTCCCCTTTACCCTTGAGCTTCGTTTCACTCAGAGCCAAAACATCCAGGTTCCTTTCCTCAAACATACTACCTATCTCTCCTTTTTTCACATCTTGGTTACATCCACACACATTTAGGCACCCCACTCTGAGCCTTCGAGGAGGATGAGTACTCCCCGCGTGACTCCTTCTTCTGTTTCCCATTTTAGAAAGTTAATACAAGGAGGGGAGGATTTCTGGCCCCCCGCTCCCGTCCCCTCTAGTCGCTTTCTACGACACGCGAGGAATACGTGGGAAGTATTCTTTCACCCCTATCCCCAGGGATAATATACATATATATATACATATACACACACACACACACACACACACACACACACACACACACACGCACACATACACACACACACACATACATATATATACATATGAAAAATGTAAGAAACAATTTAGAAAACTGAAACTTCTAGCTTGAAATGAATGAAAAAAAATGAATGTCACATAATGGTTCAACCTCTGGCTATGGAAAAAAGGAAATGTATAATTTATTTACACAAACGTCAATAGCAGTTCTCATCAAATTAACCACTGTATCAATAAGCTTCAATGTCTAAGCTACATTTTTCTCCAATTTCACTATTTTCCTTCACATTTTCAATTGTGTCTGAAGGTTCTACTTCAAGAGTGATTGTTTTTCCAGTAAGGGTCTTCACATCTTGGTTACATCCACACACATTTAGGCACCCCACTCTGAGCCTTCGAGGAGGATGCTTTACTTGCGGTGCTGACTTCCCTGACGACATGATGATGAGGAAAGTAGAATGTGGGGTATGGGCTGTTCATCTCACCAGCGAATGTTGCCGACAGAGGCTAGTGGCCCGTCTCTGTCTCTCTGTCTCCGAGATATACATAAGTATACTTATGTAAGTAGGAGAGATGGCCAGAGAGCGTTATTGGATTACGTGTTAATTGACAGGCGTGCGAAAGAGAGACTTTTGGATGTTAATGTGCTGAGAGGTGCAACTGGAGGGATGTCTGATCATTATCTTGTGGAGGCTAAGGTGAAGATTTGTATGGGTTTTCAGAAAAGAAGAGTGAATGGTGGGGTGAAGAGGGTGGTGAGAGTAAGTGAGCTTGAGAAGGAGACCTGTGTGAGGAAGTACCAGGAGAGACTGAGTACAGAATGGAAAAAGGTGAGAACAATGGAAGCAAGGGGAGTGGGGGAGGAATGGGATGTATTTAGGGAATCAGTGATGGATTGCGCAAAAGATGCTTGTGGCATGAGAAGAGTGGGAGGTGGGTTGATTAGAAAGGGTAGTGAGTGGTGGGATGAAGAAGTAAGAGTATTAGTGAAAGAGAAGAGAGAGGCATTTGGACGATTTTTGCAGGGAAAAAATGCAATTGAGTGGGAGATGTATAAAAGAAAGAGACAGGAGGTCAAGAGAAAGGTGCAAGAGGTGAAAAAAGGGCAAATGAGAGTTGGGGTGAGAGAGTATCATTAAATTTTAGGGAGAATAAAAAGATGTTCTGGAAGGAGGTAAATAAAGTGCGTAAGACAAGGGAGCAAATGGGAACTTCAGTGAAGGGCGCAAATGGGGAGGTGATAACAAGTAGTGGTGATGTGAGAAGGAGATGGAGTGAGTATTTTGAAAGTTTGTTGAATGTGTTTGATGATAGAGTGGCAGATATAGGGTGTTTTGGTCGAGGTGGTGTGCAAAGTGAGAGGGTTAGGGAAAAGGATTTGGTAAACAGAGAAGAGGTAGTGAAAGCTTTGCGGAAGATGAAAGCCGGCAAGGCAGCAGGTTTGGATGGTATTGCAGTGGAATTTATTAAAAAAGGGGTGACTGTATTGTTGACTGGTTGGTAAGGTTATTTAATGTATGTATGACTCATGGTGAGGTGCCTGAGGATTGGCGGAATGCGTGCATAGTGCCATTGTACAAAGGCAAAGGGGATAAGAGTGAGTGCTCAAATTACAGAGGTATAAGTTTGTTGAGTATTCCTGGTAAATTATATGGGAGGGTATTGATTGAGAGGGTGAAGGCATGTACAGAGCATCAGATTGGGGAAGAGCAGTGTGGTTTCAGAAGTGGTAGAGGATGTGTGGATCAGGTGTTTGCTTTGAAGAATGTATGTGAGAAATACTTAGAAAAGCAAATGGATTTGTATGTAGCATTTATGGATCTGGAGAAGGCATATGATGGAGTTGATAGAGATGCTCTGTGGAAGGTATTAAGAATATATGGTGTGGGAGGAAAGTTGTTAGAAGCAGTGAAAAGTTTTTATCGAGGATGTAAGGCATGTGTACGTGTAGGAAGAGAGGAAAGTGATTGGTTCTCAGTGAATGTAGGTTTGCGGCAGGGGTGTGTGATGTCTCCATGGTTGTTTAATTTGTTTATGGATGGGGTTGTTAGGGAGGTAAATGCAAGAGTTTTGGAAAGAGGCGCAAGTATGAAGTCTGTTGGGGATGAGAGAGCTTGGGAAGTGAGTCAGTTGTTGTTCGCTGATGATACAGCGCTGGTGGCTGATTCATGTGAGAAACTGCAGAAGCTGGTGACTGAGTTTGGTAAAGTGTGTGGAAGAAGAAAGTTAAGAGTAAATGTGAATAAGAGCAAGGTTATTAGGTACAGTAGGGTTGAGGGTCAAGTCAATTGGGAGGTGAGTTTGATTGTAGAAAAACTGGAGGAAGTGAAGTGTTTTAGATATCTGGGAGTGGATCTGGCAGCGGATGGAACCATGGAAGCGGAAGTGGATCATAGGGTGGGGGAGGGGGCGAAAATTCTGGGGGCCTTGAAGAATGTGTGGAAGTCGAGAACATTATCTCGGAAAGCAAAAATGGGTATGTTTGAAGGAATAGTGGTTCCAACAATGTTGTATTGTTGCGAGGCGTGGGCTATGGATAGAGTTGTGCGCAGGAGGATGGATGTGCTGGAAATGAGATGTTTGAGGACAAAGTGTGGTGTGAGGTGGTTTGATCGACTGAGTAACGTAAGGGTAAGAGAGATGTGTGGAAATAAAAAGAGCGTGGTTGATAGAGCAGAAGAGGGTGTTTTGAAGTGGTTTGGGCACATGGAGAGGATGAGTGAGGAAAGATTGACCAAGAGGATATATGTGTCGGAGGTGGAGGGAACAAGGAGAAGAGGGAGACCAAATTGGAGGTGGAAAGATGGAGTGACAAAGATTTTGTGTGATCGGGGCCTGAACATGCAGGAGGGTGAAAGGAGGGCAAGGAATAGAGTGAATTGGAGCGATGTGGTATACCGGGGTTGACGTGCTGTCAGTGGATTGAATCAAGGCATGTGAAGCGTCTGGGGTAAACCATGGAAAGCTGTGTAGTTATGTATTTTTGTGTATGTGGACGTATGTATATACATGTGTGTGGGGGTGGGTTGGGCCATTTCTTTCGTCTGTTTCCTTGCGATACCTCGCAAACGCGGGAGACAGCGACAAAGTATAAAAAAAAAAAAAAAAAAATTTACATATATATATATATATATATATATATATATATATATATATATATATATATATATATATATATATATATATATATATGTGTGTGTGTGTATATATATATATATATATATATATATATATATATATATATATATATATATATATATATATATATATATATATATATATATATATATATATATATATATATGTTTCTATTTTTTCATATTATTCGCTATTTCCCGCAAGTAGCGAGGTACCGTTAACAACAGAGGACTGAGCCGTTGAGGGAATATTCTCACCTGGCCCACTTCTCTGTTCCTTTTTTTAGAAAATTAAAAAAAAACAGAGGGGATGATTTCCAGCCCCCCTCCAAAAAAAAACACACACACACCCTCCCCCTCCCCCTTCCCTCTCCCAATTTAGTGGCTTTCTACGACACTCAAGAAATACTTGGGAAGTATTCTTTCTCCAATATCCCCTGGGATATATATATATATATATATATATATATATATATATATATATATATATATATATATATATATGTTTGTATATATATATATATATATATATATATATATATATATATATATATATATATATATATATATATATATATATATATATATATATATATATATATATATATATATATATATATATATATATATATACATATATATATATATATATATATATATATATATATATATATATATATAGATATATATACATATCATTATTATTACTCTTATCATTGTTATTTTGCTTTGTCGCTGTCTCCTGTGTTCGCGAGGTAGCGGAAGGAAACAGACGAAAGAATGGCACAACCCACCCACATGTCTGTGTATATGTATATGTACGTATGTATATGTTCGTATGTGTATGTATATGTGCGTGTGTAGGCGTTTATGTATATACATGTGTGTATATGAGTGGATGTGCCATTCTTCGTCTATTTCCTGGCGCTACATCGCTGACGCGGGGAACGTGGATCAAGTGAAATAAATAACAAATATATGTGTGTATGTGTTTACATTTTAAAATTTTCATTTCTAAGAGAGAGAAATACTCCCAAAAATATTGACATAAAAGTTTAAGAAATGGATTTAGTAAACAAAACGGTAGTCCCTAATAAGGTTTATGTGATGATAATAAAAGACTCGGAAAATGATAGTTAAGACCTCTCCAGCTCCATATAACATTCACTTGCTGCAAAAAAAGTCCCAGAGTAGTAGGAGTTTGCCAATATAACGCCAATATTCAAAAAAGGTAATGCATCATTTCCTGGAAATGATCGTCCACTTAGCTAAACATCTGTTGTTGGAAAACTTATGGAAACCTTCATTCGAGACGAAACTGAACATTCGGAGGACCACCACTTAATATCGCTTGGTTTTCAACTAAATACATTATGGCTGACGAATTTGCTTGATTATGTCTATGATTTCAATCAACATGTATGATGAAAGTAGAACAACTGATGTCATCCACTTAGATTTTCAAAAAGTATTTGGTAAAAAACCGCATCAAAGAATGCTAGTAAAATTTACATAAGATAGTATAGATTGGGTTGTACTTCAGTGGCCCCGGAAATTTTTGTTGACTGACGTAAACAAGTCTCCGAATCGTTAGACATAACGAGTAGTGTTCCACGGGGATCTGTCACGCGTATTACTAAAAATGATATTGGGCAGGGCTTTCAAATCTCAGTCAATGGAAATCATCCTTTGTTATACAGTTCACAGTTGAATATTCTGCTTAGTTTTCGTCACCTTACATGATAAAAGATAAAGACAGAATGGAATGAATACACCGTCTAATTGACAAAATGAATCCCAGATTGAAATACAATTCTTATGAAAGCCAACTAAAGAACTTAAACTTATCTTAAAAAAAAGTTAAGCTTTATCTAATGCAAGTATTTGAAGCTATCAAAGGCTTCATCAATATCGATTTAAGCAATTACTTGATTCGTATGCTCATACTTGTAGTAATGGATACAAGCTTGTGGGCAAACAGTTTACTTAAAAAAAAAACGACGTACATTTCTTCAACAGGATTGTTCACATATTGAACGATCAGCCAAATGGAGTGGTTGAAAGCAATGCCAAAGTTGCGTTTAAGAATAGACTGGTAAAATATTTCTCTTCAAGTCCGCACTGACAATATTTACGCCTCCTTAGTTACATGAAAAGTTTATATATTTATCGATTTTTCAAACATCTGCATACCTTTCTACGCTTATCACAGTGATCTGTAAGTTTCTTACATATTCGATCGCAAGCAGCCTTGAAAGAGCCAAGTGATCTGTTCCTGCTTGAATTCATTTGTCTTCTTTTGTTTTCTTTTGTACATACATAAATACATACATACATACATACATATATACATACATACATACTAGTATAAACCTCTTTCCCGTAAAGCACAAATAGTACTTTCATTCATACGTGCATATACACTTACATACATACATACATATAAAAATGTAAATGATGACAAGTAGAATTAAAACGAACACACCTCTCTGGGGTAACCATTTAGTATTGTTCTGAGTCTGAAGGTAATGAATATATAGGGAACAGTCTCGAAGGATAATGAATAATTTGGTTCAGCACAAGCACATTAATTGGACAGTCTGTTCGGTGATAAGTATTGCAATGTCAGATGAACAAATGTGAATCAAAGAAGAAGGCTCATTGTTTATTCTTATCAATTTTGTTTGTGCTGGTACTTGCTTCAGGACAGAAGATCGTCTGGTAATGGTGACTGGAGCCCCTAACGCATGCACAATAACCTTACCGGGCGACATTGATAACATATTACAAATAACTGTTTTTAACAATATCTACTGAAGTTCTTCAGTATTGAGTCCAACAGCTTTTCAATTTCAATTCTGTAAAACACTAGTGTGTGATGGACTCTAGCGAGGTGATATTTAGATAAGCGACTGCACACCTCATTACCTCAAAAAGCCAAGTAAAGTTTCCTCCCCAGAGAATGACATCCCCCTTGTTTAGTGGGTCTGTAAGTGATCATTGTGAAGAAAAATCACCTCAACTTTCAATTCGCTTAAATGAAAGATTTATTGACGGTGATAGAATATTTCTTTCGCTTCGAAAGTTCGTTACCATTAAAAAGTGTATATGCGGTGCCGAACGTTGAGGAAAATTTCTAATCTTATTGAAATTAGATGAAAGGCTGCTTTGGTTTCCAGTCCAGAATTGCATCATAGGGATCTCACGATAGCAGAGAACGTATTATGCCAGATGAAACATATGATTAACTAAGAGATTGTCTCACAAAATGAACCACGTTGCAAAGCTTCATTCAAGAAGTCCTGCTGATGGAGGTCTAACGCCCTTCGGGAAGTCCTGGTGACGAAGGCCTGATGTCCTTCGGGAAGACTGACCGTCGAATGCGTCGTCCACCACTTGGAGACCATCCACCGAAGTGTGGTTCTTCGAGGACACCACAATGTGACGAGTGGATCTCTATCTAGGAAGCCACAGCTTCCGCTGGATGTGTAGCCTCCAGTGTGATCCTTGGCTGCTGGAAGACCATCAGAGAGAGAGAGAGAGAGAGAGAGAGAGAGAGAGAGAGAGAGAGAGAGAGAGAGAGAGAGAGAGAGGATGGTAGTCAAAGTGAAGCGATAAAGATGATAAAGAGATGATAATTAGATTAATATACATGGCTGTAAAGGTACCATTACTATTACGGACACTACTATCATCGTTCATGATAATGATTACATTACCATTATATATGATGTGGTCAAAATTAATTAATACATTTCTGTACATCACTCTCTATAAATCTTTATTTCGTATCTTCGAAAGACGAAAGTAAAGTGAAGATCGTGCGCACAATAATATAATGAAAGAAATTTTAATCAAAAGAATTAAGAAAGAATATATTGGAAAGGATCACAATTATGCGCGTGATCAGAATTATTCTTAAGAGTCCACGGGAAAAATGAAGCACGATAAGTTCCCAAGTGCACTTTCGTGTAATAATAACATCATCAAGGGAGACACAAGAAAGAAATATAATAGTCAGTTGATATACAACGAAGAGACGTAGCTAGGACGCCATTTGGTAAACATGCAATTCTCCAAGACAGACAACGAGCGTATCATAAACTTATTATTTTACAAATTTTATCAACAGTAAAGTTATCCAATTTGTATAAATCATCACTAATGTTAAGATTGATATTCTGTTTGTATTTAATGAGAGAAGACTCAATGAAATTTTCTCGTGTTAGTAGAGTTAGAGTTAATAATTGAGATGGCATTACTCCAATCAATACAATGATGATAGTTTATAATGTGATTAAACAATGCATTTGATTCTTGTCCCGTTCTTATACAATATCTATGTTCCTTAAGTCTAACAGAAAGATCCATTTACGTCTGCCCAACATAAAACATATCACAGTTTCTACATGTCACTTTCTAGATACATCCTGGAGAATTTTCTGGTGAATTCCTGATTAAGATATTCTTTATAGTATTATTGTTGCTGAAGGCAACATTTACATTAAATCATATAAGCAACATGGGAAGTAAAGTAAAATTATCATCAAAAGGGGGAACTAAAAGATTCTTGGTGTCAGTGGGAGGTTTGGGCTTTGGATTTAACTTAGATCGAATATAAAACATCTTCTCAAACTCATCATCAATGTACTCTGGACTGCAAATACGTAATGCCCTAAGGAGCATATAAGGAAATGATGATTATTTAACTCTGTCATATTGAGATGAGCAATAATGGATATATGAGCATTCATTGGTAGGTCTTCTGCATATGCTAAACTTAAACTTGTTTCCTTGCCTATTTATCATACAATCTAAAAATGGTAACATACCATTATTTTCATGTTCTACATTAAATTTGATGGAAGGTACTAAATTGTTAAGTAAGGGGAGAAGTATTTGTAAATTTTCATTTGTTGGCCAACCACAAGAAATATCATCTACATACCTAAACCAAATTGCATAAGAAAGAAAGATATCCTTTAGTAATTTTGTTTAAAAAAATTCCACATAAAGATTACTTAGTATAGGTGAAAGAAGGTTACCCATTGCCATACCAAATTTTTGAGCATGATAATATCCATTGAATTGGAATACACAGTCTTTTATACACAATTTTACCAGTTCACTGAAAACAGCCTTTGAAAGAGGTTAATGAATATCATCCAAGACATCAAATAAATATTCTAAAAGTTCATTAACTAGAACTTGTAAAAAGTGAGGAGACATCAAACCTAACAAGCTTAAAATCAAAATTAACATTCTTATTGTTAAGCTTGTTAAATGAATATACATTGTTCATGATATTAGAATTTGATATCTTACCCACTAAAGGGCTTAATAAAGAAGCTAACCATATTGACAACTTGTATGTGATGCAGCCTATGAACTCATTATAAGTCTTGCTGGAAGATTTTGTTTATGTGTTTTCATAACCCTCTTCCACCTGTACTAAGAAATCTTTACATGGAATTTTTTTGAAACACAATTCCTAAAGAATTTCTTACCTTCTAACGTAATTTGGTTCAGGAATGTAGATGATGTTCTATATGTTTGGCCAACAAATGAAAATTTACAAATATTTCTCCCCTTACTTAAAAATTTCGTACCTTACATCAAATTTATTGAAAAAAAATGAAAATAATGATATGTTAGCATTTTTAGATTGCAGAGGTAAGATTCCAGAGGTGAGAAAAGAAGTTAAGTTTAGCATATACAGAAGACCTACCAATGTATGCTCATATATCCATTATCACTCATCTCAACGTGACAGAGACAAATTATCATCATCTCAATCTATGTTCCTTAAGGCATTACGTATTTGTAGTCCAGAGTATATTGATGATAATTTGAGAGTATATATTTTATTGGATCAAGGTTAAAGTACCCTAGATCTTTCATTGAAAAATCCACCAAGTTAGAAAAGAATCATTTTATAGAGTTGAGCCCAAACCTCCCATTGATACCAGGAATCTTTTAGTTCTCCCTTTTAATAATGATTTTTCTTTACGTCCCATGTTACTTAAATCCTTTAATGTAAATGTTGCCTCCAGCAACAATAATACTATGAAGAATATCTTAATCAGGAATTCACCAAAAAATTCTTCTGGGTTCATCTATAAACTGCCAAATGGAAATTGTGATAAGTTTTATGTTGGGCAGACCTATAAGGATCTTTCCGGTAGACGCAAGCAACTTAAATATACTATAAGAACGGAACAAGAATCAAATGCCTTGTTTAATCATGTTAATACAATGATCATTGTAATGACTGTAGTAATACAACCTCAATTATTGATTCTAACTTAATTACCACGAGAAATATCATTGAATCTTCTATTATTATATACACAAAGAATTATAATCTTAATATTAGTGATGGTCTATGATAATTAGATAATTTTATTGTTGATGAAATTTGTAAAACGATAAGCTTATGAACGCTCGATGTATGTTTTGGACAATCACATGTTTACCAAATGGTGTCTTAGCTTAATCTCTTCGATGTATATCAACTGACTTACATTTCCCTCTTATGTCTCCCCTGGTGATGTGATTATTACACGAAAGTGCACTTGGGAACTTTTCGTGTTTCATTTTCCCCGTGGACTCATAGAAATATATATATATATATATATATATATATATATATATATATATATATATATATATATATATATATATATATATATATATATATATATATATATATATGTATATATATATATATATATAAATATATATATATATATATATATATATATATATATATATATATATATATATATATATATATATATATATATATATATATATATATATATATATATATATATATATATATATATACATATATATATATATATATATATATATATATATATATATATATATATATATATATATATATATATATATATATATATATATATATATATATATATATATATATATATATATATATATACAGAGAGAGAGAGAGAAAGAGAGAGATAGATGGATAGATATATAGTATTATTATTATATTTTGCTTTGTCGATGCCTCCCGCGCTAGAGAGGTACCGCAAGGAAACAGACGAAACAATGGCCCAACCCATCCACATACACATGTATATACATACACGGCCACACACGAAAATATACATACCTATACATCTAAATGTATACTTACATATAAACACATAGACATATACATATAAACACATGTATATAATTCATACTGTCTGCCTTTATTCACTCCCATCGCCACCCCACCACACATGAAATAACAATCCCCTACCCTATCATGTGTGCGAGGTAGCGATAGGAAAAGACAACAAAGGCCACATTCGTTTACACTCAGTCTCTAGCTGTCATGTGAAAATGTACCGAAACGACAGCTCCCTTTCCACATCCAGGCCAAACAGGACTTTCCATGGTTTACCCTAGACGCTTCACATGCCCTGGTTCAATCCATTGACATCACGTCGACCCCTGTATACCACATCGTTCCAATTCACTCTATTCCTTGCACGCCTTTCACCCTCCTGTATGTTCAGGCCCCGATCACTCTAAATCTTTTTCACTCCATCTTTCCACCTCCAATTTGGTCTCCCACTTCTCCTCGTTCCCTCCACCTCTGAAACATATGTCCTCTTTGTCAATCTTTCCTTACTCATTCTCTCCATGTGACCAAACTATTTCAAAACACCCTCTTCTGCTCTCTCAACCATGCTCTTTTTATTACCACATATTTCTCTTACCCTATTATTACTTACTCGATCAAGCCACCACATATTGTCCTCAAACATCTCATTTCCAGCACATCCACACTCCTGCGCACAACTCTATCCATAGCCCACGGCTCGCAACCATACAACATTGTTGAAACCACTATTCCTTCAAACATACCCATTTTTGCTTTCCGAGATAATGTTTCTCGACTTCCACACATTCTTCAATGCTCCCAAAATTTTCGCCCCCTCCCCCACCCTATGATTCAATTCCGCTTCCATGGTTCCATCCGCTGCCAAATCCACTCCCAAATATCTAACTCAATTCACTTCCTAGAGTTTTTCTTCAATGAAACTTACCTCCCAATTGACTTGACCCTCAATCCTACTGTACCTATTAACCTTGCTCTTATTCACATTTACTCTCAACGTTCTTCTTTCACACATTTTACCAAACTCAGTCACCAGCTTCTGCACTTTCTCACACGAATCAGCCACCAGCGTTGTATCATCAGCGAACAACAACTGACTCACTTCCCAAGCTCACATCCACAAGAGAATGCATACTTGCACATCTTTCCAAAACTCTTACATTCACCTCCCTAACAACCCCATCCATAAACAAATTAAACAACCATGGAGACATCACACACCCCTGCCGCAAACCTACATTCACTGAGAACCAATCACTTTCCTCTCTTCCTATACGTACACATGCCTTACATCCTCGATAAAAACTTTTCACTTCTTCTAACAACTTACTTCCCACACCATATATTCTTAATACCTTCCACAGAGTATCTCTATCAACTCTATCACATGCCTTTTTCAGATCCATTAATGCTACATACAGATCCATTTCCTTTTCTAAATAGTTTTCACGTACATTCTTTAAAGCAAACACCTGATCCACACATCGTCTACCACTTCTGAAACCACACTGCTCTTCCCCAATCTGATGCTCTGTACATGCCTTCACCCTCTCAATCAATACCCTCCCATATATTTTCCCAGGCATACTCATCAAACTTATACCTCTGTAATTTGAGCACTCGCCTTTGTCCCGAGCACTCACCTTTGTCCCCTTCGCCTTTGTTCAATGGCACTATGCAAGCAATCAGCCAATCATCAGGCACCTCACCATGAATCATACATACATTAAATAACCTTACCAACCAGTCAACAATACAGTCACGCCCTTTTTTAATAAATTCAGTTGCAATACCATCCAAACCCGCTGCCCTGCCAGCTTTTATCTTCCGGAAAGCTTTTACTACTTCCTCCGGCTCATTCCATTGAAACTTACCTCCCAATTGACTTTTCCTTGAACCACGCTGTGTTTAATAACCTTGGTCTTATTCACCTTTATTTTCAGCATTCTTCTTTTACACACTTTACCAAACTCAGTCAACAGCTTCTGCAGTTTCTCCCCCGAATCAGCCACCAGCGCTGTATTATCAGCGAACAACTGACTCACTTTCCAAGCTCTCTCATCCACAACAAACTGCATACTTGCCCCTCTTTCCAAAATCTTGCATTAATCTCCCTAACAACCCCCTCCATTGATGAATTAAACAACCATGGAGACATCACGCACCCCTGCCGCAAACCAACATTCACTGAGAACCAGTCATTTTCCTCTGTTCCAACTCGTACACGTGCCTTATATCCTTGATAAAAACTTTTCACTGCTTCTAGGAACTTGCCTCCCACACCATATACTCTTATACCTTTCATAGAGCACATCTATCAACAGTATCATATGCCTTCTCCAGATCCATAAATTCTACATACAAATCCATTTGCTTTTCTAATTATTTTTCAAATACATTCTTCAGAGCAAACACCTGATCCACACATCCTCTACCACTTCTGAAACTACACCGCTCTTCCCTAGTCTGATGCTCTGTACATGCCTTCACCGTCTTAATCAATACCCTCCCATATAATTTCCTATGAATACTAAATAAACGTATACCTCTGTAATTTGAGCACTCACCCCTATCCGCTTTACCATTGTACAATGGCACTATGCATTCATTCCGCCAATCTCAGGCACTTCACCCTGAGTCATACGTTCATTAAATAACATTCCCAACCAGTCAACAACACAGTCACCCCCTTTATTGATAATTTGCACTGCTATACCATCGGAACCCGTTGTCTTGCCAGCTTTTGTCTTCCGCAAAGCTTTTACTACTTCTCTGCATACCAAATCATTCTTCCTAACCCTCTCACTTTGCACACCACCTCGACCAAAACACCCTATATCTGCCACTCTATCATCAAACACATTCAAAAAACCTTCAGAATACTCACTGCATCTCCTTTTCACATCACTACTACTTGTTCTCTTCTCTCCATTAGCTCCCTTCACTGATGTTCCCATTTGTTCCATTGTCTTACGCACTTTATTTACCTCCTTCCAAAACATATTTTTATCCTCCCTAAAATTTAATGATACTTTCTCCCCCCAACTCTCATTTGCCCTCCTCTTCACCTTCTGCATCTTTCTCTTAACTTCCTGCCACGTTCTTTTATACATCTCCCACTCATTTGCATTATTTCCCTGCAAAACTCGTTCAGATGCCTCTCCCTTCTCTTTCATTAACAATCTTACTTCTTTATCCCACCACTCACTACCCACTCACTGTAGAAAATGAAAGGAATGGTATGTTACCATTTTTAGATTGCGTAATCCATTGGCAAGGAAACAAGTTTAAATTCAGCATATACAGAAAACCTACCAACGTATGCTTATATATCCATTATTACTCATCTCAGCATGACAGAGTTAAATTATCATCATTTCAATCTATGTTTCTTAGGGCATTACGTATTTGCATTCCGGAGTTTATTGATGATGAGTTTGAGAAGATACATTTTATTGGATCTAAGTTAAAGTACCCTAGACCTTTCATTGATATATCCCTAAAGTTAGCAAAGAGATCACTTCATAGAGCTGAGCCCAAACCTCCCATTGACACCAACAATCTTTTAGTTCTCCCTTTTGATAGTAATTTTACTTTACTTCCCATGTTGTTTAAATCCTTTAATGTAAATGTTGCCTTCAGCAATAATGATACTATAAGGAACATCTTAGTCCGGAATTCACCAGAAAATTCTACTGGATGCATTTCTAAAGTGCCATGTGGAAATTGTGATAAATTTTATGTCTGGCAGACTGGTAAGGATCTTTCTGTTAGACTTAAGCAACATAAGTATAGTATAAGAACGGGACAAAAATCAAATGACTTTAATCACGTTAAAAACTATGATCATTGTATTAAAGGCAGTAATGCCACCTCAATTATTAACTCTATTACCACGCGAAATATCATTGAATCTTCTATTGTTAAATACACAAAGAATTATATTTTTAATAATAGTGATGGTCTATACAAATTAGATAACATTATTGTTGGTAAAATTTGTAAAATGATAAAATTATAAACGCTCGTTGTCTGTCTTGGATAATCACATGTTTAACAAATTGCGTCCTAGCTTAGTTTTGGTCGAGGTGGTGTGCGAAGTGAGAGGGTAAGGGTGTATGGTTTGGTAAATAGAGAAGAGGTAGTAAAAGCTTTGCGGAAGATGAAAGCCGGCCAGGTGGCGGGTTTGGATGGTATTGCAGTGGAATTTATCAAAAGTGGGTGACTGTGTTGTTGATTGGTTGGTAAAGATATTCAATGTATGTATGATTCATGGTGAAGTGCCTAAGGATTGGCGGAATGCATGAATAGTGCCATGGTACAAAAGGAAAGGGGATAAAGGTGAGTGTTGGAATTACTGAGGTATATGTTGTTTAAATCCTTTAATATAAATGTTGCCTTCAGCAATAATGATACTATAAGGAATATCTTAGTCCGGAATTCACCAGAAAATTCTACTGGATGCATTTATAAAGTGCCATGTGGAAATTGTGATAAATTTTATGTCTGGCAGACTGGTAAGGATCTTTCTGTTAGACTTAAGCAACATAAGTATAGTATAAGAACGGGACAAAAATCAAATGACTTTAATCACGTTAAAAACTATGATCATTGTATTAAATGCAGTAATGCCATCTCAATTATTAACTCTATTACCACGAGAAATATCATTGAATCTTCTATTGTTAAATACACAAAGAATTATATTTTTAATATTAGTGATGGTCTATACAAATTAGATAACATTATTGTTGGCAAAATTTGTAAAATGATAAAATTATAAACGCTCGTTGTCTGTCTTGGATAATCACATGTTTAACAAATTGCGTCCTAGCTTAGTTTTGGTCGAGGTGGTGTGCGAAGTTAGAGGGTAAGGGTGTATGGTTTGGTAAATAGAGGAGAGGTAGTAAAAGCTTTGCGGAAGATGAAAGCCGGCCAGGTGGCGGGTTTGGATGGTATTGCAGTGGAATTTATCAAAAGTGGGTGACTGTGTTGTTGATTGGTTGGTAAAGATATTCAATGTATGTATGATTCATGGTGAAGTGCCTAAGGATTGGCGGAATGCATGAATAGTGCCATGGTACAAAAGGAAAGGGGATAAAGGTGAGTGTTGGAATTACTGAGGTATATGTTTTTGAGCATTCCTCGGAAATTATATGGCATAGTATTGATTGAAAGGTCAAAGCCATGTACGGAGCATCAGTTTAGGGAAGAGCAGTGTGGTTTCAGAAGTGGTAGAGGATGTGTGGATCAGATGTTTGTTTTGAAGAACGTATGCGAGAAATACCTAGAAAAACAGATGGATTTGTATGCAGCATTCATGAGCGTGGAAAGGCATATTATAGAGTTGATAGAGATGCTTTATGGGAGGTATTAAGAGTATATGGTGGTGGAGGTATTTTACTAGAAGCATTGAAAAGTTTTCATCGAGGATGTAAGGCATCTATACGAGTAGGAATAGAGGAAAGTGATTGTTTCTCAGTGAATGTCGGTTTGCGGATGGAGTGCATGATGTCTCCATGGTTGTTTAAGTTGTTCATAGATGGGGCTGTTAGGTAAGTAAATGCAAGAGTTTTAGAGAGAGGAGCAAGTATGCAACCTGTTGTGGATGAGAGGGCTTGGGAAGTGAGTTAGTTGTTCACTGATGATACACTGCAGGTAGCTGATTCGTGTGAGAAACTGCAGAAGTTAGTGACTAAGTTTCGTAAAGTGTGTGAAAGAAGAAAGCTTAGAGTAAATGTGAATAAGAGCAAGGTAATAAGTAACAGTAGGGTTGAGGGAAAAGTCAATTGGAAGGTACGTTTTAATGGAAAAACACTGGAGGAAGTAAAGTGTTTTAGATATCTGAGAGTGGATCTAGCAGCGGATGGAACCATGGAAGCGGAAATGAGTCAAAGGTTGGGGTAGGAGCGATTTCTCTGGGATCGTTGAAGAATGTGTGGAGGTGAGTTACCTCGTAGACGAAAAATGGGTACGTTTAAAGGGAAAGTGGTTCCAACAATGTTATATGGTTCCAAGGCATGGGTTATAGTTAGGGTCGTGTGGAGGAGGGTGGATGTTTTAGAAACGAAATGTTTGAGGACAATATGTAGTGTGAGGATATTTGATCAAGTAAGCAACGAAAGTGTAGGAGATAGGTGTGCTAAAAAAAGAGTTTGGTTGAGAGAGCAGAAGAGGGTATATTGAAATGTTTGGTCACATGGAGAGAAAGAGTGAGGAAAGGTTGACAAAGCGGATGTATGTTTCATAGGTGGAAAGAACGAGAAGTGGGCGTCCAAATTGGAGATGGAAGGTTGGAGTGTGAAAGATTTTGAGCGATCGTGGCCTGAACACAAAGGAGGGGAAAAGGCGTGCAAGAAATTGAGTGAATTGGAACAATGTGGTACACCAGGGTCGATGTGCTGTCAAGAGATTGAACCAAGACTGTGAAGCGTCTGGGGTTAACCATGGAAAGTTTTGTGGGGCCTGGATGTGGAAAGTGAGATGTGTGTTCGGTGCATTACACATGACAACTAGAGACGCAGTGTGAACGAATGTGTCCTTTGTTGTTTTTCCTAGCACTTTCTCGCGCGAGGTATGTGTGTGTGTGTGTGTGTGGGGGGGGGGGGGGAATGTTTCTCATTTGTGGCGACAGGAAGGGATAAAGCCAGGAAGGATGAAACTATACATGTTTTATACGTGTATGTATATATATATATATATATATATATATATATATATATATATATATATATATATATATATATATATATATATATATATATATATATATATATATATATATATATATATATATATATATATATATATATATATATATATATATATATATTTTTTTTTTTTTTTTTTTTTTTTTTGCTTTGTCGCTGTCTCCCGCGTTTGCGAGGTAGCGCAAAGAAACAGACGAAAGAAATGGCCCAACCCACCCCCATACACATGTATATACATACGTCCACACACGCAAATATACATACCTACACAGCTTTCCATGGTTTACCCCAGACGCTTCACAAGCCCTGATTCAATCCACTGACAGCACGTCAACCCTGGTATACCACATCGATCCAATTCACTCTATTCCTTGCCCTCCTTTCACCCTCCTGCATGTTCAGGCCCCGATCACACAAAATCTTTTTCACTCCATCTTTCCACCTCCAATTTGGTCTCCCACTTCTCCTCGTTCCCTCCACCTCCGACACATATATCCTCTTGGTCAATCTTTCCTCACTCATTCTCTCCATGTGCCCAAACCATTTCAAAACACCCTCTTCTGCTCTCTCAACCACTCTCCTTTTATTTCCACACATCTCTCTTACCCTTACGTTACTTACTGATCAAACCACCTTACACCACACATTGTCCTCAAACATCTCATTTCCAGCACATCCATCCTCCTGCGCACAACTCTATCCATAGCCCACGCCTCGCAAACATACAACATTGTTGGAACCACTATTCCTTCAAACATACACATTTTTGCTTTCCGAGATAATGTTCTCGACTTCCACACATTCTTCAAGGCTCCCAGGATTTTCGCCCCCTCCCCCACCCTATGATCCACTTCCGCTTCCATGGTTCCATCCGCTGCCAGATCCACTCCATGATATCTAAAACACTTTACTTCCTCCAGTTTTTCTCCATTCAAACTTACCTCCCAATTGACTTGACCCTCAACCCTACTGTACCTAATAACCTTGCTCTTATTCACATTTACTCTTAACTTTCTTCTTTCACACACTTTACCAAACTCAGTCACCAGTTTCTGCAGTTTCTCACATGAATCAGCCACCAGCGCTGTATCATCAGCGAACAACAACTGACTCACTTCCCAAGCTCTCTCGTCTCCAACAGACTTCATACTTGCCCCTCTTCCAAAACTCTTCCATTCACCTCAATAACAACACCCTCCATAAACAAATTAAACATCCATGGAGACATCACACACCCCTGCCGCAAACCTACATTCACTGAGAACCAATCACTTTCCTCTCTTCCTACACGTACACATGCCTGACATCCTCGATAAAAACTTTTCACTGCTTCTAACAACTTGCCTCCCACACCATATATTCTTAACACCTTCCACAGAGCATCTCTATCAATTCTATGATATGCCTTCTCCAGATCCATAAATGCTACATACAAATCCATTTGCTTTTCTAAGTATTTCTCACATACATTCTTCAAAGCAAACACCTGATCCACATATCCTCTACCACTTCTGAAACCACACTGCTCTTCCCCAATCTGATGCGCTGTATATGCCTTCACTTTCTCAATCAATACCCTCCCATATAATTTACCAGGAATACTCAACAATACACGCAAATATACATACCTATACATCTTAACGTATACATATATATATATATACACACACACACACATATACTTATATACACATGTACATAAATCATACTGTCTGCCTTTATTCATTCCCATCGCCTCCTCGTCACACATGAAATAACAATCACCCTCCCCCCTCATGTGTGCGAGGTAGCGCTAGGAAAAGACAACAAAGGCCCCATTCGTTTACACTCTCTGCCTAGCTGTCATGTAATAATGTACCAAAATCACAGCTCCCTTTCCACATCCAGGACCCACAGAACTTTCCATGGTTTACCCCAGACGCTTCGCATGCCCTGATTCAATCCACTGACAGCACGTCAACCCCGGTATACCACATCGATTCAATTCACTCTATTCCTTGCCCGCCTTTCACCCTCCTGCATGTTCAGGCCCCGATCACTCAAAATCTTTTTCACTCCATCTTTCCAGCTCCAATTTGGTCTCCCACTTCTCCTCGTTCCCTCCACCTCCGACACATATATCCTCTTGGTCAATCTTTCCTCACTCATTCTCTCCTTGTGCCCAAACCATTTCAAAACACCCTCTTCTGCTCTCTCAACCACACTCCTTTTATTTCCACACATCTCTCTTACCCTTACATTACTTACTCGATCAAACCACCTCACACCACACATTGTCCTCAAACATCTCATTTCCAGCACATCCACCCTCCTGCGCACAACTCTATCCATAGCCCACACCTCGCAACCATACAACATTGTTGGAACCACTATTCCCTCAAACATACCCATTTTTGCTTTCCGAGATAATGTTCTCGATTTCCACACATTCTTCAAGGCTCCCAGTATTTTCGCCCCTCCCCCAACCTATGATTCACTTACGCTTCCATGGTTCTATCCGCTGCCAGATCCACTCCCAGATATCTAAAACAATTTACTTCCTCCAGTCTTTCTCCATTCAAACTTACCTCCCAATTGACTTGACCCTCAACCCTACTGTACCTAATAACCTTACTCTTATTCACATTTACTCTTAACTTTCTTCTTTCACACACTTTACCAAACTCAGTCACCAGCTTCTGCAGTTTCTCACATGAATCAGCCACCAGCGCTGTATCATCAGCGAACAACAACTGACTCACTTCCCAAGCTCTCTCATTCACAACAGACTTCATACTTGCCCCTCTTTCCAAAACTCTTGCATTCACCTCCCTAACAACTCCATCCATAAACAAATAAAACAACCATGGAGACATCACACACCCCTGCCGCAAACCTACATTCACTGAGAACCAATCACTTTCCTCTCTTCCTAAACGTACACATGCCTTACGTCCTCGATAAAACCTTTTCACTGCTTCTAACAACTTGCCTCCCACAACATATATTCTTAATACCTTCCACAGAGCATCTCTATCAACTCTATGGTATGCCTTCTCCAGATCCATAAATGCTACATACAAATCCATTTGCTTTTCTAAGTATTTCTCACATACATTCTTCAAAGCAAAGACTTGATCCACACTTCCTCTACCACTTCTGAAACCACACTGCTCTTCCCCAATCTGATGCTCTGTACATGCTTTCACCCTCTCAATCAATACCCTCCCATATAATTTACCAGGAACACTCAAGAAACTTATACCTAAGTAATTTGAGCACTCACTCTTATCCCCTTTGCCTTTCTATAATGGCACTATGCACGCATTCCGCCAATCCTCAGGCACCTCACCATGAGTCATACATACATTGAATAACCTTACCAACCAGTCAACAATACAGTCACCCCTTTTTTAATAAATTCCACTGCAATACCATCCAAACTTGCTGCCTTGCCGGCTTTCATCTTCCGCAAAGCTTTTACTACCTCTTCTCTGTTTACCAAATCATTTTCCCTAACCCTCTTACTTTGCACACCACCTCGACCAAAACACCCTATATATGCCACTCTATCATCAAACACATTCAACAAACCTTCAAAATACTCACTCCATCTCCTTCTCACATCACCACTACTTGTTATCACCTCCCCATTAGCGCCCTTCACCGAAGTTCCCATTTGCTCCCTTGTCTTACGCACTTTATTTACCTCCTTCCAGAACTTCTTTTTATTCTCCCTAAAATTTAATGATACTCTCTCAACCCAACTCTCATTTGCCCTCTTTTTCACCTCTTGCACCTTTCTCTTGACCTCCTGTCTCTTTCTTTTATACATCTCCCGATCAATTTCATTTTCACCCTGCAAAAATCGTCCAAATGCCTCTCTCTTCTCTTTCACTAATACTCTTACTTCTTCATCCCACCACTCACTACCCTTTCTAATCAACCCACCTCCCACGCTTCTCATGCCACAAGCATCTTTGCGAAATCCATCACTGATTCCCTAAATACATCCCATTCCTCCCCCACTCCCCTTACTTCCAATGTTCTCACCTCTTTCCATTTTGTACTCAGTCTCTCCTGGTACTTCCTCACACAAGTCTCCTTCCCAAGCTCACTTACTCTCACCACCCTCTTCACCCCAACATTCACTCTTCTTTTCTGAAAACCCATAAAAATCTTCACCTTAGCCTCCACAAGATAATGATCAGACATCCCTCCAGTTGCACCTCTCAGCACATTAACATCCAAAAGTCTCTCTTTCGCGCGCATGTCAATTAACACGTAATATATATATATATATATATATATATATATATATATATATATATATATATATATATATATATATATATATATATATATATATATATATATATATATATACATATATATATATATATGTATATATATATATATATATATATATATATATATATATATATATATATATATATATATATATATATATATATATATATATATATATATATATATATATATATATATATATATATATATATATATATATATATATATATATATATATATATATGGAGCGGGGGGCTGGAAATCCTCCCCTCTCGTTTTTTTTTTATTTTCCAAAAGAAGGAACAGAGAATTGGGCCAGGTGAGGGTATTCCCTCAAAGGCCCACTCCTCTGTTCTTAACGCTACCTCGCTAATGCGGGAAATGGCGAATAGTTTGAAAGAAAGAAAGAATATATATATATATATATATATATATATATATATATATATATATATATATATATATATATATATATATATATATATATATATATATATGTATACATATATATATATATATATATATATATATATATATATATATATATATATATATATATATATATATATATATATATATATATATATATATATATATATATATATATATATGTATATATATATATATATTAAACATATATATATATATATATATATATGTATATATATATATATATTTTTTTTTTTTTCTTTTTTTTTTATACTTTGTCGCTGTCTCCCGCGTTTGCGAGGTAGTGGGGATATATATATATATATATATATATATATATATATATATATATATATATATATATGCATACGAATAAAGTGCATATGAACGCGCACCTTCATAGAACATACAAACCTCCAACAGCCAGGATCGAACTCGGGACCCCTGTTGGGAAATGACCGGTATACACCCCGATGCTCACCATTGTGAGACGAAGGGTATTCGAGTACTTAGTATTCGAATAGTTGTA
The DNA here is from genome assembly GCF_036320965.1 of Panulirus ornatus. NCBI lineage: Eukaryota > Metazoa > Arthropoda > Malacostraca > Decapoda > Palinuridae > Panulirus > Panulirus ornatus. The sequence goes on from NC_092246.1 coordinate 14,533,892, forward strand.
TCCTATTAGCCAGGCCCATAGCCTAGCGGTTAGCATGCCTGCCTCTTGCATAGGGGTCCCGGGTTCGATACTGGCTGTTGGAGGTTTGTATGTTCTATGAAGGTGCGCGTTCATATGCACTTTATTCGTATTCATATACCTCCGCGTTGTACAGATAGGTTCGGTAAAACGCTATCAGCTGGCTAAATGCTCCATTTGGGAAATAACCGGTATAGACCCCGTTGCTCACCATTGTGAGACGAAGGGTATTCGAGTTCTTATTATTCGAATAGTTGTTTCCTATTAGCCAGGCCCATAGCCTAGCGGTTAACATGCCTGCCTCTTGCAGAGGGGTCCCGGGTTCGATCCTGGCTGTTGGAGGTTTGTATGTGGTATATATATATATATATATATATATACATATATATATATATATATATATACATATCCCTGGGAATAGGGAGAAAGAATACTTCCCACGCATTCCTCACGTGTCATAGAAGGCGACGAAAGGGGACGGGAGCGGGGGGATGGAAACCCTCCCCTCCTTGTATATTATCACCGAGATAGCTAGTATGTTTGAGGAAAGGATCTTGGATGTTTTGGCTCTGAGTGAAACAAAGCTCAATGGCAAAGGGAAAAGTGGTTTGGGAATGTTTTTGGAGTAAAGTCAGGGGTTAATTAGAGGACAACAGCAAGGGAAGGAGTAGCACTGCTCCTGAAACAGGAGTGTTGGGAGTATGTGACAGCGTGTAAGAAAGTAAACTCCAGATTGATATGGACAAAACTGAAAGGGGATGGAGAGAGATGGGTGATTATTGGTGCATATGCACCTAGGCTTGAGAAGAAAGATCATGAGAGGCAAGTGTTTTGGGAGCAGCTGAGTGAGTGTGTTAGTAGTTTTGATGCACGAGACCGGGTTATAGTGATGGGTGATTTGAATGCAAAGGTGAGTAATGTGGCAGTTGAGGGAATGATTGGTGTAAATGGGGTGTTCAGTGTTGTAAAATGGAAATGGTGAAGAGCTTGTAGAGTTCTCTGCTGAAAAAGGACTGGTGATTGGGAATACCTTGTTTAAAAGGAGAGATATACACAACTAATCTTATGTAAGTAAAAGAGATGGCCAGAGAGCGTTACTGGAGTACGTGTTAATTGACAAGCGTGCGAAAGAGAGAATTTTGGATATTAATGTGCTGAGAGGTGGAACTAGATTGATGTCTGATCATTATCTTGTGGGGGCGAAGGTGAAGATATGTAGAGGTTTTCAGAAAAGAAGAGAGAATGTTGGGGTGAAAAGAGTGGTGAGAGTAAGTGAGCTTGAGAAGGAGATCTGTGGGAGGAAGTACCAGAAGAGACTGAGTAGAGAATGGTAAAAGATGAGAACAAAAGACGTAAGAGGAGTAGGGGAGGAATGGTATGTATTTAGGGAAGCAGTGATGGCTTGCGCAAAAGATGCTTGTGGCATGAAAAGCGTGGGAGGTGGGCAGATTAGAAAGGGTAGTGAGTGGTGGGATGAAGAAGTAAGATTATTAGTGAAAGAGAAGAGACAGACATTGGTTCTCATTGAATGTAAGCTTGCGGTATGGGTGTGTGATGTTCCCACGGTTGTTTAATTTGTTTATTAATGGGGTTGTTATTGAGGTGAATGAAAGACTTTTGGAAAGAGGGGCTAGTATGCAGTCTGTTCTGGATGAGAGAGCTTGGGAAGTGAGTCAGTTGTTGTTCGGTGATAATACAACGCTGGTGGCTGATTCGTGTGAAAAAGTGCAGAAGGTGGTGACTGAGTTTGGTAAAGTGTGTGAAATAAGAATGCTGAGATTAAATGTGAATAAGAGCAAAGTTGTTAGGTACAGTAGGGTTGAGCGACAAGTCAATTGGGAGGTATGTTTGAATGGAGAAAAATTGGAGGAAGTGAAGGGTTTTAGATCTATGGGAGTGGATTTGGCAGCTGATGGAACCATAGAAGCAGAAGTGACTGATAGGGTGGGGGAGGTGGCAAAAATTCTGGGAGCCTTGAAGAATGTGTGGAAGTCGAGAACATTATCTCGGAGAGCGGAAATGGGTATGTTTGAAGGAATAGTGGTTCAAACAATGTTGTAAGGTTGCGAGGCTTGGGCTATGGATAGAGTTGTGTGCAGGAGGGTGGATGTGCTAGAAATGAGATGTTTCAGGTGGTGTGAGGTGGTTTGATCGAATAAGTAATAATAGGGTAAGAGAGATGTGTGGTAATAAAAAGAGTGCGGTTGAGAGAGCAGAAGAGGGTGTTTTGAAATGGTTTGGTCACATGGAGAGAATGAGTGAGGAAAGATTGACAAAAAGGATATATGTGTCAGAGGTGGAGGGAACGAGGAGAAGTGGGAGACCAAATTGGAGGTGGAAAGATGGATTGAAAAAGATTTTGAGTGATCGGGGCCTGAACATGCAGGAGGGTGAAAGGAGGGCAAGGAATAGAGTGAATTGGAGCGATGTGGTATACAGGGGTTGACGTGCTGTCAGTGGATTGAATCAAGGCATGTGAAGCGTCCGGGGTAAACCATGGAAAGCTGTGTAGGTATGTATATTTGCGTGTGTGGACGTGTGTATGTACATGTGTATGGGGGGGGTTGGGCCATTTCTATCGTCTGTTTCCTTGCGCTACCTTGCAAACGCGGGAGACAGCGACAAAGTATTAAAAAAAAAAAAAAAAAAATATATATATATATATATATATATATATATATATATATATATATATATATATATATATATATATATATATATATATATATATATATATATATATATATATATATATATATATATATATATATATATATATATATATATATATATATATATATACATATGCATATATATATATATATATATATATATATATATATATATATATATATATATATATATATATATATATATATATATATATATATATATATATATATATATATATATATCCCTCTATCCCTTGCACGCCTTTCACCCTCCTGCATGTTCCACCTCCAATTTGGTCTCCCTCTTCTCCTCGTTCCCTCCACCTCCGACAAATATATCCTCTTGGTCAATCTTTCCTCACTCATTCTCTCCATGTGCCCAAACCATTTCAAAACACCCTCTTCTGCTCTCTCAACCGCACTCTTTTTATTTCCACACATCTCTCTTACCCTTACGTTACTTACTCGATCAAACCACCTCACACCACACATTGTCCTCAAACATCTCATTTCCAGCACATCCATTCTCCTGCCCACAACTCTATCCATAGCCCACGCCTCGCAACCATACAACATTGTTGGAACTACTATTCCTTCAAACATACCCATTTTTGCTTTCCGGGATAATGTTCTCGACTTCCACACATTTTTCAAGGCTCCCAAAATTTTCGCCCCTTCCCCCACCCTATGATCCACTTCCGCTTCCATGGTTCCATCCGCTGACAGATCCACTCCCAGATATCTAAAACACTTCACTTCCTCCAGTTTTTCTCCATTCAAAGTCACCTCCCAATTGACTTGACCCTCAACCCTACTGTACCTAATAACCTTGCTCTTATTTACATTTACTCTTAACTTTCTTCTTCCACACACTTTACCAAACTCCGTCACCAGCTTCTGCAGTTTCTCACATGAATATATATATATATATATATATATATATATATATATATATATATATATATATATATATATATATATATATATATATATATATATATATATATTTTTTTTTTTTTATACTTTGTCGCTGTCTCCCGCGTTTGCGAGGTAGCGCAAGGAAACAGACGAAAGAAATGGCCCAACCCCCCCCCCATACACATGTATATACATACATCCACACACGCAAATATACATACCTACACAGCTTTCCATGGTTTACCCCAGACGCTTCACATGCTTTGATTCAATCCACTGACAGCACGTCAACCCCGGTATACCACATCGCTCCAATTCACTCTATTCCTTGCCCTCCTTTCACCCTCCTGCATGTTCAGGCCCCGATCACACAAAATCTTTTTCACTCCATCTTTCCACCTCCAATTTGGTCTCCCTCTTCTCCTCGTTCCCTCCACCTCCGACACATATATCCTCTTGGTCAATCTTTCCTCACTCATTCTCTCCATGTGCCCAAACCACTTCAAAACACCCTCTTCTGCTCTCTCAACCACGCTCTTTTTATTTCCACACATCTCTCTTACCCTTACGTTACTCACTCGATCAAACCACCTCACACCACACATTGTCCTCAAACATCTCATTTCCAGCACATCCATCCTCCTGCGCACAACTCTATCCATAGCCCACGCCTCGCAACCATACAACATTGTTGGAACCACTATTCCTTCAAACATACCCATTTTTGCTTTCCGAGATAATGTTCTCGACTTCCACACATTCTTCAAGGCCCCCAGAATTTTCGCCCCCTCCCCCACCCTATGATCCACTTCCGCTTCCATGGTTCCATCCGCTGCCAGATCCACTCCCAGATATCTAAAACACTTCACTTCCTCCAGTTTTTCTCCATTCAAACTCACCTCCCAATTGACTTGACCCTCAACCCTACTGTACCTAATAACCTTGCTCTTATTCACATTTACTCTTAACTTTCTTCTTCCACACACTTTACCAAACTCAGTCACCAGCTTCTGCAGTTTCTCACATGAATCAGCCACCAGCGCTGTATCATCAGCGAACAAAAACTGACTCACTTCCCAAGCTCTCTCATCCCCAACAGACTTCATACTTGCCCCTCTTTCCAAAACTCTTGCATTTACCTCCCTAACAACCCCATCCATAAACAAATTAAACAACCATGGAGACATCACACACCCCTGACGCAAACCTACATTCACTGAGAACCAATCACTTTCCTCTCTTCCTACACGTACACATGCCTTACATCCTCGATAAAAACTTTTCACTGCTTCTAACAACTTTCCTCCCACACCATATATTCTTAATACCTTCCACAGAGCATCTCTATCAACTCTATCATATGCCTTCTCCAGATCCATAAATGCTACATACAAATCCATTTGCTTTTCTAAGTATTTCTCACATACATTCTTCAAAGCAAACACCTGATCCACACATCCTCTACCACTTCTGAAACCACACTGCTCTTCCCCAATCTGATGCTCTGTACATGCCTTCACCCTCTCAATCAATACCCTCCCATATAATTTACCAGGAATACTCAACAAACTTATACCTCTGTAATTTGAGCAATCACTCTTATCCCCTTTGCCTTTGTACAATGGCACTATGCACGCATTCCGCAAATCCTCAGGCACCTCACCATGAGTCATACATACATTAAATAACCTTACCAACCAGTCAACAATACAGTCACCCCCTTTTTTAATAAATTCCACTGCAATACCATCCAAACCTGCTGCCTTGCCGGCTTTCATCTTCCGCAAAGCTTTCACTACCTCTTCTCTGTTTACCAAATCATTTTCCCTAACCCTCTCACTTTGCACACCACCTCGACCAAAACACCCTATATCTGCCACTCTATCATCAAACACATTCAACAAACCTTCAAAATACTCACTCCATCTCCTTCTGACATCACCACTACTTGTTATCACCTCCCCATTTGCGCCCTTCACTGAAGTTCCCATTTGCTCCCTTGTCTTACGCACTTTATTTACCTCCTTCCAGAACATCTTTTTATTCTCCCTAAAATTTAATGATACTCTCTCACCCCAACTCTCATTTGCCCTTTTTTTCACATCTTGCACCTTTCTCTTGACCTCCTGTCTCTTTCTTTTATACATCTCCCACTCAATTGCATTTTTTCCCTGCAAAAATCGTCCAAATGCCTCTCTCTTCTCTTTCACTAATACTCTTACTTCTTCATCCCACCACTCACTACCCTTTCTAATCAACCCACCTCCCACTCTTCTCATGCCACAAGCATCTTTTGCGCAATCCATCACTAATTCCCTAAATACATCCCATTCCTCCCCCACACCCCTTACTTCCATTGTTCTCACCTTTTTCCATTCTGTACTCAGTCTCTCCTGGTACTTCCTCACACAGGTCTCCTTCTCAAGCTCACTTACTCTCACCACCCTCTTCACCCCAACATTCACTCTTCTTTTCTGAAAACCCATACAAATCTTCACCTTAGCCTCCACAAGATAATGATCAGACATCCCTCCAGTTGCACCTCTCAGCACATTAATATCCAAAAGTCTCTCTTTCGCACGCCTGTCAATTAACACGTAATCCAATAACGCTCTCTGGCCATCTCTCCTACTTATGTATATCTCGCTTTTTAAACCAGGTATTCCCAATCATCAGTCCTTTTTCCTAACATAAATCTACAAGCTCTTCACCATTTCCATTTACAACACTGAACACCCCATGTATACCAATTATTCCCTCAACTGCCACATTACTCACCTTTGCATTCAAATCACCCATCACTATAACCCGGTCTCGTGCATCAAAACCACTAACACACTCATTCAGCTGCTCCCAAAACACTTGCCTCTCTTGATCTTTATTCTCATGCCCAGGTGCATAAGCACCAATAATCACCCACCTCTCTCCATCAACTTTCAGTTTTACCCATATTAATCGAGAATTTACTTTCTTACACTCTATCACATACTCCCACAACTCCTGTTTCAGGAGTATTGCTACTCCTTCCCTTGCTCTTGTTCTCTCACTAACCCCTGACTTTACTCCCCAGACATTCCCAAACCACTCTTCCCCTTTACCCTTGAGCTTCGTTTCACTCAGAGGCAAAACATCCAGGTTCCTTTCCTCAAACATACTACCTATCTCTTCTCTTTTCACATCTTGGTTACATCCACACACATTTAGGCACCCCACTCTGAGCCTTCGAGCAGGATGAGCACTCCACGCGTGACTCCTTCTTCTGTTTCCCATTTTTTAGAAAGTTAATACAAGGAGGGGAGGATTTCTGGCCCCCCGCTCCCGTCCCCTCTAGTCGCTTTCTACGACACGCGAGGAATACGTGGGAAGTACTCTTTCACCCCTATCCCCAGGGATAATATACATATTATTTTTTATTTATTATACTTTGTCGCTGTCTCCCGCGTTTGCGAGGTAGCGCAAGGAAACAGACGAAAGAAATGGCCAAACCCCCCCCATACACATGTATATACATACGTCCACACACGCAAATATACATACCTACACAGCTTTCCATAGCTTACCCCAGACGCTTCACATGCCTTGATTCAATCCACTGACAGCACGTCAACCCCGGTATACCACATCGCTCCAATTCACTCTATTCCTTGCCCTCCTTTCACCCTCCTGCATGTTCAGGCCCCGATCACTCAAAATCTTTTTCACTCCATCTTTCCACCTCCAATTTGGTCTCCCTCTTCTCCTTGTTCCCTCCACCTCCGACACATATATCCTCTTGGTCAATCTTTCCTCACTCATCCTCTCCATGTGCCCAAACCACTTCAAAACACCCTCTTCTGCTCTCTCAACCACGCTCTTTTTATTTCCACACATCTCTCTTACCCTTACGTTACTCACTCGATCAAACCACCTCACACCACACATTGTCCTCAAACATCTCATTTCCAGCACATCCATCCTCCTGCGCACAACTCTATCCATAGCCCACGCCTCGCAACCATACAACATTGTTGGAACCACTATTCCTTCAAACATACCCATTTTTGCTTTCCGAGATAATGTTCTCGACTTCCACACATTCTTCAAGGCCCCCAGAATTTTCGCCCCCTCCCCCCACCCTATGATCCACTTCCGCTTCCATGGTTCCATCCGCTGCCAGATCCACTCCCAGATATCTAAAACACTTCACTTCCTCCAGTTTTTCTCCATTCAAACTCACCTCCCAATTGACTTGACCCTCAACCCTACTGTACCTAATAACCTTGCTCTTATTCACATTTACTCTTAACTTTCTTCTTCCACACACTTTACCAAACTCAGTCACCAGCTTCTGCAGTTTCTCACATGAATCAGCCACCAGCGCTGTATCATCAGCGAAGAACACATACACATACACATACACATACACACACATACACATACATACGCACATATACACACACACACACATACATATATATACATATGAAAAATGTAAGAAACAATTTAGAAAACTGAAACTTCTAGCTTGAAATGAATGAAAAAAATGAATGTCACATAATGGTTCAACCTCTGGCTATGGAAAAAAGGAAATGTATAATTTATTTACACAAACGTCAATATCAGTTCTCATCAATTTAACCCCTGTATCAATAGGCTTCAATGTCTAAGCTACATTTTTCTCCAATTTCACTATTTTCCTTCACATTTTCAATTGTGTCTGAAGGTTCTACTTCAAGAGTGATTGTTTTTCCAGTAATATATATATATATATATATATATATATATATATATATATATATATATATATATATGTTATAAACAAAATCAGTATGCTAAAAAAATTTCAAGCAACTCATTCAATACATATTATTGTGGAGTTAGATTCCTTCTTAAATAAGGAAGTGCTGCTGCGACTACCTTCTGAACATCCAATGTGGCTGTAGGGAATTCTATATTAGACACCCTATGTCGTAGATGACAATATAAGAGGAATACTATGAATAATAATATGAGTGCAATAGACAACGAAATAATTGAAAATCCAGAGACATGAGAAGTGTACTTAAAAGGTACAAAAGCCAAAACATCTATTGCAGAATCTAAATCTTCTTGAACCATAGATGGAAGGTGTTGGATATTAACTTCATTAATGATGGATAAGTTGATGTTTTGGGGGATTCGTTCTATACTTGGGATAGCTCTATCAATCTGGCACAAAAAATGATCATGAGTTCCGAACAATTTGAAACTTGAACTGATAACAGTACATTGCTGTCCTAACTGAATGTGTCCCAGAAACAAATAAGATTTGGGATGATTGGGAGTGCAATGAATGAGAACATTTTGTGGTTCTGGAAAAAACAGTACGTGATATTTGTCCATACTTTCAATCCAAGGTTCAGTAACAGTAATATCCTTAAAGGAACAGGAATGAAGAACATTTTGTTGATGCCCTAAAAGTAGTTGGTACTTACATGAGTTTGTTTGTAAATCATGAAAAACCAATGTATTGGGGGGGCAAATCAAGTTGTCAAGCAATGGTTTATGGCACAATGCTAAATCATGCAAGAAGGAATGTGCAATCAACGAGGAATTAATATTATATAAGAGAAAGTTCATGTTATCAGCAAGGATGATAGTCTTTTGCAACTCTTTTGTATAATTAAAAGGGAATGGTATTACGTTCACAAGGCTGTAAATATTGGAGTCAGTGAATGGTATGTGAATAACGACCGCTTCGAGGATCACGTCAACCGTTAGTAAGGAATAATAACTGGCCACGTGATGTAGAGGGAGAGCTGGGGTGTGACCGAATTTCGTCATCGCTTGTTTAATGATACGTGTGAGTTCCGAGAAGGGAAAAAACGATGGTGTGACAACTTGGTTTACCAGATTATTAACATCTTCCAATAAGTCAGTGAAATAATGTGCATAATAAGTGATTTGGGTATATAAACTATCAACATATGTGGAAATAGTCACCATAGCATATATAGTATTAACAGAATTTGACAGTAGTGCTACTTGTTGTGTCAGGTTATTAACAGTTAACATCATGTCATTCAAATATCTAGATTGTTGTTTTAAGACCTTAGCTTCAGCTTTAATAAACCTGTTGTTAAGAAGTTGTTGAAATTGTAAAGATGCAATCTGATTCCTAACTGAATTAAGTTCTTCCTGAGTAGCAGTACCAAACAAGTATGATTGGGGGGACCCTATAAAATTAAGCAGACCTCTCTTGCTTCTCCTCTGCTTTTGTGTTCATCCTGGTATTAGTATTCACTGGAGATTCAATGTCTTGTATTATGTCATACAGAATCACACAGGTACTATTCAATTTCCAGGTCCACTGGTTTAACAAAGTTGGAGGAGGAGCAACACTAGAGTTTCTGATGGACGCACTGTTGTAAAACTTGAGTAAGGTAGACCGTAAGCGAGGTACGGCCTCCATTAGTTTCACTAGATTATCGTAAGTGTAGGGTAGACCCTCCAGGCCAAACTTAACCGAGACTGTGTCCCTCACGAGGCGGACCCCGCGGGGAGTCGTGAGAAGGGCGCCTGGTACTGCCATGGTGTCATATTCAGGAAGACACCATATGGACATGAGAAGGAAGAACCTGGAAAATGATAAACTTAGCAACTTCTTAAAGGCGAGGTCTTAATGAATACTAATGTGTCTGTGGTGGTGATGTTGGGGTATTCGGTTCTGGTGTAGGGACAGTCTGAACAGTTGTAGAAGTTGTTTGGGTGACACTGTTTGGGGTTTGAGGAGTACTTTCTGTTGTGGTACCGGAATGATCATGTTCAGAATACTGTAAAACTTTCAAGTGGTCCTCATGTTCTTCACGAATGTCACCTGTATTTAGATGTCGAACCCTGACCTTATGTCCCTTTAAATGAGCTAAGACTCTATAGGGGCCATAAAATTTTGGGTCAAGTTTAGGAACCTCACTTCTAGAGTTAAATTCCTGCACCATTACCAAGCGTCCGGGAGCCACCTTTGATGGTTTCGCGGATTTATTAGCCTGGTTTGTGAAGGTTGCAGTGGCTTCACCTAGATTTTCCTTGATTCTTTGATGAATCAATTGAGTCGTGCGATATTTTTCCGCTACAACTGATTTCTGGACCGCTGGACATGAAGGAAGGGGCGCTAGTATGTCATACGGCAACACTTTATCAAAACCGTGTAAGGCGTGGAAGGGAGTGTCTCCTATTGACTTATGATAAGCTGAGTTTAATGAACAGTGGACATCAGACAGGTATTCATCCCATTCATCATGATCAAAATCAATGTTGGTGGGAAGACACTGGAGGATCTTACGGTTCAACCTTTCTGCCAGGCCATTCGAGGCTGGATGATGTGCCACTATGTTACATTCATTTATGTTATACAATTTACAGACTTCTTCTAATAATGAGTTATTAAATTCGCCACCATTATCTGTAACCAATATCTTAGGAGCATTATGTCTGTCTAAGATATATTTTTTGAACGCCTTAGCGACCGTGGCTGCGTTTTTATTTTGAACTGGGACTAATTCACAATATCTCGTGAAGGCATCAGTAATTACTAAAATGAATCTGTAGCCTGCCATGGACCTAGGGAAACCTCCTAATATGTCCATATGAACTCTTTCCCATGGGAGTGTCGGTAAAGGGTATTTCAACACAGTCTGCGGGGTAGTGGGACTTCCCTTGTATGTGTTACATGTTTGGCACCTCAAAATATAATCCTTAATGTTTTTCTGCATTCTTGGCCAGAAATACCTCAAACGAGTTTGCTTATAGCATTTATCTGCGCCTAGGTGTGCGGCCTGCGATGAATCATGTGCTAACTTCAAGAAATCCTGTACTAATGTTGTTGGAATTATCGTTTGCTTAACAACAAGGGCGGGTACTCCTAATTTCGCGTCCCTGCACAAGACTCCCTGCGCTAAATACAATTCTCTGACTGGAACAACTGTTTTAGCATCCAATGAAGATCTTAAACCCTCTAGGTATTCTATGACAGGACCCCAGACTGGGTCATCTCGTTGATGTCGTGTCAACCTTTCTACATCAAAATTTACGGGGCTATTGCCTACAGTGACTGTACCCACTCTGCGGGAGAGTGCGTCTGCAACTACATTGGATGAACCCGAAACAAAGCGAAAATCTGGGTCAAATGCTTGTATAGTTGAAAACCATCTCTGAAACTTTTCTGTAGGATCTTGTCTTTGAAAAATACCTAACAGTGCTCTGTGATCTGTATAAACTGTAATAGGGTAACCATATATGTATTCCTTAAAATGTTTGAGTGCCCAAACAACTGCAAGGCCTTCCAATTCTGTTATTGAGTATTTCGATTCCGTCGTCGAACATGTACGGCTCGCATAAGCTATGAGAAAAAGTCTACCCCTATTTGACTCCTGCATAAGTACAGCTCCAAGACCGTTTACAAGCATCTGTGCGCAAAATGAAGGGTTTCTCAAAGTTAGGAAACCGAAGGATAGGTGCCTCTATCAAGTGTCGCTTGAGTAAGTTAAACGCATTGTCTTGCGCTGTTGACCACTGGAATGTAACTCCCTGTTTCAGAAGTGAAGTGAGTGGGTTTGCGATCTTTGCGAAATTAGCGATAAATATTCGATAATATCCTGCTAAACCAAGGAAGGATTTGACCTTGTCTGTTGTGGAAGGGACTGGCCATTCCACAATTGTTTTTACTTTATCTGCATTAGGTTGAATACCGTTTTCGTAATTAATTCTTGTCTGTAGAAAGGAACATTTGGATAACTTGACTTTTAGGTTTGCATCCTTAAGTCGCAGAAATACTCTCTCAAGACTTTTGAAATGAGAAGCAATATCTGGAGACATGACAATTATATCATCAAGATAAACCAATACTTCTTTGCCCAACATGTGACGAAAAATGTTAGTCATTAACCTCGAGAAGGTAATTGGTGAGGAATGAAGACCGAAGGGCATGCATATGAACTGCCAATGACCATCTGGCGTACTGAACGCAGTCAGGGGGCGGCTTTCCTCTGACAAGGGAATCTGCCAAAATCCGCTTAGTAAATCCAAAGTTGAAAATACCTTATTGTTACCGAGGCTATGAAGAAGCTCTGATACCACTGGTAATGGGAAACGATCTTTCAAAGTGACCTTATTGAGTTTTCTAAAATCTATGACTGGTCTAAAAGTTCCGTCCTTTTTCGGAACGATCAGAAGTGGTGAATTCCATGGTGACCGTGATTCTTCTATGACCTTATCTTTCAAAATGTCCTGAACCAGTTTGCTTGCTATGTCTCTGTGCGTGTGGCATGCGATAGGCTGGGACGTAAATGGGACGTGTGTTTTTCTTTAAGTGAATAGCGTGAACATCCAAATGAGTTCTACCGAGTGGTTCTCCCGATAAGGCAATAGTAGACCTATTATGGTTAAGTAGGTCTGTTAACTCGTCAACATGCTTGGTTAATCCAACCTTAGGTATCATGTCAGGGGTGATGGTGGGGAGCTGACTCGAGCCGTGCACTGCTGAGCCAGGGGCAGGAGGAGTAGGCGGTGGTGAGTTAATGGAATGTGAGACTAGACGGATGTTAAACTCATGCAACTCCTCGTCTTGAATTCCGGACTTCAAAACGGAGAAGTCCACAAGCTTGGTCCCTCTACAGAGACGGACCTGGAGTGGGTCCCGTATTGGCAATGTATACGGTAACCTCTCCATCCACGGTCTCATGAATAGAGGCATCCATCGATAGCCCTTTGACAGTTAGTGATGAAGGTTCAGCAACTACTCTTAGTACGAGATCACCCTGACTATGTCTCAGTCCATGATCAGTCATCCACTTTCGAGAAAGTGAGAGAGGAACCTTCGTTAATGTGTTACTATGCAGAGTCATATTTGTTGGAAGTTTACCAAGGCAATGAGTAGAAAAATGAAAATGGTGGGTATTATCTACCGTGAAGCAGGACGTGGGAGCAGATGTATTAATGACCCTGACTGAGTGAAAACTCTTCTCTGACAACGGCAGGAACGTATTATCAACACAAACAACATTTTCATGATAAATAGGACAGATCTTATGTTGTGCCATAGAATGGCGTCCTAGGAACAAGTTAGCAGGAAAAGTTACACCTCGAACAATGTAAGGGGTTATGGTAATGAACGAGTCGCCAATGCGAATGTTCATTTTGACAGTGCCCCTTACGTCGAGATTTTCATTTGAGATACTTTGAAAAGGTGGGTAAAAGTCTGAGTATTTAACAAGTTGAGTGCGCATTAATGGTTGAATAAAATCATAATGAATGACATCTGCTTCCGCGCCACTGTCTAGAAAGATTGTGATTGGCTTATTCTGGAAAGAACCCACTAAATCGAAGCTTGTAATGTGAGAAAATGGCGAAGAACGAAAATGTCTTAAGAGTTCCTTATGTGACGGAGTCTTGTCATGAGCGAGAGATTGTCATTGTTGATGATGACGTATTTGATGATGTATTTAGGGAAGCAGTGATGGCTTGCGCAAAAGATGCTTGTGGCATGAGAAGCGTGGGAGGTGGGTTGATTAGAAAGGGTAGTGAATGGTGGAATGAAGAGGTAAGATTATTAATGAAAGAGAAGAGAGAGGCATATGGACGATTTTTGCAGGGAAAAAATGCAAACGAGTGGGAGATGTATAAAAGAAAAAGGCAGGAGGTCAAGAGAAAGGTGCAAGAGGTGAAAAAGAGGGCAAATGATAGTTGAGGTGAGAGAGTATCATTAAATTTTATGGATAATAAAAAGATGTTCTGGAAGGAAGTAAATAAAGTGCGTAAGACAAGGGAGCAAATGGGAACTTCAGTGAAGGGCGCACTAATGGGGAAGTGATAACAAGTAGTGGTGATGTGAGAAGGAGATGGAGTGAGTATTTTGAAGGTTTGTTGAATGTGTTTGATGATAGAGTGGCAGATATAGGATGTTTTGGTCGAGGTGGTATGATAAGTGAGAGGGTTAGGGAAAATGATTTGGTGAACAGAGAAGAGGTAGTAAAAGCATTACGGAAGATGAAAGCCGGCAAGGCAGCAGGTATGGATGGTATTGCAGTGCAATTTATTAAAAAAGGGGTGACTGTATTGTTGACTGGTTGGTAAGGTTATTCAATGTATGTATGATCCATGGTGAGGTACCTGAGGATTGGCGGAATGCTTGCATAGTGCCATTGTAAAAAGGCAAAGAGGATAAGAGGTGCTCAAATTACAGAGGTATAAGTTTGTTGAGTATCCCTGGTAAATTATATGGGAGGGTATTGATTGAGAGGGTGAAGGCATGTACAGAGCATCAGATTGGGGAAGAGCAGTGTGGTTTCAGAAGTGGTTGAGAATGTGTGGATCAGGAGTTTGCTTTAAAGAATGTATGTGAGAAATACTTAGAAAAGCAAATGGATTTGTATGTAGCATTTATGGATCTGGAGAAGGCATATCATAGAGTTGATAGAGATGCTCTGTGGAAGGTACTAAGAATATATGGTGTGGGAGGCAAGTTGTTAGAAGCAGTGAAAAGTTTTTTATCGAGGATGTAAGGCATGTGTGCATGTAGGAAGAGAGGATGGTGATTGGTTCTCAGTGTATGTAGGTTTGCGGCAGGGGTGTTTGATGTCTCCATGGTTGTTTAATTTGTTTATGGATGGGGTTGTTAGGGAGGTGAATGCAAGAGTTTTGAAAAGAGGGGCAAGTATGCAGCCTGTTGAGGATGAGAGAGCTTGGGAAGTGAGTCAGTTGTTCACATGTTTACCAAATGGCGTCCTAGCTTCGTCTCTTTGATGTATATCAACTGACTGTTATATTCCTCTCGTGTCTCCGCTGATGATGTGATTATTACACGAAAGTGCACTTGGGAACTTTTCGTGTTTCATTTTCCCCATGGACTCATAGGAATATCTTGATCACGCGCAAAATTGTGATTCTTTCCAATATACACACACATATATATATATATATATATCGTGAAATAATTATTAAGAAATGAAAACATAAGGAAAATTGTTGAACAAACATCTTGTTATCCAGGTTGTCTTTTTGCACAGACATATATTTACACACATGTACATACACATTCATACTTGCCTTTATTCATTCCCAGCACCACACCACTCCACAAGGAAACAGCATCGCTACCCCCTGTGCCAGGAAAATTGACAAAAAGCCATGTATGTCTGTGTATGTATATGTCAATATATATATGAATGTATGTGTACGTGTATGTGCATGCTGTATATATGTATGTGAATGTACGTGTATGTGCGTGCATATATATATGTATGTGTGTGTGTATGTGAGCGGATAGGTCTTTCTTCATCAGTTTCCTTACACTTCCTTGCTGACACAGGAAACAGCGATCAAGTATAATAGGTAAATTCCTCCCCTCCAGTTTTTACATTTCCAAAAGATGGAACAGAGAAGAGGGCCAAGGGAGGATTTTCCCTCGTAGGCTCAGTCTTCTGTTCTTAACACTACCTCGCTAATGTGGGAAATGGCGAATATGTATGAAAAAAAAAAAAAAATATATGTATATATATATATATATATATATATATATATATATATATATATATATATATATATATATATATATATATTTATATATTTTTATTATACTTTGTCGCTGTCTCCCGCGTTTGCGAGGTAGCGCAAGGAAACAGACGAAAGAAATGGCCCAACCCCCCCCCCCTATACACATGTATATACATACGTCCACACACGCAAATATACATACCTACACAGCTTTCAATGGCTTACCCCAGACGCTTCACATGCCTTGATTCAATCCACTGACAGCACGTCAACCCCGGTATACCACATCGCTCCAATTCACTCTATTCCTTGCCCTCCTTTCACCCTCCTGCATGTTCAGGCCCCGATCAAACAAAATCTTTTTCACTCCATCTTTCCACCTCCAATTTGGTCTCCCTCTTCTCCTCGTTCCCTCCACCTCCGACACATATATCCTCTTGGTCAATCTTTCCTCACTCATTCTCTCCATGTGCCCAAACCACTTCAAAACACCCTCTTCTGCTCTCTCAACCACGCTCTTTTTATTTCCACACATCTCTCTTACCCTTACGTTACTCACTCGATCAAACCACCTCACACCACACATTGTCCTCAAACATCTCATTTTCAGCATATCCATCCTCCTGCGCACAACTCTATCCATAGCCCACGCCTCGCAACCATGCAACATAGTTGGAACCACTATTCCTTCAAACATACCCATTTTTGCTTTCCGAGATAATGTTCTCGACTTCCACACATTCTTCAAGGCCCCCAGAATTTTCGCCCCCTCCCCCACCCTATGATCCACTTACGCTTCCATGGTTCCATCCGCTGCCAGATCCACTCCCAGATATCTAAAACACTTCACTTCCTCCAGTTTTTCTCCATTCAAACTCACCTCCCAATTGACTTGACCCTCAACCCTACTGTACCTAATAACCTTGCTCTTATTCACATTTACTCCTAACTTTCTTCTTCCACACACTTTACCAAACTCAGTCACCAGCTTCTGCAGTTTCTCACATCAATCAGCCACCAGCGCTGTATCATCAGCGAACAACAACTGACTCACTTCCCAAGCTCTCTCATCCCCAACAGACTTCATACTTGCCCCTCTTTCCAAAACTCTTGCATTCACCTCCCTAACAACCCCATCCATAAACAAATTAAACAACCATGGAGACATCACACACCCCTGCCGCAAACCTACATTCACTGAGAACCAATCACTTTCCTCTCTTCCTACACGTACACATGCCTTACATCCTCGATAAAAACTTTTCACTGCCTCCAACAACTTGCTTCCCAGACCATACACTCTTAATACCTTCCACAGAGCATCTCTATCAACTCTATCATATGCCTTCTCCAGATCCATAAATGCTACATACAAATCCATTTGCTTTTCTAAGTATTTCTCACATACATTCTTCAAAGCAAACACCTGATCCACACATCCTCTACCACTTCTGAAACCACACTGCTCTTCCCCAATCTGATGCTCTGTACATGCCTTCACCCTCTCAATCAATACCCTCCCATATAATTTGCCAGGAATACTCAACAAACTTATACCTCTGTAATTTGAGCACTCACTCTTATCACCTTTGCCTTTGTACAATGGCACTATGCACGCATTCCGCCAATCCTCAGGCACCTCACCATGAGTCATACATACATTAAATAACCTTACCAACCAGTCAACAATACAGTCACCTCCTTTTTTAATAAATTCCACTGCAATACCATCCAAACCTGCTGCCTTGCCGGCTTTCATCTTCCGCAAAGCTTTTACTACCTCTTCTCTGTTTACCAACTCATTTTCCCTAACCCTCGCACTTTGCACACCACCTCGACCAAAACACCCTATATCTGCCACTCTATCATCAAACACATTCAACAAACCTTCAAAATACTCACTCCATCTCCTTCTCACATCACCACTACTTGTTATCACCTCCCCATTTGCGCCCTTCACTGAAGTTCCCATTTGCTCCCTTGTCTTACGCACTTTATTTACCTCCTTCCAGAACATCTTTTTATTCTCCCTAAAATTTAATGATACTCTCTCACCCCAACTCTCATTTGCCCTTTTTTTCACCTCTTGCACCTTTCTCTTGACCTCCTGTCTCTTTCTTTTATATGTCTCCCACTCAATTTCATTTTTTCCCTGCAAAAATCGTCCAAATGCCTCTCTCCTCTCTTTCACTAATACTCTTACTTCTTCATCCCACCACTCACTACCCTTTCTAATCAACCCACCTCCCACTCTTCTCATGCCACAAGCATCTTTTGCGCAATCCATCACTGATTCCCTAAATACATCCCATTCCTCCCCCACTCCCCTTACTTCCATTGTTCTCACCTTTTTCCATTCTGTACTCAGTCTCTCCTGGTACTTCCTCACACAAGTCTCCTTCCCAAGCTCACTTACTCTCACCACCCTCTTCACCCCAACATTCACTCTTCTTTTCTGAAAACCCATACAAATCTTCACCTTAGCCTCCACAAGATAATGATCAGACATCCCTCCAGTTGCACCTCTCAGCACATTTACATCCAAAAGTCTCTCTTTCGCGCGCCTGTCAATTAACACGTAATCCAATAACGCTCTCTGGCCATCTCTCCTACTTACATAAGTATACTTATGTATATCTCGCTTTTTAAACCAGGTATTCCCAATCATCAGTCCCTTTTCAGCACATAAATCTACAAGCTCTTCACCATTTCCATTTACAACACTGAACACCCCATGTATACCAATTATTCCCTCAACTGCCACATTACTCACCTTTGCATTCAAATCACCCAACACTATAACCCGGTCTCGTGCATCAAAACCACTAACACACTCATTCAGCTGCTCCCAAAACACTTGCCTCTCATGATCTTTCTTCTCATGCCCAGGTGCATATACACCAATAATCACCCATCTCTCTCCGTCAACTTTCATTTTTACCCATATTAATCGAGAATTTACTTTCTTACATTCTATCACATACTTCCACAACTCCTGTTTCAGGAGTACTGCTACTCCTTCCCTTGCTCTTGTCCTCTCACTAACCCCTGACTTTACTCCCAAGACATTCCCAAACCACTCTTCCCCTTTACCCTTGAGCTTCGTTTCACTCAGAGCCAAAACATCCAGGTTCCTTTCCTCAAACATACTACCTATCTCTCCTTTTTTCACATCTTGGTTACATCCACACACATTTAGGCACCCCAATCTGAGCCTTCGAGGAGGATGAGCACTCCCCGCGTGACTCCTTCTTCTGTTTCCCATTTTAGAAAGTTAAAAAAAATACAAAGAGGGGAGGATTTCTGGCCCCCCGCTCCCGTCCCCTCTAGTTGCTTTGTACGACACGCGAGGAATGCGTGGGAATTATTTTTTCACCCCTATCCCCAGGGATGATATACATATATATATACACATACACACACATACACACACACACGCACATATACACACACACACACATACATATATATACATGTGAAAAATGTAAGAAACAATTTAGAAAACTGAAACTTCTAGCTTGAAATGAAATGAAAAAATGAATGTCACATAATGGTTCAACCTCTGGCTATGGAAAAGAAATGTTTAATTTATTTACACAAACGTCAATAGTAGTTCTCATCAATTTAACCACTGTATCAATAAGCTTCAATGTCTAAGCTACATTTTTTTCAATTTCACTATTTTCTTGTCAAAGCACAATGTATGAAAACTATCACTCCAGTAACACAACTATAAACATTTACTTCCCCTTTAAAAAAAAGTTCTGGGGAAGTCTGTCTCGATACACTGCGGGACACTCTACCACCTGGCGAGGTTTGTGTTGCAATGGTTTTTGATTCACAAACGTAGTAGCATCACTGGTGGGCCAACGTAGTTCCGTTGGCGAAGAGGAGCTCATGAAACATGTCAGAAAGCATGCTACTGCAGGCAGGAGTGAAGGCTGATGCAAACTGGTATCGCTCTGAATGATGTGATGGGAACGAGATGATCCTCTGACTCATGTCAGTTCACTTTCTGTAGATGATGTGTATGTCTTGGTAGGAATGTAGATGCAGCTGTAGAGGATGTACGCGCCACTTAACGTGTTGATCTTGAATTTAAGCTTGGAGTGCTGCTTTTCTCAATTGTTCCTTGAGGCAGTATCCAATTCTTCCCCATTTGGACCTCCTTCACCTGGCTGGTCTTGATTTCTTTCTTCCTTCCAAATCTGGCTCTCTCTCTCCCCGAGCCTCAGCTAAGATACACACGTCCATCATCATGTCCAGCCAACACAAACCTACTGTAGAAGTTCTGATGTTAACTGTAGTGTCCCTCCGCGTTAACTGAACATAGAGGAAGAGTCATGTGCGGCTGAAATCAGGGTATGACAATCCTAACTCTGTATGACAACGCAGGTTAAAAGCTCGCGTTAATGAGTAATGCTGTGGTTTAAGTTATGGTGGGTGATGGCTTGGCTGTAGTGAGTAACACCCACGTAGATTACAGCAGTAACTGCGTATGACAGCTTCTGTCCTCTACATCTTTCATGATGTGAGTTGACACTTCCTTCCACACGCCTAATTTGCATCTTATTAAACATTCATCAAGCTAAGTCAATAACAGAAGCAGCCTCTCACTACGTGTCTCACGGTACGACACCAATGATCGCGGGCGGTCCGTCAAAACGGTAAAATTCACAGCGCTGTTCAGGGGTCTTGTGGAGGCGGTGTTGTCCGGATGAACGACAATGGCTTCAGGTTAGCTTCACCACAACCCACACGCCACTCACACATATATATATATATATATATATATATATATATATATATATATATATATATATATATATATATATATATATTTTTTTTTTGCTTTGTCGCTGTCTCCCGCGTTTGCGAGGTAGCGCAAGGAAACAGACGAAAGAAATGGCCCAACCCCCCCCCATACACATGTATATACATACGTCCACACACGCAAATATACATACCTACACAGCTTTCCATGGTTTACCCCAGACGCTTCACATGCCCTGATTCAATCCACTGACAGCACGTCAACCCCGGTATACCACATCGCTCCAATTCACTCTATTCCTTGCCCTCCTTTCACCCTCCTGCATGTTCAGGCCCCGATCACACAAAATCTTTTTCACTCCATCTTTCCACCTCCAATTTGGTCTCCCTCTTCTCCTCGTTCCCTCCACCTCCGACACATATATCCTCTTGGTCAATCTTTCCTCACTCATTCTCTCCATGTGCCCAAACCATTTCAAAACACCCTCTTCTGCTCTCTCAACCACGCTCTTTTTATTTACACACATCTTTCTTACCCTTACGTTACTTACTCGAATAAACCACCTCACACCACACATTGTCCTCAAACATCTCATTTCCAGCACATCCATCCTCCTGCGCACCACTCTATCCATAGCCCACGCCTCGCAACCATACAACATTGTTGGAACCACTATTCCTTCAAACATACCCATTTTCGCTTTCCGAGATAATGTTCTCGACTTCCACACATTCTTCAAGGCTCCCAGAATTTTCGCCCCCTCCCCCATCCTATGATCCACTTCCGCTTCCATGGTTCCATCCGCTGCCAGATCCACTCCCAGATATCTAAAACACTTTACTTCCTCCAGTTTTTCTCCATTCAAACTCACCTCCCAATTGACTTGACCCTCAACCCTACTGTACCTAATAACCTTGCTCTTATTCACATTTACTCTTAACTTTCTTCTTTCACACACTTTACCAAACTCAGTCACCAGCTTCTGCAGTTTCTCACATGAATCAGCCACCAGCGCTGTATCATCAGCGAACAACAACTGACTCACTTCCCAAGCTCTCTCATCCCCAACAGACTTCATACTTGCCCCTCTTTCCCAAACTCTTGCATTCACCTCCCTAACAACCCCATCCATAAACAAATTAAACAACCATCGAGACATCACACACCCCAGCCGCAAACCTACATTCACTGAGAACCAATCACTTTCCTCTCTTCCTATATATATATATATATATATATATATATATATATATATATATATATATATATATATATATATATATTTATATATATATATATATATATATATATATAAATATATATATATATATATATATATATATATATATATATATATATATATATATATATATATATATATATATATATATATATATATATATATATATATATATATATATATATATATATATATATATATATTTATATATATATATATATATATATATATATATATATATATATATATATATATATATATATATATATATATATATATATATATATATATATATATATATATATATATATATATATATATAAATATATATATATATATATATATATATATATATATATATATATATATATATATATATATATATATATATATATATATATATATATATATATATATATATATATATATATATATATATATGTATATATATATATATATAATCATATATACAGCAGCGCTGTATCATCAACGAACAACTGACACTCTTCCTAAGCCCTCTCATCCACAACAGATTTCATACTTGCATCTTCCTCTAAAACTCTTGCATTCACCTCACTAACCACCCCACCAGTAAACAAATTAAACAACCACGGAGACGTAACGCACTCATGCTGGAAACCGATATTCACTAGTAACCAATCACTTTCCTCTTCTCCTGCTCGTACACTTGCCTTGCATCCTTGGTAAAAACTTTTCACTACTTCTAACAACTTGCCTCCCACGCCATATACTCTTAAAACCTTGCACAAAGCATCTCTTTCAACTCTATCATAAGCCTTCTCCAGATCCATAAATGCTGCATGCAAATCCACATATCTTTCTATGTATTTCTCAAATACATTCTTCAAAGGAAACACCTGATCTACACATCCTCTACCGCTTCTGAAACCACGCTGCTCTCCCCAATGTTTTGCTCTGTGCATGCCTTTACCCTCTCAGTCAATACTCTCCCATACAATTTCCCTGGAATACTCAACACACTTATGCCTATGTAATTTGAACACCTACCTTTATCCCCTTTGCCTTTGTACAGTTACACTATGCATACTTTCCGCCAATCCCAAGGCACTTCACCATGAGTCATACATACATTGAATATCCATAACAACCAATCAACAACACAGTCACCCCCCTTTCAATAATTCCACTGCAATACCATGCAAACCTCCCGCCTTGCTGTTTTCACCTTCAGCAAAGCTTTCACTACCTCTTGTCTTTACTAAACCATTCTCCCTAACCCTTCACTTTGCACACTGCCCCGACCAAAACGCCCTATAGCTGCCATTCTATCACCAAACACATTCAACAAACCTTCAAAATACTCACTCCATCTCCTTCCTCACATCACCACTACTTGTTATTACCTCCCCATTTGCCCTTTTTATCGATGCTCCTTTGTTCTCTTGTCTTACGTACTTTATTTTCTTCCTTCCAAAACATCTTTTTATTATCCCTAAAATTTAATGATTTTCGGTCACCCCAACTCTCATTTGCCCTCTTTTTCACCTCTTGCAACTTTCTCTTGATATCCTTCCGATTTGTTTAATACTTCTCCCGATCATTTGCACTACTTCCCTGCAAAAATCGCATGATCTTTCTTCTCATGACCAGGTGTAGAGGCACCAATAATCACCGATCTCTCTCCATCTACTTACAGTTTACTTTCTTACACTCTATCACATATTGCCACAACTCCTGCTTCAGGAGTAGTGCTACTCTTGTCCTCTCACTAACCACTAACTTTACTCCCAAGACATTCCCAAACCACGTCTTCCCCTTTACCCTTGAGCTTCTTTCTCTCAGAGCCAAAACATCCAGGTTCCTTTCCTCAAACATACTGCCTATATCTCCTTTTTCTCATCTTGGTTAGATCCACACACATCTAGACACCCTTCAAGGAGGATGTGCACTCTCCACATGACTCCTACTGTTTCCCCTTTTAGAAAGTTAAATTCAAGGAGGGGAGGGTTTCTAATCCCCGCTTCCGCCCCGTTTAGTCGGTTTCTACGACACGTGGGGAATGTGTGTGTGTGTGTGTGTGCGTGTGTGTGTGTGTGTGTGTGTATTTGAGAGGGTGTGTCTTTCTTTTTCTGTTTCATGGTGCTACTTCGCTGACACGGGAAACGGCGATCAACTATGGAAAAGAAAATACTCTACTCTAAGCCCTGTATCCATTTCATCGATTATCCCCTAGGAGAGGCTGTACAGATGAGTTGACTGCAAAATGACTTTAGCTACCAGGATTCGAACCTACGCAATCGACCCAGGATCGGCCAATGAATATATCACTGTTAACGACAATACTTACCGAACTTAATTACGTCAATTTTTGCGAATATTGCGGGTTGCCCTCGATGTCCGGCTTACTTCATCTTTTTAAGACAGAGGCACATCTGAGGCAACTGACCTTGGACATTCATGCCGATCTTATACTTTTCTTAATAACGATAATTACAATATTATCATTAATGATAGTGATGATGAAATAGCAGTGATAATAATGGTAAAAGCAATTCATCTAACACAATTACAAGTACTACTACTGCTAATAATAATATTGAAAATACTACTACTAATAATAATAATAATAATAATAAAATAATAATAATAATAATAATAGTAGCAATAATAATAATGATAATCATAATAATAATAATAATAATAATAATAATAATAATAATAATAATGATAATAATAATAATGATAATAACAATAATAATAATGATGATAATAATAATAATAATAATAATGATAATAATAATAATAATAATAATAATAATGATAATAATAATAATAATAATAATAATAATAATAATAATAATAATAATTACAATAATGATAATAATGATAATGTTGATAATGATAATAATAATAATAATAATAATAATAATAATAATAATAATAATAATAATAATAATAATAATAATAAAAATAATAATAATAATAATGATGATAATAATAATAATAATGATAATAATGATAATAACAATAATGATAATAATAATGATAATGATAATAATAATAATGATAATAATGATAATAATAATAGTAATAATAATAATAATAATAATAATAATAATAATAATAATAATAATAATGATAATAATAATAATGATAGAAATAATGATAAAATATAATGATATAAGAATGATAGTTCACAGGTACATACCATCATATTGAACTTAAATTGTATTAGCTTTTGCAAATATGTTTTCCATAGTTTCCCTCTCGACAAAGGCAAGGTATGGATACTTTCTGTGTTAGATTTCCCCTTCTTTGATTATCTCGTTATCAAATAATCCTTTTCTTGCCACAAGCACCGGGGACTCCACACACAAATAATAGGTCAAAACCAATTCTAAACATATTCTTTACTCTGTACAGCAACATCAAATGTCGTGTCATTTAGTAGCAAGAAGGATTATTCTGAGAAATAATTTGCAGTATTGTCAGTTATCTCGAATATCACCGTAACTTTCTCTTGCGGCTGGAGTGAGGCTTCATCACATTTTTTTCCGCCTTCGCCGGGAACTTTGACTCGGTAAAGACAAGTGTCAAGCCTTGAATATATTCACACGAGTGGAGAAATGTTAATACATTCACCCTTACTGGTTAATGATA
>NC_092246.1:14559762-14566462 GCF_036320965.1 Panulirus ornatus
AAAATGCTTAAGACGAGGGATCAAATGGGAACTTCAGTGAAGGGGGCTAATGGGGAGGTGATAACAAGCAGTGGTGATGTATGGAGATGGAGTAAGTAAGTGAGTAAGATGGAGTAAGGTTGTTGAATGTGTTTGATGATAGAGTGGCAGATATAGGGTGTTTTGTTCGTGGTGGTGTCAAAGTGAGAGGGTTAGGTAAAATGATTTGGTAAACAAAGAATAGATAGTAAAAACTTTCCGGAAGAGGAAAGCCGGCAAGGCAACGGGCTTGGATGATTTTGCAATGGAATTTATTAAAAAAGGGGGTGACTATATTCTTAACTGGATGGTAAGGTTATTTAATGCATATATGGATCTGGCAGCGGATGGAACCATGGAAGCGGAAGTGGATCATAGGGTGGGGGAGGGGGCGATAATTCTGGGAGCCTTGAAGAATGTGTGGAAGTCGAGAACATTATCTCGGAAAGCAAAAATGGGTATGTTTGAAGGAATAGTTGTTCCAACAATGTTGTATGGTTGCGAGGCGTGGGCTATGGATAGAGTTGTGCGCAGGAGGATGGATGTGCTGGAAATGAGATGTTTGAGAACAATGTGTGGTGTGAGGTGGTTTGATCGAGTAAGTAACGTAAGAGTAAGAGAGATGTGTGGAAATAAAAAGAGCGTGGTTGAGAGAGCAGAAGAGGGTGTTTTGAAATGGTTTGGGCACATGGAGAGAATGAGTGAGGAAAGATTGACCAAGAGGATATATGTGTCGGAGGTGGAGGGAACGAGGAGAAGTGGGAGACCAAATTTGAGGTGGAAAGATGGAGTGAAAAAGATTTTGTGTGATCGGGGCCTGAACATGCAGGAGGGTGAAAGGAGGGCAAGGAATAGAGTGAATTGGATCGATGTGGTATACCGGGGTTGACGTGCTGTCAGTGGATTGAATCAGGGCATGTGAAGCGTCTGGGGTAAACAATGGAAAGCTGTGTAGGTATGTATATTTTGCGTGTGTGGACGTATGTATATGCATGTTTATGGGGGTGGGTTGGGCCATTTCTTTCGTCTGTTTCCTTGCGCTACCTCGCAAACGCGGGAGACAGCGACAAAGAAAAAAAAAAAAATATGACTCATGGTGAGGTGCCTAGGGATTGGCAGAATGCTTGCATAATGCTAATGTACAAAGGCAAAGGGGATAAAAGTGAGTGCTCAAATTACAGAGATACAAGTTTGTTGACTATTCCTTTTAATTTATATGGGAGGGTATTGATTGAGAGGGTGAAAGCATGTACAGAGCATCAGATTGGGGAAGAACAGTACGCTTTCAGAAGTGTGCTTTCCAGGCCAACAGAACTTTCCATGGTTTCCCCCAGATGCTTCAAATGCCCTGGTTCAATCCATTGACAGCACGTCGACCCCGGTATACCACATCGTTTCAATTCACTCTATGCCTTGCCCGCCTTTCACCCTCCTGCATGTTCAGGACCCGATCACTCAAAATCTTTTTCACTCCATCTTTCCACCTCCAATTTGGTCTCCCACTTCTCCTCGTTCCCTCCACCTCTGACACATATATCCTCTTGGTCAATCTTTCCTCACTCATTCTCTCCATGTGACCAAACCATTTCAAAACACCCTCTTCTGCTCTCTTAACCACGCTCTTTTTATTTCCACACATCTCTCTCACCCTTACATTATTTACTCGATCAAACCACCTCACACCACATATTGTCCTCAAACATCTCATTTCCAGCACATCCACCCTCCTGCGCACAACTCTATCCATATATCCATAGCCCACGCCTCGCAACCATACAACATTGTTGGAACCACTATTCCTTCATACATACCCATTTTTGCTTTCCGAGATAATGTTCTCGACTTCCACACATTCTTCATGGCTCCCAGAATTTTCGTCCCCTCCCCCACCCTATGATTCACTTCGGCTTCCATGGTTCCATCCGCTGTCAGATCCACTCCCACGTATCTAAAACACTTCACTTCCTCCAGCTTTTCTCCATTCAAACTTACCTCCCAATTGACTTGACTCTCAACCCTACTGTACCTAATAACCTTGCTCTTATTCACATTTGCTCTTAACTTTCTTCTTTCACACACCTTACCAAACTCAGTCACCAGCTTCTGCTGTTTCTTACATGAATCAGCCACCAGCGATGTATCATCAGCGAACAACAACTGACTCACTTCCCAAGCTCTCTCATCCACAACAGACTGCATACATGCTCCTCTTTCCAAAACTCTTGCATTCACCTCCCAAACAACCCCATCCATAAACAAATTAAACAACCATGGAGACATCACACACCCCAGCCGCAAACCTACATTCACTGAGAACCAATCACTTTCCTCTCTTCCTACACACACACATCCCTTACATCCTCGATAAAAACTTTTCACTGCTTCTAACAACTTGCCTCCCACACCATATATTCTTAAAATCTTCCACAGAGCATCTCTATCAACTCTATCATATGCCTTCTCCAGATCCATAAATGTTACATACAAATCCATTTGTTTTTCTAAGTATTTCTCGCATACATTCTTCAAAGCAAACACCTGGTCCACACATCCTCTACCACTTCTGAAACCACACTGCTCTTCCCCAATCTGACGCTCTGTACATGCCTTCACCCTCTCAATCAATACCCTCCCATATAATTTACCAGGAATACTCAACAAACTTATACCTCTGTAATTTGAGCACTCACTCTTATCCCCTTTGCCTTTGTACAATGGCACTATGCAAGCATTCTGCCAATCCTCAGGCACCTCACCATGAGTCATACATACATTAAATAACCTTACCAACCAGTCAACAATACAGTCACCCCCTTTTTTAATAAATTCCACTGCAATACCATCCAAACCTGCTGCCTTGCCGGCTTTCATCTTCCGTAAAGCTTTTACTACCTCTTTTCTATTTACCAAATCATTTTCCCTAACCCTCTCACTTTGCACACCACCTCGACCAAGCACCCCACATCTGCCACTCTATCACCAAACACATTCAACAAACCTTCAAAATACTCACTCCATCTCCTTCTCACATCACCACTACTTTTTATCACCTCCCCATTAGCCCCCTTCACTGAAGTTCCCATTTCCTACCTTGTCTTCCGCACTATATTTACCTCCTTCCAGATCATCTTTTTATTCTCCCTGAAATTTAATGATACTCTCTCACCCCAACTCTCATTTGCCATCTTTTTCACCTTTTGTACCTTTCTCTTGACCTCCTGCCTCTTTCTTTTATACCTCTCCCACTCATTTGCATTTTTTCCCTAAAAAAATCGTTCAAATGCCTGTCTCTTCTCTTTCACTAATATATATATATATATATATATATATATATATATATATATATATATATATATATATATATATATATATATATATATATATATATATATATACTTTTTTTTTTTTTGCTTCGTCGCTGTCTCCCGCGTTTGCGAGGTAGCGCAAGGAAACAGACGAAAGAAATGACCCAAACCACCCCCATACACATGTATATACATACGTCCACATACGCAACTATACATACCTACACAGCTTTCCATGGTTTACCCCAGACGCTTCACATGCCCTGATTCAATCCACTGACAGCACGTCAACCCCGGTATACCACGTCGATCCAATTCACTCTATTCCTTGCCCTCCTTTCACCCTCCTGCATGTTCAGGCCCCGATCACACAAAATCTTTTTCACTCCATCTTTCCACCTCAAATTTGGTCTCCCACTTCTCCTCGTTCCCTCCACCTCCGACATATATATCCTCTTGGTCAATCTTTCCTCACTCATTCTCTCCATGTGCCCAAACCATTTCAAAACACCCTCTTCTGCTCTCTCAACCACGCTCTTTTCATTTCCCTACATCTCTCTTACCCTTACGTTACTTACTCGATCAAACCACCGTCACACCACACATTGTCCTCAAACATCTCATTTCCAGCACATCCATCCTCCTGCGCACAACTCTATCCATAGCCGACGCCTCGCAACCATACAACATTGTTGGAACCATATATTATATATATATATATATATATATATATATATATATATATATATATATATATATATATATATATATATATATATATATATATATATATATATATATATATATATATATATATATATATATGTATTTATATATATATATATATATATATATATATATATATATATATATATATATATATATATATATATATATATGTATATATATATATATATATATATATATATATATATATATATATATATATATGTATATATATATGTCACCTTCAGTGAACGTAGAGGAAAACGTGTGTCGTCGAGGACTTTTTTGTGTACTTCATTTACAGAACTGTATTTTCTAAGCCTGAAGAGAATTCACAATCCCTGGAGGAATGATTACCTGCTTTAAGTGATTTGGAGATTAGCACATAGAAATTGGAAGTTGAAGTAATTACACTGGTAGGGTCACGAGACTGTAAAACAGGATCTGTCGTCAAATTTCAACTGCTGTAGATAACGAATTATTTTATGTATTCTCTTAATAAGTGATTTTGTCATATTATAAGAATGAGAGTCAGGTCTAATGAGAACTGTCTCACTCAATCTACTTTTTTATTCCTCTTCAAAAATCATTTTTATCATTTCTGTAGCCTTAAATTTTCTTCCAGTAATGTCAAAATCATATAACTACGAAATGAAAGAGTTCCAAGTTATATGTATTGCCAGAAGTGCACTACACCTTTCCAACCTTTACCAGATATCACTGTGGACGGAAGGTGGCAGTGGAAGCGGCTGGTGTTGGGGGTTTGGATGATGACGACGCTGGTCTTAACACGGAGCTACGCCGGCAACCTCATGTCCCTCCTGGCCGTAAGACACATCCCTCAACCTTACCAGAGCCTCCGGGACGTATTAGATGACTCGTCTGCATCTTTCATATGGATGACGAACTCAACCCCTTTGTTCTATTATCGTGTAGGTTAATCATTTACTTTACTGTCCTACGGGGGTTCAAGTTATTCTCGATGGGAGACTACATTATTCGGCATATTCTCTGTCACTGCAGATGGATGGTCATAACCTCAGGTCAGGCTCGGTAAAATCAAACACTTGGTAAGGGAGCAAAGAGCGTCATGACCACTTTTATATCTAGACTGACACTCACCGCCTTGGAACGTAAGGGCACGCCGAGCACATTGCTATCATCTTGATAAAACTTCTTAAAGTATTACTGATATTCTCTTGGTGGAGTTTATCTTTATTTGGACGGGCTACGTGCGTGACCCTGCGAGTCCGCAAGTTCATTCACAAAAGTGAAATCAGCAGACAGGACCTCTACCTCTATGGTAGCATTATTCAAGAGTGAAATAATCAAATCTTCAAAAAGTTGTTTACGCCAGTCCCTCGCTGGACATTTTAAAAGGGTTGATCCCATGTTAACAAACATTAAATCCGATGTTTCAGAAATATGAATAAATAATAAGGGGTGGGGGGTGGGGTTGGGGGGAGGAGACAGTAATGCTGGGTTTTCTCAGTGACACAGTCTTATCCTGCAGATCTAGAGGCGATCTTGAAATCTGATCTGACTACAGGTATACTGCTGACCAGTTTCGAACATGGGCTTGCGAGGGCCGCTGCCTCACATCCTAGTCGAATACCAATGCCAAATTATCACACCATCAGCCAGGCGGTTACCTGTGCTCTCACATTTTTGCCGGTCACACTGGCTATCATACGGCAATGAGTGTTGCCGATGTCAATAGGTCTGATACCACCATCCTTTGCCTTTAATGCACAGATAAAATACGGAAGTGAAGTTTCCCACTGTGCAATAAAATCCTCAGGTGGACTAAAGATCAAGAAAAAGTTAAAAGTTAACAGTTTACTTCCAGAGTTTGTTTAACGTCATGTGCCTATACATCCTCCTACCGACCCAAAAGGCATGGAAAGAACTGCGTTATATAGCGGTGAGTCACTGAGAGTTATAGGTTGTTAGATTGAGGAGTCTGTATCGGGTGGGAACATTATCATCACTGACCTTGAACGCTGGCTGTTACTCTCGCAGACCTGAAACCTCAAAGGACTGGGTCACCGTCACATAAAGATTAAACCTTTCACCTTTTTCTTTCTAAATACCCAGGTGAGTTGCCGTACTATTAATGCATATAGAGGTCTTTTCCGACATCAGGTAGGCGTGGAAATTATTAAAATTTGCTTTCCTCAGTACCCATAGGCCATCAATACGAGCATATTGTTGTTGATCTGCAGGTCGAGCGTGCATGATAACCATGTGGAAAATATGTCGATTTCTAAAGAAGATAAGTTAGGAGAAACACTTATGGTATGTATCAGACTGATCATGAAAAACAAGAGGAATACGAAGAATCAAGTGACGCCAAGAGAGATGTGTGGTGGTAAAAAGAGTGTGGTGGAGAGAGCAAAAGAGGGTCTTTTGAAATGGATTACCTGAGGGAAAGAGGGCCAACCCATCACCGCAGACCTGACTTTTCACCACATCGGGGTGTCCCGTCCAGGCTGATGACCGATGCTTCCATGTAAACATAGTTTTGCTGCACCTTGTACTTTATGGGGAATATTTTGTTAGAGTAGATTTCATCTCGCACCTGCTTGTTTCCATACGACAATGAATCATTACACTCACACACACAACACACACACACAAAACAATATATA